>NW_012107130.1:325105-383674 GCF_000951045.1 Mandrillus leucophaeus | reverse complement strand
AGGCCTGGTGGTGACAAAATCTCTCAGCATTTGCTTGTCTGTAAAGAATTTTATTTCTCCTTCACTTATGAAGCTTAGTTTGGCTGCATATGAAATTTTGGGTTAAAAATTCTTTTCTTTAAGAATGTTGAATATTGGCCCCCACTCTCTTCTGGCTTGTAGAGTTTCTGCCGAGAGATCTGCTGTTAGCCTGATGGGCTTCCCTTTGTGGGTAACCCGACCTTTCTCTCTGGCTACCCTTAACATATTTTCCTTCATTTCAACTTTGTTGAATCTGACAATTATGTGTCTTGGAGTTGCTCTTCCCAAGGAGTATCTCTGTCACATTTTCTGTATTTCCTGAAGTTGAATGTTGGCCTGCCTTGCTACGTTGGAGAAGTTCTCCTGGATAATATCCTGAAGAGTGTTTTCCATCTTGGTTCCATTCTCCCCATCACTTTCAAGTGCACCAATCAGACGTAGATTTGGTCTTTTCACATAGTCCCATATTTCTTGGAGGCTTTGTTTGTTTCTTTTTACTCTTTTTTCTCTAAACTTCTCTTCTCGCTTCATTTCATTCGTTTGATCTTCAGTCACTGATACCCTTTCTTCCACTTGATCAAATCAGCTACTGAAGCTTGTGCATGCATCACGTAGTTCTCGTGCCATGGTTTTCAGCTCCATAAGGTCATTTAAGGTCTGCTCTACACTGTGTATTCTAGTTAGCCATTTGTCTAATCTTTTTTCAAGGTTTTTAGCTTCTTTGCGATGGTTTTGAACATCCTCTTTTAGCTCGGAGAAGTTTGTTATTACCAATCGTCTGAAACCTTCTTCTCTCAACTCGTCAAAGTCATTCTCCTTCCAGCTTTGTTCCGTTGCTGGCGAGGAACTGCGTTCCTTTGGAGGAGAAGAGGCGCTCTGATTTTTAGAATTTTCAGCTTTTATGCTCTGGTTTCTCCCCATCTTTGTGGTTTTATCTACCTTTGGTGTTTGATGATGGTGACCTACAGATGGGGTTTTGGTATGGATGTCGTTTCTGTTTGTTAGTTTTCCCTCTAACAGGACCCTCAGCTGCATGTCTGTTGGAGTTTGCTGGAGGTCTACTCCAGACCCTGTTTGCCTGGGTATCACCAGCGGAGGCTGAAGAACAGCAAATGTTGCAGAACGGCAAATGTTGCTGCCTGATCCTTCCTCTGGAAGGTTCATCTTAGAGGGTCACCCTGCTGTATGAGGTGTCAGTCACCCCCTACTGGGAGGTGTCTCTCAGTTAGGCTACTCGGGGATCAGGAACCCACTTGAGAAGGCAGTCTGTCTGTTCTTAGATCTCAAACTCTTGCTGGGAGGACCACTACTCTCTTCAAAGCTGTCAGAAAGGAATGTTTAAGTCTGCAGAAGTTTCTGTTGCCTTTTGTTCAGCTATGCTCTGTCCCCAGAGGTGGAGTCTGCAGAGGCAGGCAGGCCTTCTTGAGCTGCGGAGGGCTCCACCCAGTTCGAGCTTCCTGGCTGCTTTGTTTACCACCTCAAGACTTAGCAATGGTGGACGCCCCTCCCCTAGCCTCGCTGCCGCCTTGCAGTTCGATCTCAGACTGCTTTGCTAGCAGTGAGCGAGGCTCCGTGGGCGTGGGACCCTCCGAGCCAGGCACGGGATATAATCTCCTGGTGTGCCGTTTGCTAAGACCATCGGAAAAGCGCAGTGTTAGGGTGAGAGTGTCCCGATTTTCCAGGTACCATCTGTCAGAGCTTCCTTTGGCTAGGAAAGGGAATTCCCCAACCCCTTGCACTTCCTGGGTGAGGCGATGCCCTGCCCTGCTTCGGCTCACGCTCCGTGGGCTGCACCCACTGTCCGACAAGCCCCAGTGAGATGAATCCGGTACCTCAGTTGGAAATGCAAAAGTCACCTGTCTTCTGCATTGCTCATGCTGGGAGCTGTAGACTGGAGCTGTTCCTTTTCGGCCATCTTGGAACCTCTCCCCTGAACTCTTTTTTTTTTTCCCAGTGCTTCTTCATGTGCTAAAACACTATAGGCCCTTGTCATATCAGAACTAGTTATACTGCTGCTTCTTGTTGAGGAAAAGAGTGAAACTCTGTAAAATATTTGAAGAGATTTATTCTGAGCCAAATATGAGTGACCAATGGCCCATGGCACAGCCCTCAGGAGATCCTGAGAATGTGTGCCCTAGGTGGTCACACATTGGTTTCATGTATTTTAGAGAGACATGTATCAATTAATACATGTAAGATGTACATTGGTTTGGCCCAGAAATGTAGGAAAACCGAAAGTGGGGGCTTCCAGGTCATAGATGGATTCAAAGATTTTTTGATTGGCAATTGGTTGAAAAACTTATAATCGATAGAAAGGAATGCCTGGGTTACAATAAGGGATTGTGGCGACCAAGGTTTTATTGTGCAGATGAAACCTCCAGGTAGCAGGCTTCAGAGATAATAGATTGCAAGTGTTTCCTGTCAGTCTATAGAGTCTGCTCTATCAGTATTTTGTGGAGGACTGGAGTTAATTATAGTTCACCCTTTGGTAGTATTTACCAGTGAAGCCATCTGTTCCTGGGCATTTCTTTGCAGGAAGTTTTTGATTACTAATTCATTATTTTACTTGTTATAGATCTGTTCAGATTTTCTGTTTTTTCTTGAGTCAGTTTTAGTCTTTGTAGTTTGTGTCTTTGTAGGAATTTGTCTATTTCGTCTAAGCGATCTAATTTGTTGGAATGTGATGTCCATAGTATTCCAGTATAACCCTCTATAATTCTGTAAGATCAGTGGTTGTGTTCCCTCTTTCATTCTTGATTGTAGTAATTTGAGTCTTCTCTCTGTTTCTGGGTAGTCTAACTAATGGCATATCAATTTTGTTAATCTTTTCAAAAAATCAACTTTGGGTTTTATGAATTAGCTCTATTTTTAAATGTCATTAATTTATATTGTAGTACTTATTATTTATCTATGTAGTTACCTTTCCTAATATACTTTATTTCTTCCTACAGTGTAGGTTACTGTCTAGTGTCCTTTTACATCTGCCTGAAAGACTCTTTTTAACATTTCCCCTAGGGTATGTTTACTAATAGCAAACTCTCTCAGCTTCTATTTCTGTTTCTTTTAATTTCCCCTTTATTATTTATTTATTTATTTATTTATTTGTTTTTGAGATGGAGTCTCGCTCTGTCGCCCAGGCTGGAGTGCAGTGGCACAATCTCAGCTCACTGCAAGCTCCGCCTTCTGGGTTCACACCATTCTCCTGCCTCAGCCTCCGTAGCAGCTGGGACTACAGGTACCCGCCACCATGCCCAGCTAATTTTTTGTCTTTTTAGTAGAGACAGGGTTTCACCATGTCAGCCAGGATGATCTCGATCTCCTGACTTTGTGATCCACCCTCCTTCGCCTCCCAAAGTGCTGGGATTACAGGTGTGAGCCACCACGCCCAGCTGTACCCCTTTATTTTTGAAGGACATGTTTGCTGGTTATAAAATTATTGGATGACAGGTTTTTTCTTTCTTTCAGCATTTTGAACGTCATCTCGCTGCCTTCTGGCTTTCATACTTTCTGATGAGAAATTAGTTATTAATCTTATTGAAGATTGCTTGTACATGATGAATCTCTTCTTTCACTGCTTTCATGATTTTTTCATTGTCTTTGACTTCAACAGTTTGATTGATATAAATAGGTGTGGATCTCTTTGAGTTTATACTAGTTGGTACTTGCTGAATTTCTTAGACACATAAATTTATGTTTTTCATGAAATTTAGGAAGTTTTCAGCCATTATGTCTTTAAATATTCTTTCTTCCTATTTCTTTCTCCTGCTTCTGGGATATCCATTATATATACGTTGATAATGCTTGATGGTATCCCACATGACTCTGCAGATTTGTTCATTTTTGTTCCTTCTTTGTTTTCTTTTCCTCATACTGAATTTTCTCAATTGATGTAGCTTCATATTCCATGATTTTTTATTCTGCCTGCTCAGATTTGCTGTTGAGTTCTTCTAGTGAACTTTCATTTGTTATTTTACTTTTCAACTCCAGAATTTCTATTTGGTTCTTATATAATTTTTGTCTCTGTTAGTATTGTGTATTTCATGGGATATCATTATAAAACACTTCTTTAATTCTTTAGACATGATTTCTTTTAGTTCTTTGAATGTGTTTTAAATAGCTGATTTAAAGTTTTTGTCTAGTAAGTCCAATGTCTGTGCTTCCTCAGGGGCAGTTTCTATTGGCTGCTTTTTTCCCCTGTGTATGAGCCGTATTTTCTTTTCGTTCAATTTTTTAAATCTCCATTTGTTCATGAGGAAGTAACATGAATGCTTGGAAATTGCTTTATACTTGTGGATCCATTGTATTTACAAAAACCACTCTCTTATGTTTTATAGTTTCCAAAATACTTATTTAAGTTTACTACATTTGATCTTAAAGGCAGCCCTGTGCTTTTTCCAGGGCAGAGATTATTTTTATTACTGTTTTACAGATGAGAAAACTGAAACTCGTATGACAAGCCTCTTTCCATGATACTGTATATTTTATGTATCCCTCTGTCTTTTACATTTAGCCTGCTGCCATTCATAATTCCACTATGTTGTTTTATGTACAAGCTCAGTTTGGTTTCTTTCATTCTTTGGGCTTGATATTATTCCAGATTGTTACAAAAATAGGTTTAAAATTGTTGTAAAAGCTCTTGGAACATTCTTATTAAATTCTTTTTGTGAAGCAAACTACATAGAAGAACAGCCACATTCACCAAAAGCCATAAATACTTAGATTTACTTCTGGCTCCTAAGAGAATTCTTCATTTGGGAGAAGTTCATTTGTATTCAGGTTTATTTTACATGTTCCCTTATTTCAGTTGCTTTTTTTTCTCCTGATATTTTGATTTTTAAGGTACCAAAGCCGTTTTCTTATAATACAAAGAATTTGAGTTAAAGTTTGAAGATAGGAGAACTAGACAACTGTCAATGTGGAGTGAATGCAAGGATATCCAGAAACATTCCACCTACACCAAAATATCTGTTTCACCGGTGTTCCCCAGTCTCTATAATTTCCACTGCCAATCATTACTTTGGGATGAGCCGTTCTTCCCAGAAGGCCCTGTTTAAAGGCACAGTTTACCAAAGCGGAGTCATATCTTAAACCATTATTATTTTCTGTTAACAGACAAAGGAATCTGACATTTATTCTCAGTCTATTGTGTGCCCAGGCACTGTGCTAAATTATTTCCTCATGATAGTTCATGTAAGGTAGGTGATATTATCTTGATTTGACAAATATGGAAAACTTAAACCACCAAGAACAAGATCCTAAGTGACTGACAGGTAGATTTTGCCAGGGTGGAGGACATGAAGCATGGAAGAGGTCCCCCGGTTAGACGAGTGAATAGGCAGACACTGAACATTCAAGGGTCATTTTAAAAGACTGGGTCATCTAGGCAGAAGCAAATAGAGAAGATCAACCTTGTCCAATTGAAGGTACTGTTTCTTTGTTTCCCTGTCAGCTAGACTGAGTGGTGAGAAGTGCTATAAATTACAAGGAAGGAGAGAGAGAGTGAGAGAGAGGTGGGAGAAATAGCAGACTTTGAGAATTATTTACCATAGGGCTAGAAAGTGAAATTTTACAAAGCAATACAGTGAAGGAGTGTGCTTTTCTAAAAGCAAGATAATATTTCTAAGGGTAAAGTTTTGACCTACATAAAGGAGTGAATGTTTTCATGCCAGAAATAAAGGAACTGTTTTGCCAGTTGAGTTCATGGAAAATAAATCTTATTTCTGGCAGGCATACCTAGAAACAGAAGTCAAGCTGGGATGGGGTGGGGCAAGGCCATGTTTTGGGAAGAAGTACTTGATTAGCAGCAGCAGCAACCTCCTCCAAATTCCCGTGGTCCTCCATGTTTTAT
Organism: Mandrillus leucophaeus; assembly: GCF_000951045.1. NCBI lineage: Eukaryota > Metazoa > Chordata > Mammalia > Primates > Cercopithecidae > Mandrillus > Mandrillus leucophaeus. The sequence goes on along the minus strand of NW_012107130.1, from coordinate 377,805 downwards.
ATTACTTGTTAGGGAAGTTATGTATTTCCTTTCCATTAATTAAGGTATCTGCTTAAGTGTGAGTGCCTAAGCATGTTAATTTGTTGGGCACTCTGTCTCTGATGTTGTGGGTGGTGCATTTATGGCAAAAGGTCTCTTCATTGCCAGCTCACAGATGGTGATGCTAGAATTTAGTTCAAACTTGTGGAATCACTACATACAACTTCAGTGATTATTGCACTGTATATGTTCCTGCCTCTTTCCAGAAACATGAAAACACAAGATGTCGACCATCTGAAATGTCAGGGTAGTCCTTAAATATAGTTGCTATTTAAAGATGTATAAATTATAACCATCCCACCAAATTTCATCTCTGGGGCAGCAACATATTTGAAGTTTTGATTTAGTTGAAAGGCATGACAATTTAGGAGTTTACCATTTATATTAACAAAATTTATCAAATGCTTAAATGTGTATAAGAGACTGGGAAACAAAATGGAATTATGTGTAATTGAATGCAAATGCAATGATTTTAGTATAATTAAGCCTCTCTAAGATGCTTTCAACTGGAATTGCTTGGGAATAGATAGAAAGAAATGAATAGGAAAAAATAATAAAGGGCATTTGATTTATCCACTTAATCAGGAGTGGATCAGAATGAGAACTTTGAAAGGTTGTCGGAGTTGATTATTTGAGTGTAGGAACCAAGCCTTTTCCTCTTCTTGCACTGAGCTGGTATTATTCCAGTACATTTCCGCACCTTGCAGAAAGGAACTCCTTGTGGACTATATGAGGGTAGGCTCTATGTTCTGTAACTACCACTTACTCACACCAACCTGGAAATTGGCTGCTACATGCTCCACCCCCCACCCACACCCCAGCGTACACCCCACCCACACCTAGGGGCTATGTTGCTCTCCCTCTAGCCTGAGATTTGGCAAGGTTTGGCTAAGGATTCAGGAGGAAGAACCTCATTTTCCCCTACTGGAACTTAAACTCATTTTGCAGCTCTTACATTCTTTTGCTTCTTTTTCACTTTACCTGCCCTCAACTGATTCTTCTGTGTTATCCCCAAGGATTAGGCAGAAATCTAGCATTATTTATAGCACTGGTGTGGTTGAAAGGCTTTACTATCTATTGTCTTCGTAGACTTTCTGTCTTCCCCTGTAAATTGGGGGGCGGGATTTTACCATATGCTCTATTAGGTGCTTTCTAACTCACTTACCATTCCAGTCTATGACTTTCTTCGCAACCCTTTTCTAATTCCCTTGTAAGATGTTGAATATAATGATGAGCACTTCTAGGTGATCGATACATCTAATATCTCCATTTCTCATACTAGATGCCATCCTCTGGGAGGCAAGTGCCCCATTTCCCAGCCATCCCCTTTCCTGTTGCATCCACCTAGGCCATTCAGGTTGATTTCTTCAAAGACGGAAATTACCATAGCTGTATCCAGAAGAATTATATTGAACGAACATGATATTAAGACTGTGCGTATATTACCTGGTATATTAAAAGGGGGTTAAATGTTATGGGGGAGGGTAACAGCTGTTTATTTAACAAAATGTTAATTGAATATGACTACAAGGAATCTCAGAGGATGATGGAGAAGCCCATGTTAGAACTAGTCAAGACATTGTTACCTACTGAGCTCAGTGAAGAGAAAGAAAGGTGGAACTGTAAGTGTGTTGGCTATAGCTTGTTATAAGCTGTCCTTTTCCCTTCCCACACTTACCTTCTGCTGTTCCTACCACTCTATCACCACCATCATCACCAAACAATTTTGTGGGATAGGGAAGGATTCCAAGTAAGAATCCCAGCCAAACACTTCAGTCCCAGGAGCAAGCAAAATGTGCACACCCTATCCACCAAAGAGGGCCAATAGGGAAAATAATTCACCAGAATCTCTACCAAACTATACCTAGCCAAAATAGGAAGAGTTCAAGCACTGCCCAACACTGAGTACAGATTAGCTGGACTTGGTTACATGATGCTCTTCCCAGACCTTGTGGTTAAATTCTAATAACCTTCTTAGGAAAAACAAGAGTCCTGTCTTGGGAATGCTTGATGAGGTGTAGAATTCAAGAATAAGAGGCAATGATGAGAGAGACCCAGATGAGCATGAAAATGATTGTATCCGAACTAAGTTCCAACTGTATTCTTATTTCAGAGAAATGAAATTAACCTAAGTTGTGCTACCCCAAGACAAGCATATAGATACACTAAATCAGCTAGTGTTTTAGGGGATGAAAGGTCGATGTGAATGTTAGTTTAGGCAAATGCCAAGTAGCAATTATTTTGTGAAGGTTAGTTTAGGCCAATATTAAGTAGAAATTATTTTGTAAGCCTGTACAGTCAACCCAACAGAAAATTTTACAACTGTGGAAAAAACATGTAAGGATATGATAGAATTAACTAGCTAAAATTGAGAGAATGTTCACCAATATCAATAATAAGTACATGTTAAATAACTATGAATTTTGTTAAAAGACTATCTGACCTAATATGGGATGCCAACAAGGTAGTAAATGTATTCAAATTGCAAATGGCTAAGCTTAAGTTGAACTACAGTGTTCAGTGATATCCTTTCAAACAATGTCCTAAATAATTACCAAAAGCAGGGCTCAAATTCCTTTCCTATTGGAGAATACCATCAGTTCCGTTCAATTTCACATTCCTTCATCCACTGTTTGACCATGCCAGTCAAACCACTTGAGGTACAGAAAAGAGAACTACACTACAACAAGGAAGTACTTAATCATTTGGTAGCTGCAGCATATAACTTGGCTTGCCAATGGCCCATGTAAGAGTCTAGTGCTCTAGTGGTCTTCTGTGACCAACATGTTACAAAAGCTATACATGCTGAATTCAGAGAGACCCAATCATTTTAGCATCTTTAATGCTGTATTTACCAAACAAAGCACTGTTTTAGGACATGTCCCAGTTTTTTATATTTAAAAGAATGACCTGAGCATTTCTTAAGTTAATGTTTACTTAAGGAGTGAAGCTAAAAAAAATATATACAAGGGCACCATTCCTTTGCTGCTGTTGCTTCAGCCTGTAAAGGTGTATGATTAAATAGGAATATTGTAATGATTTTATTCATGTTTACTGAGAGAGAGCCCATTTCCCCCTTAGGATTCGGTGACCTAAAATTTGGGAAGGGAAAGGCTTGAAAATCTCTGACCTCCAAGGAAACTAGAAACTCAAAATAGAGTTTTTCAAGTCCCAGTCTCAATTATCTGAAACATATTTAAAAATTCATATTCTTCAAATAGTATACCAGAACAGGAAAACTGCTCTCACCGAAAACCTATTTATAAACCCTGATCTAGACATAGTCTTTAAAGGGAGGAAGCTTTGTCAGTAACTAGAGGCATCTCATTAATCTTCAGTGGGCTAGAGGCCTTCTGGAAGAATAGTGAACTGATGTCCCCCAGTCATTGAGGTTGACTCTTCAAGCCCAATGCTTGATGACATGGCTGCTGTGGTTCATACACAGATGTTATTTTTAGAGGCAAGAATTCTCATTTCCCAAAAGTATTACCACAAGATGTCTATTTGGAATGAATCACATTATGCATTTGGACAATAGTAAATGTTCAGATCATGTCTGCGTAACCTCAGTTCCCTGAAGAAATATGTAATATCTTGGTATCTCACCCCAGGACCCTTGCCCTCTGTCAGTGGCCCTCATTTAACTGAGGTTATTTATTTGGAAATGGAGCAGGGCTGTGGGGTTCCATAGATGTCTTTGAAGCAGGTTTTTCTTCCAGAGAAAAAGTTATATTTTGTCCTTGTGGCTTTTCACAATAACTGGTATAGGGACAAAAATGTCACCAATCTTCCACAAAGCGAGTAGCAAGGCTTAGAGACCTTCAGGGAGAATTTGAACTCGGTGGCCTGCAAGGGTGCCTTGCTGTGTTTGCACTTTGCTGCCACAGCTGGCAAATCAGCCTGATCTGGCTAAACTTTTTGGGCCTAGGCCAGTCTCATGTCCAGCCTTTATAACTGTGACTGGACTGTGTGGGGCTTTTGGTCCCTTAAACTGAGCTTTATTCTAGTAGGGCTGGAGACCCTCAAGGAGGGCATTACAGAGCCCAGAGTTAACACACACAGGCAGACTACTCTAGCCAAGAGAGTACTTATCTGGGAACTGGCAGAGGCTCCCTGGGTGGGTCCGGTAACCCTGTTTAGCCACTTAGTGCTTTGGTTGGCCACATCCCTTTGGGTTAGCCAGTTCATTTGCTTCAAAAGATCGAATGACTGCCTTCCTCTTTGACTTTACCCTACTCCCTCCTGGGAGGAGTCTCCCTCATCTGTGGGGAAAGATGGTACCTGCCTTTCATGGTAGCCCAATAAAGTAAATGCTAGTAGTCAATCACTCAGTCCGTCTGTTCAGCTGTCTTGATATCTAACTGTGGAGTCAGGGCTCCCTGGCAGGAATCAGCTATTACCATACCAGGAAAACAGCAATGGCATATCAGACTCAGTCAAAGAGACAGAGGTTGGAAAAAAGTCAAGTCAATGAAGAGGGTTGGCACAGTGGCTCACGCCTGTAATTCCAGCACTTTGTAAGGTCAAGGCAGGAGGATTGCTTGAACCCAGGAGTCCCAGACCAGCCTGGGCAACATAGCGAGACCCCCATCTCTATTAAAAAGAAAGAAAGAAAAAAATTCAGTGAATAAACTACTTATTAATTTCTTAACCCATTGTTCATTCATTCTTTTAGTTACCAAACATGTCCTAAGCACCCACTATGTGTCAGGCATTGTGCTAGTCTCAGGGCGATACCCTTTCTACACTGAAGAAAGTTTTCAGGTTGAAAATGGACATGTTGCCCCACATCTCTCTTGGCTCTAATTTCCTCATTTGTAAAATGAGGCTAATAATACCTGCCCTGCTGCCTCACAGGGGTCCCATATAGATCAACTAAGAGAACAGATACAGAAGCTTTTAATTATAAAAAGCATAAAATGCTAGTAGTTGTGACTCAATATTGAAGATTTATTGAGGGCTTAACATGTTCTCCAGATTTAGCCTTACCCAGGCCATAACTGAATGTTAACCTATACCAAAAATTCTGAATTCATCCTGTTTGGAAATTCAGGTTTTATAAATATGTAGTTTTTCATGTATAAAATTAATATTTTGTGAGTGCTGTGCACCAGATACTAAGCTCAGTGCTTTACACAAATTACCTCATTTAATCCCCATAATTACACAATGTGGGAGATGGATACAAGTATTATTATACTCATAGAGAAGAAATATGGAACTCAGAGAGGTTAAAGAATAACTTATTGGCTGGGCACAGTGACTCACACCTGTAATCCAAGCACTTTGTGAGGCCAAGGTGAGAGGATCACTTGAGCCCAGGAGTTCAAAACTAGCCTGGGCAATGTAGGGGGACCCTATCTCTACAAAACAAATTTCAAAACTATTCAGGTGTGGTGGCATGCACCTGTAGTCCTAGCTACTCAGAAGGCTGAAGCAGGAGGATTGCTTTAGCCCAAGAGGTCAAGGCTGCAGTAAGCTGTGATCACTCCACCACACTCCAGCCTGGGCAACAGAGCAAGACCCTGTTTCAAAAAAGCAAATAAAACAATAGCTTATTTATAGTAACAAGGCTAGTAAATGATAGAGTCAATTTGAATCCAAGTTTTCTGACTCCAGAATATGAACCTTTAACCACCATGCTATACCTCCTCTTGGAAAAGAATCAAACTCTATACACTTCTAAACTATTGGTAATATTATTGGTAGAATTATTGGAAATTTTCCACTTTGAGGTAGTGGACAGTTTCTTAGAACTACAGAGAACATTTCTACCACTGGGGAAGGAGCCCCACTGAAATGGATTTAATTCCATCCTGGGTCAGCTTCTTCACATCCTGGTGTTTTGTTTGTTTGTTTGTTTCCCATCCATTTAACAGGGGGACATATTTTCATAAATTTCACTGCTGCATTCACAAACCATAAAGTAAGAATTGGGAAAGCTGGAAGTGGTAGAGAAAGTGTGTTAAGTGGATCAGAGACAGATGTGGAAGCAAGGCCCAGGCAAGAACATATGTGGGTATGGGTAGCTTTGCTGATACCATATGGAAGCACAGCCTCTAGCAGGTCTCTCTTCTTTGTCATTAAACATCTCTGTGCGCATCCTTGGTACACAGACTCTTATCTTACTGGGAGCATCCAGAAGGGATTTCCCAGACCCACAAAAATTTCACCCAGCCTTCTTTCTAGTGCTTCAGTGTGTGGCCATGGAGTATTACTTTTTTTGCCTTAGGAGGTATTCGTAACAAGCTCTTATGTCTGCTGCTATGGCTGCTGCTACTACCCCTCCTCCCCCTCTTTTCCTCTTTAATATCATCATCATTATTCTTAGCAGAAGAGTTAAAATGTCCAAGAACTTATTACCTTTCCAAACAATGTGCTAAGCACTTTACATGCATTATTCTATTTATTTGTTCATTCATCCACTTAATATTTACTGAATATTACTTTGTACCAAACACTGTGCTAGATACTGGGAATCGAACACACTTTTATCCCTTCTGTTAGTCTAGTGGGGATGCAATAGAGAATATATAATTACAAACCATGAAAAGTTCTAGAAAAGAAGAATACATGGAACTATATGAAAGGTGAATGGTGCTATTTTATTTAATTCTTCAACAGCCCTGTGAAGAGAATAAATAGTATTATCCCCCATTTTACAGGTGAGGAAAGTGAAGCTCAGAGAGTTTAAGTTACTTGCCCAAAGTTACACAGCTAGTAAGTAGGCTGAGTAGGGATTCACATCCATGCTGGTCAGATTCCAAAGCTCATGCCCTTAACTGCTATACTTTATTGCCCCCCAATGTGTGAAGTGCATATATAGCCATTAATTCTAGGCCTATACATTTGGGTTCTGGCTTTATCTCAAATGTATGGAGTTGCAATTGTTTCCAATTAGTTGTGGCTGTGGTTTGGTGCATTCATTCAAAGAGAGTGTGCACGCAAAGCACAGGTCACGTGCTAGGCCTTGTGGATGTGCACAACGTATAAATAATAATGGCATTCCAAAAAAACGGCTTCACTAGAGTCACTACATTTGTTTTCCATTAGTTTATGCTACTCAAATACAAACAGTAAAACATGTGTTTACTTTGCTGTGGATATGGAAAGCCAGGACCCCAAAGCACATTTTGCAGGTCGTATAAAGCTGAGCATCCAAATAGTTCAAAATCAGTTTTATAAGCCCAGCTTAATAGCTTTAAAATGTAACCTGGATTCCAGATATTAAAAAATGCCTACAGAAGGTATGTGAGTAGCCAAAAGAGACAAAACCAGCTAAATCCTTAAAATATGTACCAAGTCCCATATTTGCAGTATCTATTTTGTTACTTATCCCTTTATTTTTTTTTAAATGCTAAAGAGCTTAAAGTCAAGCAAACTCTTAGCCATGTAGCAGCAGTAATGGAATTTTTCATTCTGTACTAACCAGCTGTCTGAAGCTTTTCAAAACAAACCTCTTCATAATGAGATAGTTTGGTTATTTAAAACACAGTAGATGACAAGCCTGGGGAAAGCAAGCAGGAGGCATCCAATGTTCAATGCCCAGTGCTTCTCTCCCCCTTCTGGTCCTCCCACCCAATAGTGAAAAGCTTTCCCATCAAGTTACAGTTAATGCCCAGCATCTGAGAAAATGGAATTGAAATGTAAATTATCTGAGCTAAAGGCAGTAAAGATGGCAAAAAATGTACAATGAAGGCCCCATTCATTGATGTCTTTACCTAAGACACATGTTTCTTTTGAAGAGTTCTGGACCGGGGTGGGGGGCCAAATATATTATTGTTAATGAGATCTCTATTACTCAGTAACTTAGTCAAGTTATGTCCCCTCTCTGAGCTTCAATGTCCTCCCTTAATGTGAGAAATGGGGATGGCAGTCTTTCCTGTTATACAAAGTCGTGGAGAGGATTGAGGATTATGTGAGAGAACATATGTTAAACCCCAGCACAGTGTGTGACTGATAAGGTTCATATCTTTGCAATCAAGACAATTCCAAGAGGCATATTATTTATACCATATAGGCAGATCAAGACTTGCTGCTCTCACTGGTCTAATTTCAACATATTTGATCACTCTCAGAACAAGTATGTCCTTTGATCTCCCATGGACCAAGCACAAAAAGAGCTTCAGCCAAATCTCATTGTCCCGTGCTGCCGTACCCTTTTGTTATCTTGGTTATGGCTTTAAAAATATAAAATTGCTGTGCTTCACAAAGCCCTTTTTTCTCTTACACTGTGTTTCTAATTTTCTTAGGTAATTATTCCAGGCTTGTTGTTTCCTTTTATCACACAACCCTGAGTACCTGTTCCAAGGCTAACTTTAAATGTTTCCCTGTCTAATCAAATGAAGTCAATCACCTTTATACAAGGGTATTTTCCTTAACTACAAAGACAAAAGATCATGATATCCATACCTAACTGAAAAGTAAATCATCATATTGCATTTACTTTTAAACACATGGTTTGAAGAGCATTTACTAAGGATTCCAACACGCATGGTACTCTGGTGGCTCTTGTCAGAAGATGGTTTCAGTGGGATTCTGGGAAGCAGAGTAACATTGGAACAGCCTTTCTAAAAGAGTAAGGAGTGGTCTGTGGTTCACTCAACAGTAAGATGAGGGGGACAGATCTAGTTAGGCATGTGCCTGTAGTACCAGCTACTCAGGAAGCTGAGGCAAGAGGATTGCTTGAGCCCAGGAGTTTGAGACAAGCCTAGGCAACATAGTGAGACCCCAGCTCAAAAAAAAATAAATGCAGATCTGTGTGCTCCATCCGAGATTCACCAGATCAGAAACTATGTGAGTGAATTGGGCCAGGGAGCATGTCTTTTTTTTTTTCTTTAACTTTTACCTTTTTATTTTTTTGAAAATCACAATTTGTTTTTATTTTGTCAAAATTGCTGACCTGAATATTATAGCGAAAGAAAAGATTGAATGATTGCCAAGAGCTCAATATCAACACAAAAATGTAAACCATCAAGACTGTTTGTACACTAAAAAACTTATGTTTCTGTTAGGTGTTTGGGGGAATTATGGCTACACATTGAATTACTTGTTATTTAAATATTACTTCTACAATACGTATTATCTTAGATATTTTTCTTTTTCCTACAAAATGTCTTTCAACTTAAAAAATGTTTAATTCTTTATTTTTTCCTTTTATTTTTGGTTGACACATAATTGTATGAATTTATGGGACACAGTGATATTTCAATACATGTATACAATGTGCAATGATTAAATCAGAGTAATTAGCATATCACCTCAAACATTTATTATTTGTGTTGTGGACATTCAAATCCTCTCTTCTAGCTTTTAGAAAATATACAGTAAATTATTATTAACCATATGCATCTTACAGTAGTATAGAACAGTGGTCCCCAACCTTTTTGGCACCAGGGACCAGTTTCATAGAAGACAATTTTGCCACGGACCAGGGGTGTGATGGTTTCGGAATGAAACTGTTCCACCTCAGATCATCAGGCATTAGATTCTCATAAGGAGTGCCACCTAGATCCTTTGCATATGTAGTTCACAATAGGGCTCCCATTCCTATGAGAATCTAATGCTGCTGCTGATCTGATAGAAGGCGGAAGTCAGGTGCTCACTTGCTACTCACCTCCTGCAGTGTGGGGACCCTGTTATAGAACACTAGAACGAATTCTTCCTATCTAGCTGTAATTTTGTATCTATTGACCAATTTCTCCCTATTCTACCCTTCCCAGACTCTAGTAACCACTATTCTCTACTTCTATTAGCACAACTTTTTTTTAGCTCCTACATACGAGCGAGAATGTGGGGTACTTATCTTTCTACGCCTGACTTATTTCACTTAACATAATGTCCTCCAGGCTCATCCATCTGGCCTCAAATGACAGGATTTCATTATTTATTATGGCCAAATATTATTCCATTGTGTATATGTACCACATTTTCTTCATCCATTCATCTATTGATGGACATTACAGATTGATTCCAAATCTTGGCTTTTGTGACTAGTGCTGCAATAAACATGGGGGTGCTGATATCTCTTCAATATGCTCATTTCTTTTCCTTTGAATAAATACCCAGTAGTGGGATTACTGGACCATAGAGTAGTTCTATTTTTAGTTTTTTGAGAAACCTCCATATTGTTTTCCATAATGCTTGTGCTAATTTACATTACTATCAACATGTATAAGAGTCTAGCATGGCTAAGTTTTTAATAAGCATCCTGGTGATTCTTATGGAATTTAGAGAATCACTCCCTTAATGTGTAAGTATGTACATACCCTTTGACCCAGTATCCTTACTAAGGAAATAATCCAAAATATGGAAAGAGTTTTGTGAATGTTCCTGATGATTACATTTTTGTTTATAAAAGCAGAATAACAGGAAACAATGCAAATATTCAATATTAGGAAAATGGTTAAGTAAATGTTGATAGATCCCTTAATGGATAGATGCATTATCCCATGTAAAGTATGACGTTTATCACATTTACTTATTATAACAATTCTGTGAGGCAGGCATTATTTCCCTCATTTTATAGATGAGGACACTGAGGTTTAGGGAGATTAAGCAGCTTGTCTGAAAATACAATTTTAATAAGTGGAAAAAGTAGTATTCTAGCTCAAGTCAATCTGCTTCCCAAATACAAGTTCAATTGAAAAACAAGCATTAAAAAGTGCTGACCTTTGAAAACACAAACATTGTTTATTTAAGTTTGGGAATTAGGGGTTTTCTTCCTTGTTTCTTTTTCCTTTCACTTTTCTATATTTGATACTTGCATATTTAAAATATTAGATTCTAAAAGAAAGTTGATTGTATGCTTAGGCAACTGTGGTAGTCTCAGTGGCTAAAACAGAGTTGCACAGACAGTAGTGGCTGTAGAAAAAGCTGGAATGTGAAGGGCCTTGTGCACTTCCACTAAGGTGTCCTCTGTATGCAAAGTAATGCACAGCAGAAGTGTCAGGTTAACAGAATGTCTATGGGGATAGTGGAATGAAATACTCAGATGTAAGTTTTAGTATGATAGTTTACATTGATAATCATTATTGTATGCCTTGGCTTTTAAAAACCTAACAGGACAGTGTCCTTTGAAAATGGCAGTTAATAAAAAGCATTAGTCCCCTAAAGTTACCTCCTTTTGTGTGCAAGTCCCTCATAATTATCTTTTCATAAAGTGAATGTTCAGTCTGAAAGACTGAGAGAGGGAACAAAAAGGTCAATATTGTGAATTGTAATTAGGCAATTGGATTTCTGGGCCAAATTCCAGGCTGTGCTAAATCCACTCCTTGCTGGCAATTCCTCCTCTCTGACCCATTACCCTTCTTTCAACACTCTGGAGTTTCAGTCTCTTCTTTAAGATTTTTGCATTAACAATAGATTTCTAGGTTTGGGTTTGTTTTGTTAATGTGTGACGGTTAGGTTTATCAGCGGCTGTCTGTGTAAAATGGCTTAAAAGTCTACTGTAATCCTTCTTCCACGCTGAATTTGTCACCAGAATGGGAATGATTTAATACCTAAAGAAGTAACTTCACTGACAAAGTTTTAAAGGGTTTTTGTTTCATTGCACTTTGTTTTAAACTGAGCTACTCAAGAATAGTGGGGGGATTGCACACAGGTTGGAAATGGCCTCTCAAAGATTAGCTACAGGTCTTAGCCAAGGTCCTCCAAAAATGTTTAGCTATTCATTCACAAATTCTTCTTCTATAATTAATCTGGACCTTGACTTTCTCCTTTTTCATAAGGTTGTGGAAATAGCTTTTAAAGAATTAAAGATACCATAACACTTCATTTTGCTTCAGTTCAATAGCACATATATTGAGTGCCTACTATGTGCTAGACACTGCCTTAAATGCTCTGGGGTTCAAAGATATATAAGATTAAACCCCTGGGCAGCTCATAGAATGGTGGTAGAGAGAAGTCATATGTACAAATAATACCAGATTGCATACAGAAAGTGGCATTTAGGAGGTACAGATAAAGGGAACAGTGGTAGAAGAGGGAGAGGGAGAGCTATAATGACTGTCTACCAGGAAAACTTTATTAATGACATGGCATTAGAACTTGGCTTGAAAGTATGGAGGGCTTTGAACAGACACAAATGAAGAACAGCTCATAGTACATTCTCAATGAATGTGTACTGAAGGTGTTAATGAAAGGGACAGATGCAAGACGTGCTTGAGAAATAGCAAGTTCACTAATCTATATCTAAACATAAATTCTGCTTATGTGAAAAATTATCATTCAGGTATTCCATGATGTACACAAAGGATGCATTCTTGAAAATTAACATAAAATGCTTATGTTGAAAGCAAATTTCTCATAAGACATAATGGTAAAGGAGGGCGTTGGGGGTTTTGGTGAAACTGAAGTGATGTTATAGGCTGGATAAGCAGTTCTCAAACAATGGTTTATGGATCCTGGGAATCCAAGAAATCCAGGGATCCACAAGGTTAAAACTACTTGCACAACAGTACTAAGATATTATTTGTCTTTCCCCCTGTGTTGATATTTGCACCAATGGTTCAAAAGCAGTGGCAAGTACAACTCTTCAATGCCACAATATGAATCAAGACACCACAGGATGAATTAAGCCAATAGCACCGAAATGTACTAGTAGTCATTGTATTCTTCACTGGTGTGTACTTGCAGAAAAATAAAGGGCAGTTTCACTTAAGGATATCGTTGCTGAATCTGTAAAAATTTACCAATTTTATTAAACCTCATCTCTTGCACTTTTAAAAGATTCTGTGTTATAAAATGGGAAGTACACTTAAAGTATTTACACAGTAAACCATGTCAGTGTGCATCTCAAGAAAAGGCACTTGTGAGAAATTTGAGCTGTGAACTTTCTGTTTCATTTTTACTTGAGAGAATGACTGACAAACTATAGTTATGCAGACTTGAATACTTGCTAGACATTTTCTTGGAAAGGAACAAAGAGAGCCTGTCAGTTCAGGGAAAACAACTGGCAGTATTTATTGCCAATAATAAAATTCAGGCTTTCAATAGAACACCAAAAGTTGTTTTAAAGTTTTACCTGCCACTGTGAGCTTGAGAGCTTCCCAAAACTTAAAGACTTTTCAGATGAGATTGGCGATAATATTAACGAATGTGATTTTTTATATCATATAATGAAAGGTGTTGACATTGTGAAGATCCGCATTGCTTAGTGAGCCAGTATTTTCCAGATGACCCATGGATGATGACACAAAATGAGTAAAATGCATGTTCAAAGTTCAAAACATACCAATGGATTTAAATGTAACAGGACATGAAATATTTATTTATATGGTTTCATATTCTACATTGCAACTACTTGTTGAGTTTTTATGTAGTATCAAAGAAAAATCTCCACAATTATCTGAAAAGTCTGCTAAAATACTTCTCTCTTTTCCCACGACATATCTGTGGGAGGTTGCATTAACTGCAGATGTTTCAACCAAAACCATATATCACAGCAGATTGAGTGGAGAAGCAGATTTGATAATCCAGCTATCTTATATTAAGCTAGACATCAAAGAGATTTATAAAACTGTTAAATAGTGCCACTCTTCCTGCGAATTATCTTATGTCTGGGAAAATATGTTTGTCATTCAAAAATGTTTATGTTCTAGCCAGGGCAATGTCGTGAGACCTCGCCTCTACAAAAAGTAAAAAAAAAAAAAAAATTGGGAATGGTGTCACACACCTGCAGTCCCAGCTACTTAGGAAACTGAGGTGGGAGGATTGCTTAAGCCTGGGAGGTCGAGGCTGCAGTGAGCCATGATCATGCCACCGCACTCCCACCTGGGTGATGGATCCAGACCCTGTGTCAAAAAAAAATGTTTATGTCACATCATGGGTTCATTCTTGTTATGTTTACAGAAGCTATCAAATAAATATTTTTTAAATTTCTCAGTTATAATTTCTAAGATGGCAAATGTTGATAGATATAACTCGTATAAACAAAAGTTCTCTATGGTTCTCAGTAAGTATAAAGGAGTCCTGAGACCAAGAAGTTTGAGAACCACTAATCTAGCTCACCTTAGCCTGTATTTATATGTAATAAATGTAGTTGTGTATGATGAGCAGCAGAGGAAGTATCAGGGTGAACGTGGTGCTGGAGTGGGAGACAGTTGGTAGATTGGCTTCTCCAATACCATTAGAGGTTGTTGGCCAGAGAAAAACAAAAACAAAAACCTCTTTGGGGCTTTCCTTTCTTTGCTAAAAAATAAAAATAAAAACGTAAAAACCACCTGCAGAATCACATTTCTCTGTAGTATGTAGCTCTTTCCAAGTAGATCTCAGGGTGGCAGCTAAATCACAGGTGGAGAGCATAAAAGTATACTTAGCCGTGACATAAACATAGGGACAATGGAAACCACAGAAACCCCAGCTTGTGTTTGCAGCAGTTTTTCTTTGTGGATACCTCTTCCACAATCACAAAAATCTCAGTTTCTGTATATCCAGAATCTTTTGTTGGCTGTCTTTTAAAAGTAGGGGTTGGGTCTAAGATTTAGGATGAGAAATGGGTGATGGGGAAGAAGCCAGGACAAAAATAGAATATGAGAATGAAGCCTTGGAGAGAGATGGCGAGGAAAAATAAGATGGAATCTGACAACGGCCCTTGGGGACCCTTCGTGCGGTGCGCTGGGTCTTTGGGTCAGTGTAGAGACTTTTGAAAGGTAGGAGTCCCGTTAAATTAGTAATGCATTGGCCATGTGACTGAAAAGCCAGACACTGCAGAGTGAAACAAACATGTCTCTTAGTGTGCATATTATCTACAAAAAGCAAGCTAAATTTAAAAGCATCTTACTGGAATTGTGGGAGAGGAGAATATTGAACAATTTTTCTAGTGATCAAGGCATATATATTCATGATGATTGATTATAAGTAGTTATTGTACATGTGTGTAAAATGGCACTGCTATTCTCCTCATTCGGTAGGAAGCACTTTGTGGTTTTAATTTAGCGACTGTAAATTTGGTTATTGGGGGCTTCCATCGGGATCTTTCCTGGTCTTGGTGTCCTCTTAGCTTTGCCTTATCATGTCTTAAGTTCCTCATGAGTGAGTTGTATCATGGAGACTTTCAGGAGCTTAAATACCGTGGTATGAGAAGATCTAATGCAATATACACTCTGGCTACTGCATGATGTAAGTAGAGTCAAGGAGTAGACCATCACATCAAATACTGTGGAAAGGTTCAGAAGTATGAATCTCTAAAGAGTATAAGCAGTTTACACCTACTTAAATTTGAAAGTGATTTTTTAAAGCTTCTGTGTAATTCCTTGAACATTTTTAATGCCTCCTGTTAATAACACATTGTGCAGACCTACCTGAGAAATATGAAGAGCTGATGCATTCCTGGTTGTTTTCTTTCAGCTCCTGAGAACCATGTCTGTGCCCAAAGGTAGAGTTCTGGATAAAAACCTGGATGAGGAAGGGTTTGAAAGTGGAGACTGTGGTGATGATGAAGATGAGTGCATTGGAGGCTCTGGTGATGGAATGATGAAAGTGAAGAATCAGCTCCGCTTCCTTGCAGGTAACTGATTAGTGCTGACCCAAATGTAATCTAAAAATGGTGATGCTCAGGAATTAAAAATAAATTGAACCTGCTTTCTGCAATTCCCTTACATTCCCTGTAACATGCATCTCATCAACTCTTCAAGGAAAGACTATACAAGCTCTAGAAAGTGAAGTTTTCAAGTAGCCTCTTTCTTTTCCTCCCACCATTTCCAACCTTTGGTAGATTAAAAGGGTAACTTCCTGTTTTTCATTATTTAAAATGAACTGACCTAATCACTTGGCTCTGTTTATCATTGGAGTTTTCCTTGGTTCTTCTCATTTATAAAAAGAAATGCATAATAAGAAATGCAAATGCATGATGAAATAACCTGTACAATAAACCCCCATGACACAAGTTTACCTATATAACAAACCTAGACATGTACCCCTGAACTTAAAACAAAAGTTAAAAACAAACAAACAAACAAACAAACAAAAAGAAATGCAACCTTGGAAGTCTTCTGAAAACCAATGGTGGGATAACTTTCAAAGGAAGAGCCATTAGCTGAGCCTCTTTTCTTAGGACGTTATGTCTATTTTGTTTTCTCACAAGTAGTCTAACATAGATAGGCTATGGCACATAACTGAAGACCTACATAAAGACAAGAGTGGTAGGGCACGGTGGTTCATGCCTGTAATCCCAGCAATTTAGGAGGCTGAGGTGAGAGAATCGCTTGAGCCCAGCAGTTCCAGACCAACCTGGGCAACATGATGAAATCCCATCTCTACAAAAATACAAAACTTAGCAGATTGTGGTGGTATGCCTATTGTCCCAGCTACTTGGGAGGATTGCTTGAGTCCAGGAGGCAGTGGTTGTAGTGATCTGAGATTGTGCCACTGTGCTCCAGCCTGGGAGACAGAGCCAGAGTCTGTCTCAATTTTAAAAAAATAATAATAACTAAACAACAAAAGCAATAGAAAAAAGTAATATAGTACTGCTGGGGTCAAGGAGGCAAAACAACAACAAAATTTCCTAACATTTGTATCCCATATCACAGTTTAGAGTACTTTCATGTGGATAGGTGTTCTTCGATTTTACAGATAATAAAACCAGGTCTCAGAGAAGAAATGAGATTGCTCTATATGGAAGAACTAGAAATCTACCTCGGGTCTTGAGACTTCCAGTGCCATTCTCTTTCTTCTGCGGTGCACAGCCTTCTCCTTAAAACCGTATCACCCATGGCCTCTGAGATGCTAAATGTTCCTATTTCTCTGGCAGCCTCTTTCCTTCTTAGTTCTTCTTCCTAATCCTACCTGAAACTGGCTATTATCCGGATGTCCCTTCTTAAGCCTCCATCTTTTCTCTCTTCTCCAGAGAGAATGCAGATCTTATCTACTCTCCCTCTTTCAACTTTTTCTTCTTTTTTGAGATAGGGTCTCCCTCTGTCCCCCAGGCTGGAGTGCAATGGCACGTTCACACCTCACTGCAGCCTCGAACTCTTGGACTCAAGTGATTCTCTTACCTCAGCTTCCCAAAGTGCTGGGATTTATAGGTGTGAGCCACCATGGCTGGCCTCAACTTTTTTTTATGATTTGTGTATTTATTTTTTATTAGGGTAAACAAAAATCTAACATGGTATCTGCCCTCTTAACAAACTTTTACATGTACAGTACAATATTGTTAATTATATGCACATTGTTGTTCAACAAATCTCTAGAACATTTTCATCTTGTGTGACTAAAACTCTATGTCCATTGAACAGCAACTCCTTATTTTTCCCTCCCCCAGCCCTTAGCAACAACAATTTTACTTTCTGCTTCTGTGACTACTTTAGATAACTCATATATGGTGGAATCATGCAGTATTTGTCCTTCTGTGACTGGTTTATTTCACTTAGCATAATTTTCTCAAGGTTCATCCATGTTGTAGCATCTAACAAGATTTCCTTCTTTTTAAGGCTGAGTAATATTCCATTGTATGTATGTACCACAATTTCTTTATCCATTCATCCATCAATGGACATGTAGATTACTTCCACCTCTTGGCTGTTGTCGATAACCCTACAATGAACATTCTTTAACTATTATAA
This sequence comes from Mandrillus leucophaeus, assembly GCF_000951045.1. Taxonomy (NCBI): domain Eukaryota; kingdom Metazoa; phylum Chordata; class Mammalia; order Primates; family Cercopithecidae; genus Mandrillus; species Mandrillus leucophaeus. The sequence goes on along the minus strand of NW_012107130.1, from coordinate 360,205 downwards.
CACTGTGGGAAATAACTTACATAAAGTCATTACCACGAGTCTCAACTGATCTCCTGAACTGCCATCCCACATCTCCAGCTGCTTATTAATCATTTCTGACTTCACCACCACCACCACCCCCAACGTGATGTGTCACAAGTCAGATTTATCAACTGACCATCATTCTCCTGATCACTGAGGCTTAAACCTAAAGCCATCTTTGCTTCTTTCTTCTCCCTTGCCCTTATATGCAGTTAGGCCCCCAGTCCCTGTTGATTCTTTCTTTGTAATTTATAATTTATTCTGCTTCTGTTGATACTTCTTTTTTTTTTTTTTGAGATGGAGTTTGGCCCTTGTTGCCTAGGCTGGAGTGCAATGGTGCAGTCTCAGCTCACTGCAACCTCCACCTCCCGGGCTCAAGCAATTTTCTTGCCTCAGCCTCCCAAGTAGCTGGGATTACAGGTGTGCACCACCACACCCAACTAGTTTTTTGTATTTTTAGTAGAGACGGAGTTTCTCCATGTTGGTCAGGCTGGTCTCAAACCCCTGACCTCAGGTGATCCACCCACCTCAGCCTCCCAAATCTCAACCTGCTGGGATTACAGGCGTGAGTTACCATGCCCAGCCCAATCCTTCCTTTCTATTCCGCCTTCACACTCTCCTGCACATACTATTGCAAACACATCCTAGGTGGTCTCCAGGCTTCTAGGCTCAGGCAGGAGTATTGAGAGCCTTAGGCTAGTAGATTAGAGGACAAAGAATTTGAGACCCAAGCAGAAGATTCCATCAAATTCATCTTGCATAGCTACCTGGTTAATCTTTTGAAGGCAACTTATACTTTCTCCGCAGCTCAGCTGCCTTCATGCCTTGAGGATAAAGCTAAGACTCCTTAGCAGAGTTCTGAGGGCCTTCTGGTCTAGCCTCAACTACCCTTCTGGCTTCATTCCCCACCACTAGCCCCCATAAGTTCCCTCCACTTTGGTAAGAACAGCCATATTCATGCTCCATGAACCCCATAAACATACTGTTCTTGTTTCTATTTTCACACCACTGCCCATGTTTATTTCTTTCTTTTTCTTTTTTTTTTTTTTTTTTTTTTTTTTTTTTTGAGACAGAGCTCACTCACTGTGTTGCCCAGGCTGGAGTGCAGTGACACAATCTTGGCTCACTGAAACCTCTGTCTCCCGGGTTCAAGCAATTTTCCTGCCTCAGCCTCCTGAGTAGCTGGGATTACAGGTGCACACAACCATTCCCAGCTAATTTTTGTATTTTCAGTAGAGACAGGGTTTTGCCATGTTGGCCAGGCTGGTCTCGAACTCCTGACCTCGTGTGATCCCTGCCTGCCTCGGCCTCCCAAAGTGCTGAGATTACAGGCATAAGCCCCAGTGCCAGGCCTGCCCATTTTATTTCTATATAGATCTACCTTTTTTTCTTTCATCTTAAATTTTACCCATCCTTCAAGGTGCAATTCAAGTGTGATGCAGTGAAAAGAAAATAGGTCTTGGGGTAGGACAAATGTTTATTTAAATTATTGCTCTACTTATGAGCAAGCATGCCCTGGGACAAGTTTCTTAGCCTCCTCTCTATGTCTCCATTCTGTCATCCATTAAGTGGGGATCATAATGCCAGCTTCATTGGACTATTAAATCAAGGGGGAACATTTATAAAGCATCTAGGCAAGTATCTGGCATATACTAGGTGTTCCATAATTGTTAGTTTCTCTCCATGAAATCTTTCATAGCCATCTCAGTCCATAGTTACCTCTGTCCTCTGAATTCATTACTAAAATGAATTCTGCCGGTGCTTTCATGAAACAGTCTACAATAGCTCCAAGGTTCCACAGGACATAAAGTTACCACTCAGAGCCTGGCAACCTATTAGAAGAATGTTGAATAAATATGAAAAGTAAAAATAAGAGAAGCTAATGTTCATTGGACACTTATTATGCTCTAAACACTGTGCCAGGGCTTGGCATGCATTGTCTCATATCATTTTCACAATACCACTATGAGGTAGGGGTCATTACTATTCTCACTTTACAGATGATAAAATTTATGCTGGAGGTGTTCTCACTCATAGGTAGGAATTGAACAATGAGAACACTTAGACACAGGACGGGGAATATCACACACTGGGGCCTGTCGTGGGGTGGTGGGAGGGGGGAGGGATAGCGTTAGGAGATATACCTAATGTAAATGACAAGTTAACGGGTACAGCACACCAACATGGCACATGTATACATATGTAATAAACCTGCATGTTGTGCACATGTACCCTAGAACTTAAAGTATAATAATTAAAAAAGTATGCTGGAGGAGGTGGAGTGACTTGCTTAAAGTCACATTCACGAAGGGCAGAGTCAGGATTCAGAGCCAAGAAGTCTGGTTTCAGAGGCCACTCCTTGAACAAGCCTACTCTGACTCTTTTTTCTCTGATCATCAATACAACTATAAAAGGATCAAAGTCAGCTTTGCATTTTGTTACCTGTAAAAGTTGTGGTCATCTAAAGGTTGCCCAGACAACTTACCAAAACGTTGACTGGTCCCAGCACTGATCCCTGAGACATACCACTGTTCATACTTCTCCAGAAAAGTCTATGCTTATTCCTACTTGTGCTTCCCTGACTATAAGCCACTTTCCTATCCATTTCAAAGCACTACTCCACAATTCCATGGTGACTTAACTTGTTAAAACAGTGTTTGGCGTGGGATCTTGTCAAGGGCCTTTTCAAAATCTAAATAGATTACATCCATGGTTTCCCTTTGTCCACATACACATTTATCCTGTAAAAGAATTCTAGTCAATTTGTTAGGCATGATTAACACTAAGTTCTTTATAAACTGTAAAACATTAGACAAATGGTGGTTAATTTAATTGAGAGGAAAAGTGATGCCTTGTCCCCAATGCTTTACACTTGCCTAACATGTTCAGTGATCCTACCAGCCTGAAGTTCCTTGGGCCCCCTTTACAAATTCTTCTCATGGAGAGGAGACTCATTGCCAATCTGCCAGGCTCATGGTACAATAGCTATTTGGCATAATAGCTATTTGGAATGACAGGCTATATGCTTTGGTCAACTGTTACACAATTTTACCTAAAATTTGGATAGATGCCATCTGGTCCTGATGATTCATCAGCATCCATTTGTTTAGTCAGCTAGACTTGGAACACCATGCACATTCACCACCATTTCATTTAGCCCTCCAAATTGCCTCCTCCAAAAGACAACTTGGGAATAAAGAGCATGGCTCGGAATATGTTAAGACTCTCTTGTATCTCCCTTTTGTCCCTGAACAGACCTTTTGCAACATGACCAGCAAGTAGTTCTATTGGCTGGCTTCCCTGGCTTACTTCTTCCCTTCTTTTGAGGCACTGAATGAAGTGCAGGACACCCAGGTTCTATTCCTGGCTTTGCTTCTCCCATGTGTCCTAAAGCGAGCCCCTTCCACTTTTGAAAAGTCAGTTTCTCCATTTGTGAAATAGAGGGAGTGCACACACAAGTCTTGCAGGGCATTCCAGTGCCAGCAGTCTGTGATTATATTCATTTCTTTGGCTTTGATCCCTGGGAAGGTGCTTATCAGAGTCTTTTGAGGACATCTTCTTGTAAGTTTTCATCTGACCTTGCAGGTTCTCTGTTCTCTTCTCTTGAGCTATAGTTCCATATAGAAAAGATCTCATTTTCCCCACTCTAACCCCCTTGACTTTTCCACCAATCTGGCAAGCTGGGCTTCTTACCAAGGGCTCCCCACATGTGGTCTTCAACACACTTGTGCATTAGGATGCTATTAAAAGTAATGGCAAAAACCACAATTACTTTTGCGCCAACCTAATAATAAGGTTTTAGTCATTTCCAGGCTTTCTGGGGTATATTCATTTATAAAACTATTCATCTCAAAGTTCCCTAAGTGTTTTCCTTACTTCTTATTTATAAATTTTACATAGAATCCTTAGAGTCTTCTTCTTTCTGATTGTCGAATTTAATTGTTGGTGGGATGACCATTGCATGATGTCTTACCCATGGTTACATCTTCGCCTGTTCCTTGCACTTCTCAGAACCAAGGGTAATGTATTTCCCTTTCCATGCGTATCCTAGTCCATTTGCACTGCTATAACAAAATGCCGTAGACTGAATAATATATACATACTAGGAAGTTATACTTACAGTTCTGGTGGCCAGGAAGTCCAAGACGAAGGTGCCAGCATTTGGTGTCTGGTGAATGCCGCCTTCCTGCATCCTCATGTTGCAGAAGAAACAAATGCTGTGTCCTCACCTGGGGAAAGGCAGAAGGGCAAAAAAGGGACAGATGCTGTGTCCTCACATGGCAGAAGAGATGGAAAGGTAGAAAGGAGCCTACCTAGTTCTCTCCAGCGCTTTTATAAGGGGCTAATTCCCTCCATGAGGGCAGAGCCCTCATGGCCTAATCACCTCCTAAAAGCCCCACCTCTTCATACTGTTACATTGTCGGGAGCATTAAGTTTCAACATGAATTTTGGATGGGGCACAACCATTCATCAAACTGTAGCAGTGGGATACTTCATCTCTCTCAGCCTGCTTCTGTTTCTAAAATGTGGATATACAGCAAACTAGCACAGGAACAGAAAACCAAACACCGCATGTTCTCACTCATAAGTGGGATTGAACAATTAGAACACATGGACACAGGGAAGGAAACAACACACAATGGGGCCCCTGGATGGGGGCGGGAGAGGGAGAGCATCAGGATCAATAGCTAATGCATGCTGGGCTTAATACCTAGGTGATGGGTTGATAGGTGCAGCAAACCACCATAGCACACATTTACCTATAGAACAAATCTGCATGTCTGTCACATGTATCCCAGAACTTAAAATATATATATGTGTGTGTGTGTGTGTGTGTGTGTGTGTGTGTATATGTTTAAATGGAGATAGTAATAGTTCCTATTTCATAGAGTTGTGGGGATTAAATAAAATCATCCTTGCAAAGCATTTGGCACAGTGCCTGGTATCTAGTAAGCACTCAAAAATGATATTAAAGCTACTGTTCTGTTGTTGCTGACCTATGAGAGCTCAGAGTGCCTGTAGATGTAGATTACAATTGTCTTATGTTTGTTTGTTTGCTTGTTTGTTTGTTTAAGACCCATGAAAGACAATTACAACCAGGTAACCAACATTCAAAAACAATATCCTCTTAACCGTTGCTACTCCAAGTGGGGTCCATGGACCAGAAGCATTTGTATTATCTGGGAGCTTATTAGAAATGCAGAATCTCAGGGGCCACCTCAAGACCTACTGAATCAGAAAGCCATTTTAACAAGACCTTGGGTGATTTGTTTGCAGCCTTTTTTTTTTTTCCCCGACAGGATCTCACTTTGTTGCTCAGGCTGGAGTACAATGGTGCAATCAGAACTCATTGCAGTCTCGAACTCCTAGGCTCAAGCAATCATCTTGCCTCAGCCTCCTGAGTAGTCGGGACTACAGCCACATGCCACCATGCCCAGCTAATTATCTTATGTTTTGTAGAGATAGTGTTTTGCTTTCTTGCCCAGGCTGGTCTTGAACTCCTGGGCTCAAGCCATCCTCCCACCTCAGCCTCCCAAAGTGCTGGGATTACAGGTATGACTCATTGTGCCCAGCCCCTTACTACATTCAAATTGGGAACTTCTGTCCTTTTAGGTTTAATACTTCAAGCATGTAAGAAGTCACTAAACTGCCCAACAATGAGTTAAGTATTCTAAGTGTAAGAGAACTTCAAGGCCCAGTCATCCATGTAATTGATTAGGACACTTGGGTCCTTGAGCAAGTTATTTAGCTGCTCTGAGCCTCAGTTTCCCCAGTTGTAAAATGGGCATAATCACCCTTGCCTTGCCTACTTCAATGAGTTATTGTGAAAATCAAATATAATAATGACTAGAAAAGTGCTTTTTAACCTGTTAAGTTTTACAAATATTTAAAGCAACCATAGATGATGATTATTATTAGTCTAAAATCTTGGGAAGTCCTTTAGCTTTCTCAGCATCTCTAGCTCGTGTATTTTCTGCAAAGATTAGATTTTGCCCATGAGTCTGAACACCCATGTACAGACTCCCCTCCAGAAACAGATCTTCATCCATGATGGATCTGGTGTAATAAGCTCTCTTTTTGCCAGGCTGACATCTGCAGTGTTCCTAGTTAATGACTTTCTCAAAGCCCTTCTTGTAAGCTGGCCACTCCCAGTGCTTCGGCTGGGGCAGATCCCTGAGAAACTTTGCAAACTCTGGCCAGGTGTCCCAGGTTAATATGTGATGACTAAGCATCTTGACCATCTGCCCCCTCTCCACCGTGTTCCCACTCTTACCTGCACAGAAACACACATGCACACACACGCGCATCTGCTATTGGAAACACAACTGGAACATAGAAAAAGCAACTCCCAGCAAGAAACAGCCATCTCAGAGACACCTGCATTAACATTCCTCATCCTTCCTTGTCCTCCCTGGACCTGTTCTTGCTCCAGCTTACCCTGCTCTGTGGGTGCAGCCAGGACATTCTAGTGATCCTAATGTCTTTATAACTGCAAGTCTCAGAACAAAAAGATGATCTTGTCTCAAGCTGGGCTGAAGACAGGGCAAAATGATGAATGAAGAAAGTGGAAACCTACTATACAAGACAGAAACATTCCTTGTTGCTACATGGGAGTAAGAGGGGTATGGGCTGGGGAGTACAGTTCAGGAAACACATCCTGGGCTTAGGGCTTAAACCAATTGTATTAGTCTGTTCTCGTGCTGCTGATAAAGACATATGAGAGATTGGGTAATTTATAAAGGAAACAGGTTTAATGGACTCACAGTTCCACATGGCTGGGGAGGACTCACAACCATGGCAGAAGATGAAGGGAGAGCAAAGGCACACCTTACATGGCAGTGGGCAAGAGAGAATGAGAGCCATGCAAAAGGGGAAACCCTTTATAAAACCATCAGATCAGCCGGGTGTGGTGGCTCATGCCTGTAATCCCAGTACTTTGGGAGGCCAAAGCGGGCAGATAACCTGAGGGTTGGGTCTTCAAGACCAGCTTGATCAACATGGAGAAACCCTACCTCTACTAAAAATACAAAATTAGCCGGGTGTGGTGGTGCATGCCTGTAATCCCAGCTACTCGGGAGGCTGAGGGAGGAGAATGGCTTGAACCTGGGAGGCGGAGGTCGCAGTGAGCTGAGATCACACCATTGCACTCCAGCCTGGACAACAAGAGCGAAACTCCATCTCAAAAAAATAAAATAAGTAACTGCATAAATAAAACCATCAGATCTCATGAGACTTATTCACTACCACAAGAATGGTATGGGAGAAACTGCCCCCATGATTCAATTACCTCCCACAGGGTCCCTCTCACAACATGTGGGAATTATGGGAGCTACAATTCTAGATGAGATTTGGGTGGGGACACAGTCAAACAGTATCACCAGTATTAAAAGCAAATGACTGTTTATTGCCCTTGGTACACAGATATTTCTCATAGAAATGCTTGCCTTCAAGAAACTTTCAGTCTCTCAGATGTCAGTGTGGGGACTGCAAAAAGAAAACCTGCCACTTGTTGCTTGACAGGGGGTGACTGGTCCCTTTTGCCATTCTTCTGTTGTCATCTCCAAGTGCTATGGCGGAAAGCAGTGGTCTGCCTCTGGCTAGTCACTTCTTCCCAGCAGTACTGTGGAGGAAGCCTTTATGATTTCACAGCTGTGAGCCCCATTTAAGGTAATATCATTAGTATTATTTGATATCATTGGATTATAACTTATTATTTAAGCTGTCTGTAGCATATATTCCCTTTTTGTACTTACCTTATAATCTGAAAGCAAAATAAAAATGACCTCAAGTAAAACAGCAATTAGGAAATATTTTCATAAGCCAATTATCTTTATTCTTTTTTTTTTTTTAACTGGATCAAGTGTAACCTTACACTTCTACTCCTAATAAGCCTACGCACATAGGAAAGGTGAAGGACACTTCAATGGCTTAAGCGTTCTTCTAAAGTGTCAAGTCAAACCTTCATAAACGTAGGCTGGTAGTCATTTTGTATTAATAAACTCATTAATTTTAATAGAGTGGTCTGGTGAAAAGGGCCATTGGAACTTTATGATAGGCCTTTTATCATGAGTGACAACTGCAAAATATTAATGATTTAGAACAAATTATGTTGCCTGCTAAAAAATGAGTAGGAAGCTTGTAGGGAAATGAAATGTCCTGGGTTTTGTTTGTTTGTTTGTTTTTTGTTTTTTAAATGGGAAAGTTGTTAGGTCCTATGCAGAGCTCGGAATACATTAGATACAGCAATATATCTATTTATACTACCCTGTTGGTAACAAGGCCAGGAATAAATTGGGGCAGTTTTACCAAAATGTATTTTATAGTGTGAGTAACCCAATTCTACTTCCTTTGTGCTCTTTGGAAATGCACCGTTCAGATCTTTGTCACATAAGTTGTAGATTGCTTCCTGCTAAGTAAGCCACCCCTGGAACTCCCAGGCAAGATCTTGTAGTGACTCCCTCCAAACTTATTTCTTTGGATATCAGCCCCTCCAACATGTGACCTCAGTGCAAGGGACCCCATGTCATCCACTGGGAGGGAGATCCCATCTGTTGGGCAAATGAGACACCTTCTTACCCTTAGACTGTTGAAGTTCGAGATGTGAAGGGAAAGGCGCACTTCTACAGAGTCAAACAAACTGGGTCCCAATTCTGTGTCTGCCACTTCCCAATGTTGTGACTTTGGACAAAGTCACTCAGTTCCTCTGAGCCTCAGTTTCCTTACTTGCAAAAATGGTGATAAAATATTTCCTGACCTACCCACCTCATAAGTTGCTGAGTGAAACACATGAGATAATGAATGTAACATATTTTATAAACTTTAAAGCATCATATCCATTTAGGATAATATTATTAATATTGTTCAGGGTTAGAACTTAAATTATAATTTTAGCTAAAGGCTTTTGGTGAATAAAACTAAACTAAGTTCCAAATGTCTAAGTCAATAATTTTCATTATAAATGTGCTACTCTTATACACTGTTGGTGGCAATATACACTAGTACAGCCACTGTAAAGAACAGTGTGGAGATTCCTCAAAAAACTACAAATAGAACTACCATATGATCCAGCAATCCCACTACTGGGCATTTACTCAAAGGAAAGGAAACCAATATATTGAAGAGACATCTGCACCCCCATGTTTAGTGCAACAGTATTCACAATGGCCAAAATATGGACTCAACCTTGGTTTCCAACAACAGATGAATGCATAAAGAAAATACAGTGTATATACACTGTGGAATACTATTCATCCATAAAAAAAGAAGGAAATCCTGTCATTCCAGCCAATGTGAATGGAACTGGAGGACATTGTGTTAATTGAAATAAGCTGGTAACAAAAAGTTAAACACCACATGTTCTCATTCATATATGAAAACTAAAAAAAGTTTACTCATAGAAGTAAAAAGTAGAACAGAGGTGGGGTAGGGAGAGATATGTTGAAGGATACAAAATTGCAGCTAGATAAGAGGAATAAGTTCTGGTGTTCTAGAACCACTGTAGGATGACTATAGTTAACAATAAAATATAGTTTCAAATAGTCGAAGAAGGATATTGAATGTTCCCAGCACAAAGAAATGATAAGTGTTTGAGATGATGGATATGCTAATGACCCTTGATGGATAATGACCCTGATCTGATCAGTATATATTAAGTGAAACAAAACATCACCATGTACCCCATAAATATATACAATTATTACCTGTCAGTTAAAAATAAAAAAAGAAGGAATCTCTGAAAAAAAGATGTTCTCCATCATCTCCATCCCCAAAGGTGGCATTTTAAATTACTCATTAACTTGTTTTTAGCCCAGGGTGATTTGAAGTGAGAACCTATTTGAACAATGACAAATATGTCTGCTGAGTTGTACAAATAACCACATAGTCACAACAGTAGTAGTCACTTACATCTTGAAAGAATCACAGCTAGTTATGTTTTGTTTTCTTTGGTGCTAGTGGGGCGGTAAGGGCATGGGTGGACAACGAGTTGGGGAGAAAGGGCCTCTGATTTTTTTCTATTCTATCTCGCTCTGAGCTACAAGCAATCTGCTTTCATGTTTTGATCTTTTCTTTTAGAGATCAAATGTCATAGGGAAGCTGAAGGAAGCAAAGCTCACCATAATAGCACTTTTCACACAGATACAGACCAGGTGGTACTCGCTAATCAATTGACAAGACAGCCAATCCCAGCTTACCCTAGAGCTTTGCGAAGCTCCCAGGGCTCACAAAGGGGACTTAGATGTGAGCTTTAGCAGTGATATTACCTGCCAATTGAGTAGGTATACCAAGAAAGAGGCCTTCCCCATGCTTTAGTGTTGGCTAGGGAATTACTATAGGTAATCTGGTGATAGATGAGAATGAGCAAAGGTTAAAACTTCCCATAAAGTTATCGTAACTCAGGATACCTTAGGGAGTTTGTTTCTTATTATTTGGAAGGAGATATTCTGAGATTTGCTTTTCTAGGTATGCTGCACTGTGATACTTTCCGATCTGAACCAGTAGGCTGTAAGGCTTTTATCAGGAGTAATACTGTAAAAGTTGTACTTGCTGGTAGGCCTTACACATAACTCTCTAAGAATTGGGTAAGTATTAGGGATATTGTGAGCAATTTAGTGCCATTGTATTATATTTTCTAATCAATTTTCAAATTAAGAGGAAACCGTTGAACAGATGAATTTGACTAAGTGGTGTAATTGATTTTCTTTGGACAGAAGCCATGTTGGCCAGTTTCATGACAGCTTCAACTAAAATGTGGTAATTTAGCCAAGTATTGGTAGAAAGGAAAGCGATGGAGAGGTTCCGCATTCATCTGGTGGGAAAGTAGAGAAGGATCCAGCAAGAAAGTGGCAAGCCCGAAGCCTCTCGCTGAGCTGCCAAACAGAAGTGAAGCAGTCCCTCCCTGTAGGGTAACATCCCCGAGGGATCTGGGAGTGCAGACTTACATGCCAGCAAAAGGAAAGTGCTCCCCTGCAAGAAGAAATAACATAGCAGAAAGAGAGAAATGTAGAGATGTCTAATTAAACCTGTGCTGTCATCCAAAGTTTCCATGATAAACAATGATCTCCTAGGGGGTTCAAATCAGAAACAAGGAATCATGAGCATGCAGAGTGAGATAGAAGCTGAAAAGATCTAGTGTGGATAGTCCTGGTGGCTGCAGGTAGAGATCAGGAATAAAGTGAGGGCTGAGGTCCTACTCAGAGAGGGGGAGGGATGTGGAGCCATCCGATGCCCTGCAATCATTGACTTTCCATAAGGCCCCTTAAACTGTACACACGTGCACATAGGTGCTGTCAAATCTCTCCAATTCAGACAGTGCAGTCCTCTAGGTTTTTCTAACATGGCAAAAAGAACAAAGATGTAGCCATCACCTCCCCTCTTTCCTTTATTCGTCTGTGCCAGTTACAAGGAGATTTCCCATTCGCACTGGTAGGAACGAAATTACTGGCAAGTTTTTGTGTGGTTACTTTTTCTGAAAGGAAACCTTGTTATAGATCTTGCCTGTGTACACACCTGCCTAAAAGATGTTTAATGATTCTTATCATTTCCAAATATACTTCCTGAGTTTTTAAAAAAGTGCCTTTTAGTCTGTTTTTGTTTTTGTTTTTTACAATTCTAATGTGAATGTCTGATGGTAAATAAGCTTTTAAAGTGAGAACACGAGCACCAGCACAAATAGAATCTTTTAATTTGTAGCTCATTGGTGGACTGAAGCAGTACTATAATTACCAAGTAAATAAAAATGGAGTAGAAGCCAGGCACAGTGGCTCACACCTGTAATCCCAGCAGTTTGGGAGGCCAAGGTAGATGGATTGCTTGAGCCTAGGAGTTCGAGATCAGCCTGAGCAACATGGTGAAACCCCGTCTCTACCACAAATCCAAAAATATCCAGGCATGGTGGTGAGCACCTGTCATCCCAGCTACTCGGGAGGGTGAGGCATGAGAATCGCTTGAACTTGGGAGGTGGAGGTTGCAGTGAGCCGAGATCTAGCCACTGCACTTCAGCCTGGGTGACAGAGTGAGAATCTGTTTTAAAAAGAAAAAACAAAAATGGAGTAGAGGCTATTCTACAAATTCAGGTATCCGAGGACAGTCTAGGTTAGAGCAGGAGGAAATCTCATGAGCACCTTCAGGATGAGCTTCAGAGGAGAGTGGTTTCTCCAATTAACAGTGAACTCCTTGGAGGGTTGAAAGCAAGTATTTTTCATCCTGTGTATACACTTCACAGTTCTCAATCACCTATTCTCCTTCCCTCCATGCTGCTCAGTGACTCTCACTTAGTACGTACGTAGTAAATATTCAGTTATGGATGTGTAATGTTTACTTTTCACATTTGCTTCCTTTGGTCCCATATTTGATAGGCAACAGTGTGCTTCACCTTCACTGCATCTTAAACTAGCTTCCTCAAAGTGTCCTCAACTTTTAGCAGCTGTATTTGTGAGCAAAGAAATCTGAGATCCCTGTTCCAGTCAACACAGGAGTAAGGACTCAGCTGAGTGGGGGAAGGCACGGCATGTGAAACATAGGGTGTTTGTAGCCTCCTGTGCATCTTGAAAAGAGAGAGACAGATGGGACAGATTCTGCACACAGGGACAGTGGGAGAGTGGTGAAAAGAAGTAACAGTGTTCAGTCTACATGAGAGAAGAATTAGGAAGATATGAATGTTGTCTTCTAATAGTAAGAGGTCTTGCATATGGAAGAGGAGAGTAGATCTGGAGCCAATGCATGACATTTACAAGGAGACATATTTTGGCTAACAGAAAGATGAACTATCTCTTTGAGCTATTCCTCAATTGAATGGATTGCTGTGAGAAACAATCAGCTTCCTGACTTTGAAGGTATTTGACTAGAGAATAAATAAGCATATCAGGCCAAGTGCAGTGGCTCACGCGTGTAATCCCAGCACTTTGGGAGGCCGAGGCAGGCAGATCACTTGAGGCCAGGAATTCAAGACCAGCCTAGCTAACATGGCAACATCCTGTCTCTACTAAAAATACAAAAATTAGCCAGGCATGGTGGCGCACACCTGTAATCCCAGCTACTCAGGAGGCTGAGATGGGAGAATTGCTTGAACCCAGGAGGTGGAGGTTGCAGTGAGCTGAGATCGCACCACTTCACTCCAGCCTGGGCAACAGAGTGAGACTGCATCTCAAAACAAAACAAAACAAAAGAATAAGAAATAGTGGCTGGATGGGGCTCAGGTGTCAGAGAGTGGATAGATACCTACATCATGATGGACTTTTGACTTCCAGGGTCCTGAATAGCTCTGAGGGGCTAAAATTTTATGACGTAAACATGTAAATAGAACAAAAGAGAATCAATATGGTGGAGCAAACCAATGAGGCCATTTTTCAGGCTGGGGGAAAGAAAGAGGAGTGGAGAAAAGAATCTCTGTCGTTGTTCGTCTATGAGCATATGTCACCAATTATGATTTTCTGTAACTATTTTCCTAAGAAAACAGATCCTTACAAATGGCAGAGACTTTTCCAGGGAGCAATTCTTCTCAACATCTTCTGTCATTCACAGCCTCCAGATTTGTTTTGCCACTACAAGAATCCAGTTCTCATTTATCCCCAATTATTTCCAGGCTTGTGGCCGTCCTGCCCCATGTTAGAAAAGCAAACCTGAGATAGAGCCCTTCCCCTGGCTACAAGCAGTTAGTGCTGATGGCTGTATTGTCAATATCAAGGTTGTCCGGTTTACACTCATCCCCTGTACCACTCTCTCCCTTCTGATGCTGCCCACACAAAATAGACCAGTGCATCTCAAGTTATCTATGATGAAGGGCCTAGGGTTTGTTTGGTTGTTTGTTTTTTTCGTTCCTCCCAATTCTGTCGTGGACCAATATCTTTGTAGAAAATAATAAAACTAAATTACCAGAAGGAGAAAATGACCAAAAAAAAAAAAAAAAAAACAAAACAAAACAAAAAAAAACCCTATAAAATACAAGCCACACTTTTTAATTATGAGATTCAACAGACCTAAAAATCTCTGTCAAATTGCTATAAAAGTTTCCAAGTGTTTACTTTCAATGTCTGTACTTATCTTCTTGCAGATTAGCAATAAATAGCAGAGCAGTAGCCGACACATTGAGTAGGGAGATGTAGCCTGCTCTGTGTGTCTCTGCCTTGTATTCCTCCTCACCTTGGATCTCATGGTGGGAAACACTCAAAAGCAGTCTAAAAGGAGTGAGGGCAGTGGTGTACTAGAACTGGCTTGCACTGGTTCACAAGAACCAATTGTTAAATTTTCAGAATTCCTGTGAGCCAGTTGTTAAACATGGCCATTACTAAAAATTAAATTGTATAAATTTATAATGAAATAAATTCTATTAAACAAAAAAACACTGAAGACTCATGACATCCTAATTATTTTATTGCATTTTTAATTATCTCTACTCTTGAGGTTATATGTCTATTGTGTATGTATGTGTGGTGGAAATAATATATACTCTTGCAATTCTGTATTCAGTGTGGTCACATTGGTAGCTTGAAGCTGGCCAGGATAGAAATATTTACACCACAGAAATCAGGAAGAAGCTACAAATCAGGGCTTGATTTATTGTTTTGTTGATTGTCTAGACTCTAGACTTAAGAAAGTGATAGGAGAAAATGTTAATAGCACAAAATAAACTTAAAATCGTGTTGTCTCTGTAGCTATTACATTGTGAATGGCACACACAAAAAAATGAAGAAATATTCTTCCAGTATTTGAAAACTATTATCCAATTCAGTAAAGAAGTTGCTCCTATCACTGATGGAGTGAAGTTCTGACTCCATTGGAGCTGGAGCACTAATAATAATAGTGTTATTTCACTTTTGTGTTGCCTCTTGGTGTATTCCAATATATCAACCAGTATTCTTGTAGGAACTACACGTGCTCATCAGTCACAACCCTAGTTTGACTCCAGTTGCAAGAGCCTGAACAAAAGTCAATGAAAGCATTCTGTGAGAACTAATTGGCTAAATAAAATTTGTAATGAAGTGCATTTTATATTTTTATCTGTAAATTGTAAGATGCTGCACATCCTTTATTCCAATAAAATTAAAAATAACCTGACATGCATACTTCCTTTTTTGAGAGCCAGTTGTTAAATATTTACCAGCTCACCCCTGGGTAAGACAAGATATTTAGAGGATTTATTTTCCTTCGTTTATCCTTAAAGGTTCTAAGCTTAAATCAATAGCTCTTGCCACCATGAGTGAGAGAAAATTTCTGTCTCCCAAAGTCATGTTGGCAAAATAAAGAGCCCCTCATTTTCAGTGATACTGACTTCTAGGAATCCCAAACTTGGAAACTTTCTTAACTTGGATCTGTAAGATCCATAAACTTTTTTCCTCAAAACTTCTTATTCCCTGTTGAGGTTCGGGAGCTCCCTCTGAAATTTCTCTGCTAACCAGTGGAAATCTCATCAGTCCCATGCCAAATCTGGATAGTATTCTTGCAGGTCAGTTCACTGGAGCACCCAGGTGAGGACCACTTTTAGAGTTCAGCCTCACTGTAGAAGATGGCATTAAGACAAATGTATACCATGTGCCAGTATTAGCCTTGGTTTCATAGAGTTCGAGTGGAACTCCTAATATCAGGTTACATTTTGTTGGCTCGGTAATCATTTTTTGAACCACCGGCCATATGGGCAGAGGTTGGGAGGAAAGCTAAATTTGGAACACACTCCCACTCTCCTGTTCAACATTTCTTTCTTGTTTGTGCAGGGAGGCAACATATTACTCATACTCACATACAGTACCAACTGCTAGAGGACTAAGAAATGAGATTCTCCCAAAATGTGGTCAGATCACTGGAGATTTTCTATACAAATATGCAGCAGTTCAGTAAGAACATCTGTGCTCTGCTTCTGCAGATGTCAGAACCTGTCTGTGACACACAGCACTAGAAGACTAAATTGATAATGAAAAGGAACCCAGGGATTTCATGCCTGTGGGTTCATAAATTCTTTATCATTTTTAGTCCACATGCAGAGATAGCACCTTTCTGCACTGATATCCTTTTGATTCAGGCATTTTTAGAGTGTGGAGCCACGAATGTCTCTCCATTTAGTTTTTCTTCTTCTGGCTTTCCTTCTCCCCACACACCACTTCATATGGAATGATAGTTGGAACAAAGAAGATGGATGTTTTGGGAGAAAAACAATAATGATTTGGGCGGTATCTGTGGAAATAATGCACATTTCTTTCAGCTCTAGGGCTTTCTAAACCTAAGTACACAAGTTGTACTTTAGCCTAAAGCAGCTAAAGGTCAGTGCCTCCAAGGGGTTTAGGAACATGTTCAACTTAAGGAATGAAAGTTAGTCTGCCTTCCTTCAAGGAGAGGTTGTAGTCTTCTCACCAATAGCCAGCTTGGAGTCATAAGGGCATTCTCCTTGCTGTCCCTAAATTCTAGGCATGAATGAGGAGTAGTGAAACCAAATCCCTTAGCTCAGTCTTTCCTAATCTGGCCCCAACCTACATCTCCAATCTTTTCTCTCTCTAACCCCTACTCCATCCTATGCTCCAACTACCTTAAAGTTTTCACTGTTGCCAAATTTGCTATTCTGTTCCTTCAGGCCTGCCGGGCCTTTGTAAAGTCTTGTATCTGTAATATACATAAAGCAGTTAGCCCAGTGCCCATGCCTTGGTAGGTTCTCATAAATAGTGGCTGTTAATATTCTGCACATGCTGACCTGTTAGCCGATAGTTGTTTCCCCTTTTGTACCTTTAAAACTCAGTTCAGGCTGGGCATGGTGGCTTACTTCTGTAATCCCAGCACTGTGGGAGGCCGAGGTGGAAGGATCACTTGAGCCCAGGAGTTTGAGACCAGCCTGGGCAACATGGTGAAACCCTGTCTTTGCAAAAAATTAGCTGGGTGTGATGGTGTGAACCTGTAATCCCAGCTACTCCAGAGGTCAAGGTGAGAGGATCGCTTGAGCTCAGGAGGTTAAGGCTGCAGTGAGCTATGATCGTGTCACTGCACTCCAGCCAGCCTGGACGACAGGGTGAGAATGTCTCAAAACAAAAAAATAAAATTAAAATAAAAAACTCAGTTCAGATACATCTCCTTCCTCAGTGACACCTAGCCTTAGGCAGAGTGCTCCGTTAATACGCTTCAAGCATTTACCAACATGATGGTCAGGTAATTCTCAGTGCCTGGGACCTAATTGGTGCTCAATAAGTGTTTGTTGCATGGCCCTGGCCATACAAAAATGAATAAGCAAAGTACCTGCCCATAAAAGTTCCTAGTGTAGTTGGGGATCTTTGGGGGTGGTGGGCAATGGGAAGGGCACAGACACTTAACTGGATCATTGTAATGTAAAGTGGTTAAAACACTGATTGCAGTATGTACAGGGAGTTGTGGAAACACAAAGGTAAAGCTTCACACCCAGTCTTGGGTGGTCAGAAACTGAGCTGAGTCTGAAACAATGTGTAGGGGTCAGGTGGAAAGGGAAGAAAATTGCAGGCTGGCGGGATAGTGTGAGCAATGACTTGGAGATGAGAAAGAGCACCGTGGTTCTGAAAATGACATGCACTTTGGTGTGACTAGAGTAGAGAAGCAAGAGGCGAGGCTGGAAGATTTGTTGGGGGTCACATCATGAGGGCCTTCTCTGCCTTGTTAAGGAGCTTGCTCTTGATCCTGTAGCAGGGTCTATAAATTCACAACATATGGGCCATTAGCTTCCCCAACCCCCATCCCTCTCCACAGCTGACATTCATAATCATAGCACCCCACTCCACTGAGCCCAGATGTGACATCCTAATCCTTCTGAACATAGCACTATAGGGAAACATCACCAAAAGATTGAAGGCTTGAAGGCAGCACTCTGGTTTGCTGCCTTCAAACCTTTGGTTTGGTTTGGTGTTTTGTTTTGTTTTGTTTTTTGTTTTGAGACAGGGTCTCCCTCTGTCACCCAGGCTGGAGTGCAGTGGCACAATCACGGCTCACTTCAGCCTCAAACTCTGGTGCTCAAACAATTCTCTCACCTCAGCCTCCTGAGTACCTGGGACTACAGGCATGTGCCACCATGCCTGGTTAATTTTTTTTACTTGTAGAGATGAGATTTTGCCATGTTGCCCAGGCTGGTCTTAAACTCCTGGGCTCAAGCAATCCATCCACTTCAGTCTCCCAAAGTGCTGGGATTACAGGCATGAGCCACCATGCCCGGCCAGAGAAAGGTTGTAAGCATGTTGGGAGTTTGAGGCGGCAAGTGAGTGCAAGTAAAGGGAGAAGGCTGACATGGTCAGAATTGCATTTTGGAAATCTCTTTCTGGGGGAGTGGATGAAGATGCAGATTTAAGAAGAAGAATCAGCAAGACCCGTCTATTTAGATGTGGCAGAGTGAGGGAGAAAGAGTTGTCGAGGATGAGGTCATTGTTTCCACCTTGGGCAAATGGGCAGATGCCAGTGCCATTCAGAGAGAAAGCATGGAGGAGGTAATGATAGGGTTGGCACAATAATAATAGTTCATATTTTTTGAGTGCTTACTATGTGCCAGGCATGGTTTTAAGCATTTTATGTGTATAAACTCATTATATCCTCCTAGCAACCCTGTGGCATGGGTACCATTATTATTTGTTTTGTAGAAGAAGAAGATACACAGAGGGGTATAGAATACTGAAGAGCTAACACAATCAAGGGCACTAAGGGAGAATGTTAGAATGAGAAAAGCTGAAAACCCACACTTGAGTCATTTGGAGGAATATGGATAGAGCCAGCCAGGTCGCTAGGCACCCATGCTAGGGTTTATCAGTTCATCTTTAATGTTTTGGAAACCAAAGGATTTATCATTCTTGGAAGAGGCCCACTTCGATGTGTATAAATCCTTCCTGCCCTTACCACATCTGTTCTACTCACAGGGGCAAACATCAGTAGGAATACGAATTAAAACAAGCCTGTCCAAATGATGACCTAAATGATTTCCAAATGAATCTTCAGATATAAACTACATCCAGCATTCTTAAAATTAAAATAGTTTGAGGGGTGGCTAGTTTCCCAGACTCCCCCAGAGCACCTCATTTGACGAACGCTATAATAAAAACACTTCCACCCACTCCACCCTGAATATTAAAAGGGCAAGGTTAGGAAGGGTATTGAATTTTAAGAGAATACATCACATTAAATTGTGCTGTTTTTTTCTAATGATTAACCCTTTCTTGTTTTAATAATTACACTGTATACATATATGGGTATGTATGTGTATGTAAATGTATATATTTATGCAATTTGTTTAATAACTTTGCACTTTGCAAAGCACTTTCTCATGCCATGTTTATTTGAGTGTTACAGGAGCTTGATTACTTTAAGGAACAGGCTATTTCAATGACTAATAGACGTGTTGCCATTTTCATCTTAGCTTCATGTCTGACTTTTGCTATCTGGGCTGTGTCAGTATTGCAGTGTGAGCACTACCAAGAGTCAAGGTACTTTAGCCAGGAAGGGATGAATGTCCATGCCCCATGGCCTGAACATGTAGCTCAACATTAGAGTCAAGGTGAACTGAGGACTGAACAGCTGAGGGTTTCAGACCTGTCCGCCATATTTGCTGTTAATCCTGAACTCAGATCGTGAGACCATGGATTTGCTAATGATTCCATAGTGTCCTCTGGAACAGCTATAAATAAACTACAAATATGCAATTTTTGCCTGAACATGTCATTCCCATAAACACGTCTTTACCCCAACTCAGGCCATTACATCTGCTTGTGATGTCTTCAGTTCTTCTGTCCTGAAGCCTGCCAGTAATTCAAGACCCTCCTCCACAAAACGTATTCTTGATGACTTCAGCTATCCATGACATCTCGTTCTTTTCTGAAACCCTTATCTCCACCATTCTATACATAACAATAACAATAACCAACTAGCAGATTGTTATTTACTAATAATTTGAAATTCATCATCTGATCAAATTCATCATCTCTCCACCATGCTGCATGACCCAGCACACATAGCTGAAAAGTATTTGTTGATGATGATGACAACAATCCTCTTGTGATAGTAAATAGCCTCTGACTTTTTCCATGGAGTTGATGCTCAGAATCAGAATAGCTTGAGCAAAAAGAGTTCTGCACCTCTGTAGCCTTTTAGGGTTAAGTGCTATAGAGAGGAGCTGAAAGTACATTGCTCCACTCAGTTGGGTGGGACTAGTCTGGATTCCCAGAAGATCTTTCTCCCTCTCTTTATATACATTTCCCCATATCTCTCCCATGAATCGTAGTTCTTCAGGGTACCTGAGCCTGGGCCCAAAAAGGAGAGATTGAAGAGCATGTGGTATTCAAGTAAGTCACTATATGTGCTTGGGAGATCTAGGTCTACTCCTCTGTGCTGTACTTGAGAGCTATAATTATTGATCCACAGTACATTCTTGTGCCCCATGACCATCCGGCCTCAGTACATCCTAGACTATCATTTGCTGGGCAGCAGTTGGTTTGGACAGCTTATTCTGAAGGTAGCTTTGGAAACTTGCATAATCTCGGTACTGAGAGACTCAGCAAGCAGCCAGGCTAGAGGCCCCATGTGCTGTTCTTGGGTCCAATGCCCCAGCTAAAATAACACATTTAGAATTATTCAGTATCCCTTCCGCTTATCCCTAAATTTGAAAATGCATACCCATGAGGAAGCCTGGCTTTTAGTAGGTCTTTGGTATGTTAGAGAATTGCATGTTATGGGAAGTCAAAATGAATGTTGGAGTGAATCTCATTCTGGCTGCAATAATAATCTTCACATAGTAGCAGTATTGTAGCCAATGAGGTTTATCCACAGCATGATTATTGCTGATTAAAATAATGATAATAATAATAGTCAGAAACATAATAGCACTTACTGCTAATTGTTTTCTCTATGCTGACATTGGTCTAAGTGAATATTACTTCAGTTAATCTCTACAAGGCCCTATGAAACATTGGTAATATAACTCCCATTTTATAGATAAGGGAAATAAAGCTCAGAGAGATTAAGTAAATGGTTTAAGGTCACACAACTAATAAATGGTCCAGCCAAAATTCAAACCCACGCCTTTTTGGCTCCAAAGGCTATGAAACTATTAATACTAGCCTCTGCTCTGCCACCTCCCTTTCTGCTGCTTCTTGGTACTCCTGTCTATGCCTTGTAAGCCTTCAGTCGGCACCCAGCTGAGACCCACAGGAAGTGCTTCAGCCAGTGTTGAGGTCAACTAAAGAGTAGTGACCAGCATGCAGCAGAAAGGGTCCCAAACTGTTCATTCTAACCATGCCGTTGTGCTCCACTGGCCAACCCTTAAGCCTCATTACATTTCATTCTCCCAGCAAAGACAGTAAAGATAAGAATGCAGATGGAGTGTGTGGGATGCGATATGACTAAATTCATTTGGTCTTCTGAAACTTTTGTAAAAATATAAACAGATCTGATCTAGTTAAATACTCCTCTTCTCCTTAGGCCCAGACATAATCACATAATTCACAGTCAGCCTTGCTGGCAAGACAAAGATTGGAGATGTTCCATAAAGAAGATATCAGTTTGAAAAACCTACAACCTTAGCTGAAAAATATAATTTTGTTCATAAAGATGTCTAGTAGGAAATAACCACAATGACTGAAATAACTTTGAACCAGTCGTTATCTTTGGTCAATATCATGTGGCCAATGAGAATTTATAATCTCCCCTTTATACAGAATGTAACATATTAATATGGCTTTCTATAAAATATAATTTTAAATGTGGATTGGTGAACTGGTCTCTCTCTCTCTCTCTCTTTTTCTCAACAGCTTCCTTGGGATATAATTCACATAACCATACAATTCAACCATTTTTAAATGTAGAATTCAGTGGTTTTTAGTACATTCACAGAATTGTGCAGTGTACAATCAATTTTAGAACACGTTCATCACCTCCAGAAAAACCTTTTACCCCTTAGCCATCACTCTCCAACCCTCCTAACCACCCCACCCCCAACTCTAGATAAGCACTAATCTACTTTCTGTCTCTTTGGATTTGCCTATTCTTGAAATTTCATATAAATGGAATCATACTATATGTAGTCTTTGTGACTTCTTTCACTTAGCATAACATTTTCAAGATTCACCCATGTTGAAATATGTATCAGTAGTTCATTGTGGGTTTTTGCTTAATGATATTCCATTGTATGGCTGTGTTATTTTACTTAACTATTCATCAGTTGATGGAAATGTGTTTTGTTCCCACTTTTTGGCTGTTATAAATAAGGCTACTTGTTTATAGCCAAAAAGTGGAAGCAAAGAGTAGGAACAAAACAAGCAGCCTTATTTATCATAGCCAAAAAGTGGGAACAAAACACATTTCCATCAACATTTATTTAGTTCTTGTTTAATTTCCTTTAACAATGTTTTTGTATTAATCAGAGTATAGGTTTTCTACTTTTTTGTTAAACTTATTCCTATGTATTTTATTCTTTTTGATACCATTGTAAATGGAATCACTTTCCTAATTTAATTTTCAGATAGTTTATTGCAAGTCCATAGAAATACAATTGATTTTTGTATACTAATCTTCTATCCTACTACCTTGATGGATTCATTTATTAGTTCTAATAGACTTTGTGATTTCTTTAGGTTTTTCTACATGCAGGATCATGTTGTCTTCAAATAAAGACAGTTCTACTTCTTCCTTTCCAATCTGGATGCCTTTGATTTGTTTTGCTGGCCTGCTTACACTGGCTAGAACCTTCAGTACCATGTTGAACAGAAGAGGCAAGAACTGATATCTTTGTCTTGCTCATGATCTTAAAGGGAATGCTTTCATTCACTCACTTACTTATTATTATTAATAATTTACTTATTATTAATAAGTAAATTATTAATAGCTCTGGGGTTTTTATAGATGCTCTATTGGGCTGAGGGAGTTTCCTTCTATTTCTAGTTTGTTAAGTGTTTTCACCATGAAAAGATGCTGAATTTTGCCAATTGCTATTTCTGTTTCTATCAAGATAATCATGTAGGGTTTTTTTTTCTTCATTCTATTAATATGGTATATCACATTGTTCACATTTTATATATTAAACCAACCTTGCATTCCTGGGATAAATCCCACTTGGTCATGGTATAATCTTTTCAACCTGTTGCTGGATTTGCTTTGTTCATGTTTTGTTGAGAACATTTGTGTTTATATTTATAACATATATTGGTCTGTAGTTTTCTCTTCTTGTGATATCTCTGCCTAGCTTTGGTATCACAGTAATGCTGGCCCCATCAAATAAGTAAAAAGTATTTCTTCCTCTTCTATTTCAGGAAGAATTGTGAATGATTGTTGTTGATTCTTCTTTCAGCATTTGATGGACTGAAGCCATCTGGGCCTGGGCTTTGTATATTCAGATTTTCTATTTCTTCTTAAGTCAGTTTTGGTAGTTCATGCAATTCTAGGAAATTTGTCTATTTCATCCAGGTTATCTGATTTTTGGTTTACAGTTATTTATAATATTCCCTCATAATCCTTCTTTATTTCTTTACAGTCAGTTGTAATGTCCCTTTTTTATCTCTGCTTTTGGTAATTTAGGTCTTCTTGTAATTTCATTTTTTTCTTATGTAGTCTTGCTATAGGTTGGTCAATTTTGTAGATCTTTTCAAATAACAAACTTTTGGTTTTGTTGATTTTCCCTGCTGTTTTTCTGTTCTCTATTTTATTATCTTTACCTCTAATCCTTATTATTTTCTTCCTTCTGGTTGTTTTGGGTTTAGTTTGCTTGAGTTATTGATTTGAAATCTTCCTTCTTGTTTAATGTAGGTGATCATAGCCATAAATTTTCCTCTGAGGACCACTTCCCTGCATTCCAAAAGCCTTGGTCTGTTGTATGTTCATTTTCACTTATATCAGAGTATTTTCTAATTTTCCTTGTGATTTCTTCTTTGACTGAAATTTATGTGGGATTGTATTCTGTAATTTCCACATATTAGTGAATTTCTCAAATAGTTTTCTTTATTGATGTCTAATTTCACTCCATTGTGATTGAAGAATATACTTGACATGATTTCCATCATTTTTAATTTATTGAGGCTTGTTTTATGGCTTAGTTTAAGGTCTATATTGGGGAATGTTCCATGTGCACTTGAGAAGAATGTGTATTCTGCTGTAAACCAGTTAATTTTATCTACAGGATTAATATGAAGCTATAGTAAAGTACTTCTTCAGCTTATACTTCATATTTTAAAATAAGATTCAGTCAGTAATCCCTTCCTCCATGTCCTTCAGAAAAGAACATATGATTCATAATCACCATTCAGATCTCAGGTTTAAAAACAGAACTACAGAAAGTCCTCCTCTTGACATTCCAATTCCTCTGCCCTTTAGAACCATAGAGGCAGCACTTAATTATCCACAAGGAGATTTTTTATCTTGTGGCTTATCTGAAGTGACCTATAGTTTTTAGTCTTTCTGCCACCTCTCCCAAGCTCAGGCCACTGATGTAAGCCAGCACAGATGAGGGGCATTTAAGTATCAGACCAGGGTGGTTTGTTAGACTGTCACTGAAGCCATAGGGACTGGATATATTCAATACAAAAAGCCCATCTGACTAGTGTTCTAAGCCTCTTTGGTAACCTAATCAAATTAGCTATTAGAAAATGACTGTCAGGACACCCCAAAAAAAGTGGCCAACCTAAATGCACAGAACACAATGGCTGAGTGTGAGTGGTTGGCTGAAGTAAATGTAATGCTTAACTGTATGTTGGTATCATTTATGCCATTTTTGAAAGCTAGCCATGCCTCAAAAAATACGTTCTGGAACTAATTTCCTATTTTAAATGGTGTTCAATATTGCCTTTTGTCAGAGAAACCATTCTCACTTGTAGATTTATAAGGTAATACAAATAAACATCAAAGAAATAAAAATATTATGATCAACCAAGATGTGAGTTTAAAGACAAAAAGAAAAATTTTGATCTCTTTTTATGCTTCTAAATTCTCATGATATTTATGCCATACACATATGTATAAGTTTATAAAGCTATGCGATAATAAAATCACAGACTTTCACAGTAGGTAGGTTTAAGATTGAAACACAGGAGAACCATTTCTCCTGTGAGATTTTTTTTAAGTGCTTATATGAGCACTCTTAAAATCCAACCACAGAATATCCTGTCTCTGAGTAATAAAATTGGGTACACTGGCTATAACAATATAAAGATGGCCAAGAACTAACGTGGAATAGTGAATCACTTTAAGCATTTGGTCATGGGGCCAAAGACCAGGCTCTTGGACCTAGACTGTGTATCTAATTCTACTTCAGTAAATCAAGCTAGTGAAGGCAGTGGATCTCATGCTGAGAAAAGAAGGAAGCCCAGACTCAAAGGGGTCTAATTCTGCTGGGAGATTAAAGAATGGATGCCTTTCATGGAATTATTTTGTTCAACTTAGAATGAGTCGTCCACAGATGGGCCCATTTCATCTCATATTTGTTAATACCTCTGTTTTAAAACATTCTTTTTCTGCTGGGCACAGTGGCTCACGCCTGTAATCCCAGCACTTTGGGAGGCCAAGGCGGGCAGATCACCTGAGGTTGGGACTTTGAGACCAGCCTGACCAACATAGAGATACCCCGTCTCTGCTAAAAATACAAAATTAGGCGGGCATGGTGGCACATGTCTGTAATCTCAGCTGCTCGGGAGGCCGAGGCAGGAGACTCCCTTGAACCTGAGAGGCAGAGGTTGCCGTGAGCCAAGATTGCGCCATTGCACTCCAGCCTGGGCAACAAGAATGAAACTCTATCTCAAAAAAACAAAAACAAAAACAAACAAAAAACCATTCTTTTTCTATATAAATGTATTAAGGCTGATGTTTCTAGCGTAACCAAAATTTGTATAATCTAGAGATAACTTCCATCTGCTAATACTCATTATGCAAGATGGAAATTGCTCTTAAGAGCTTATGTTTTGTATTTATAGGGACACTACATGGACAGGTGCCTGTGGCCACATGTGTCTCACGTTTAACTGTAAAACAGATACCAACATCCATCCATTATAGGGTGATTTAAAATACAACATTTAATTTCCAAATGTAAGTTTTGCTCAGAAAAATATAAAGCCTGTCTGGTTAGAGAAGAATTTATGGAATGATGCTTCAGGGCTGTTTTAATTGAAGTTGTGTCTTTACTTCAGTTAAAGCTCTCAGGGACAGTAATGATAAACAGGGTTCACAGCAGTGGACTTCCTCTAAGGAAAGGCAGCTCTTGTCCCCAGCTTCCAGGAACTGGAACCATGGTTTCCAAATCAGTCACACACAGACCCACCCCCTGCCCTCAATATCCCATAGTTGGTCTTGAAATCTTCCTGGCATTTGGCTGGAGACAAAAAGAGGGCAGGGACACAGCAGCTTCTAAAGGATTGTGGTTCCAAAGTGGAAAGCTCATCTGCAGTGTGCAACTGCTTTATGCTTGTTCATTCACTTCTTCATTTTTGATTCACATATTCATGGCCCTCTTCAAGTTCATCCTCATCTGCCTTTTCCGTCTAATCTTTGTGTGTTTTTTTTGTTTTTTGTTTTTGTTTTTGTTTTTGTTTTTTTTAGAGTTAGGGTCTGGTAATTTTATTTTTTTATTTTTTATTTTTAAATTATACTTTAAGTTTTAGGGTACATGTGCACAATGTGCAGGTTTGGTACATGTGTATACATGTGCCATGTTGGTGTGCTGCACCCATCAACTCGTCAGCACCCATCAGCTCATCATTTACATCAGGTATAACTGATACCTGACAGTGTCTCACTTTGTCCCCCAGTCTGGCGTGTAGTGGCGTGATCATGGTTCACTGCAGCCTCAACCTCCTGGGTTCAAGTGATCCTCTTGCTTCAGCCCCACCAAGTAGCTGGGACTACAGGGATCGCCACCACGCCCGTGCTAAGGTTTTCATTTTTTGTAGATACAGGGTTTTGCAATGTTGCCCAGGCTGGTCTTGAACTCCTGGGCTCAAGCAGTCCACCCGCCTGCAACTCTCAAAGTGCTAGGATTGCAGGTGTAAGCCACCTTGCCCGGCCTTTAGTCTAATCTCTTGCTTCTTCTCACATAGTCCAGCTGAACTATTTCCTGAGCATTTTGCATTTTTCCATGCCTCTGTGCCTCTGTATATACCATTTTTTTTCTATCTAGAATACTTTTGCTTCTCCTTCCACTTACTCCTCCTCTCAGTCTCTACATATCCCAATCCTACCCATGCTTTCCAGCCTCAGTTTAAATGCTTCTTCCTCCATAATGTCTTTTCTGATCCTAAAACACTCCTACCTAATCCAGAGGTGATTACTATCTCCTCTAAACTTCCTCTCTTTCTCTGTACCTTGTTGAGACACTGTAACACAATAGATAACAGCATAGCCACTTATGAATTGTGTGGCTTTGGGCAAAATTCTTCTCCGAATCTGGGACCTTAAATTTGTAAAATGGAGACAATGATACCTGTCTCATAGGATTCTTGTAGGAATTAAATGAGATTAGGTATGCTAAGAACCTACACAGCTCTCAATTATAGCTGTCCTTTAGGACAGGGACCACATCTTGTTCAACTTTGTACTCTCAGCACTTAGCATTGCACCTGGCCCAGGGTGGTACTATGTGAATGTTTGTGGAGTAAATAGGTACCCCTTTAGTAATGGGAATATGGTGGAGATGTGCGAGGTGTTTCCAGCTATTTAGGAGGTGATCTTTTGTGTCTGTCACTTGCCTTCCTATGGCTCCCTTGTCAGCCTACAAAATGGAGCTGTCCTTCTCTGTTTCTAAATTAAGAGTCAGGTCAAGCAATGCAAATTTTGTGCTTGGTGCTTCATTCCAGTTCTCTGATTATTCCCTGAGGATTTTGCTCTCCTTTGTAGAGTCTGGAGCTCATCCTTTGCTGAGGACTGAATCCATTCAGAATTTTGCATTGTTAAGTTTTCAGCCAAGTTCAGGTAGTCTGGTAGTTTGTTTGTTTATCCTTCGCCAAAATATGACTTTCTCTTTTTTCAAAGTGTCTTTGAAAGGTTTCATAAAGATTTTGGTACATTCAAAAGATCATTAAATGTTTTATGTGTATATAAATGAGAAATTTTTTGTTTTCTCCTAAACTGCCCCTCTGGTAAAGTCAAGAGGAAAGCATGTGTTATAAGTGGGCCTTAGTTTTTATTTGTTGGATTTGGGCCTCTCTCCATTCTCTTTTTGGCAGACACATGAAGTATATTGAATTCCAAGTTGACTTTCAATCAAATGGCGTTTCTATATTTCCTTAAGAAAAATACTCCTAGGGTAAAGAAAAAATGTCTTGAGTGCCAAGAGGGACTGGTCGATAGGTTTTGACCACATTTTCAGGAGCTAAGGCAAGGATAAATTCAAACCTGGATCAGGGAACTCAAATGGAAGAAAAACAACCTACTAAAAGGGCTCTGCCACAGGCCATTGATTTCATTGCCAAGGGAGATATGAGTTTTGTCCTTCACAGGCAAAATATGCAGCTCTTTACCATTCTATCAGAACCAGAGGATGCTGCTCATGGGGTGTGATTTGACCACACTCAGAAGTTTAGCCATAATTTTAAAACATGTGGGGCATTAGTCTGTGTTGTTGTTGCTGTTTTCTTAGAGCCATGGTAAGGGCCTAGTGGGTGAGACAGATTGGATATGCAACACTATGTCATAGTTAGATATACATCGTTCTTAACCTTGAGCACCCTAGGATGGGAGCAAGACAGGGCTCACCTGGGAAACTCAGCATTCAACCCATGGTCCGTTACTCAGGAGGCACCCTGTAAGTATTTGAATGAATGGAAAGTACTTATCTATGAGAATGCCTTTTTTAGAGCTTTTAGAGCACTGGTATCAGTGCAGGAGGAACATTGGAGAAATACTCATCAGCCTTTCCTCTGCCTTCTGACTTTTATGGCAATTCCTGCTTGAGGGTCGATGCAGTTTGGAAGCTGGTAGAGGGAAAGGGAAAGATTCCTTTTAAATTTTTATTTAATCTTCCCTATCTACTTGAGATCTGTTGATGTCTGGACAGATGTTAAGGCTTTTGTTTTTGTTAATTGTTCATCACTTTGAACAAATCTCTTTCTCTAGCCTAGAAGTCAGGCTTGAGCTAAATGACAGGGCTCATTAGTATTAGCCTCCTTGTGCTCTGTGTATCTGGTGATGAAAAGTAGGGTGAAGCTGAGGGGATGAGGTCCTGTCTGTAAGAGGAAGATACCTGGGGCCATACTTGATCCTGGATTCTGCTCACCTTCCCCAATTCAAACCAATTGCTGAGTATTTTTTTTACATAGTACACCTGCAAGTATACATATATGTTGTGTTCAATGTGATACTCTGTGTGATCTTGGTAGATTTTTCAGGCTTGGTAACAGTACAGCTAAAGATTTTGGAAGGGTGGAAAAGCAAATATTAATGCCAGTACCTTTGACTTCTCTATCACCACCATGTGAGTAGAGCTTTTATTTAAAAAAAAAAAGAAAAGAAAAGAAAAGTCAAACAAGCCCTAGTGCCTCATGCTATGAACAGAAGTGCCTGCAATATAGGTCAGGCCTTACATGTCCTCTCCAGAGGAGGACCACCCTACTGGAGTCTGGAAGTAGATGACATTTCTGGAGCTGCATGTCTGAATCCATCATTCCCTCCCCTGGCTCCTGTTCTCTAGACAAATGGTCTAGCCATCTTGCTGGAATAGGCAATATCATCCAAACATATGGCAGTCTTCGGAGGTATCTAATGGGCCAGCAGTGCATATTATGGTGATGTCATGTTGGAGCCTGACAGGTTCTATGTGTAAAGCTCAATTGTGCTTAAAAGGAAGTTCCATGGCCAATCTGGTCGTGGACCTGACTGCTTTATTTAGAAAAATTAAAGTCACACTTTCAATTTGATCAACAAATACTTACTGAGGTCCCATTAAATACCAAGCCTTATATGCAGAACTTTACATAAACACTGTCATTTAATTCTCTTGGCAACTTTGTTGGGGAGGTAATTTTGACAACTTTGGAAATGTTAAAATTAGGGCTTAAAAAAGTGAAGTCTTACTGCTGGTAAGGGGTAGAGCTTGGATTTGAATTGAGGTCTGTCTCTTCCTCAGACTCTCCCTATTCTGCCCTGTGGCATCCCAGGAATTCTTTGTCCTTCTTCCAATTATTTCGTAGCCCAGTTGTACCAAAAAGCATAACTCTGTTAAGGGTTCCACAGTTACAAAAGTACTTTGGGGATGAGCCCTTTAACCATTGTTCATGAGGACCTTCAAAGTTTCCTAAGGTCCTCCTTAGTTAGTTGCATGCATATAGTAAAAGTGTTCTTGTTTATGGCACAGGAAACTACTTTCATCACCATTAACTTGGGAAGGCACAAGGAGTGAAGAGAAGGTGATGAGAGAGAGAGAGAGAGAGAGAATTCAATGAAGCCAGTTATTTCAGTTCAACTCACAGATATTTCCTTCATGCCTAGCACAGTGTTAGGCACAGTGAGAATAAAGAGGCTATATATACAGCACCTGCTCTGTAGGGGAAAGGAAGACACAGAAGAACCAAAGAGTTTGGGCTGAATTCTGTGAACAGTCGTGAGGCATTGGTGGCTTTTGAGCAGAGATGTGACAACTGCTCCCAAGGTATGCTTTTATTCATTCCTTCTGGGCTATTGCGGGGGTCAGGAGAGAGTAGCTGTTGAGCAGGGATGGGGCAGTGGGCGTTGAAAAAGCCAGACTGTACTATGCTGGGGTATTAAAGATGCAACAGTTTCTGCATCTTTGCCTAGCACCTCCCATACATGTGAAATCCCACAGTTTAATGGAAAGGATATAAACCATCTGCAGCAACATATTTGTTTAAAAAGGAGACACCAGCATGAAGACTTAGCAACTTTGAACCAGTTGAAAGAAGAGCATCTGCCTGATATTTTCGTAGTGGATCTATTGATTGTTCATCTTCATTCTTCTTGTGATTTTTATTACTAGCGTATTTGTATTGATTGTGCCAGAAAAATCCTTGAGAGAAAGAAGAATTTGTAAATTGTTACTTTAG
The DNA here is from genome assembly GCF_000951045.1 of Mandrillus leucophaeus. Classification (NCBI taxonomy): domain Eukaryota; kingdom Metazoa; phylum Chordata; class Mammalia; order Primates; family Cercopithecidae; genus Mandrillus; species Mandrillus leucophaeus. Next base: position 329,234 of record NW_012107130.1, on the reverse strand, counting down.
AGAGATTAAAATCTATATAAGAGTTAAAGTTTCTGTAGGTTTGGTCCATTGGCATGCACGATTAAAGTACATTAGATTTTGGAAGTCATTTTATATCATGAGGGCCAATGGAGGTCAGGAATTTTCCATCCCTGTTCACCTTTTCATGGAATGCTTACACTTAATCAGCACCTACTGTGTGCCAGACACCATGCTAATGCTTTCACATATCCTCACAGCAATTTTGTTTTATAGGTGAGGAAACTATGGCCCAGAGAAGTTAAATAACTTACCCCAAATCAAAATTGGTGTGCAGTAGAGTCAGAGTTGATGGCTGTGTTTACTGGTTCCAAATCTAAAACTTTTAGCACCACACCATCCACCTCCCTCACTGATCTGTTTCATACTCCTAGAGTGTGTGTACACAGGGTGCATCACTAGAAGGGGATGAGACTCTCTGACTTGCTCATGACCACCCATTGTCATTTAAACAAAGCACAGGGCCATGCAGAAATGGGGTTCAAACCTCACATTTTGATGAGGGAAAGGAACATGTTGGGAGGACTGGGTACTGACAGAACACTGCTAGCCCAAGAAGGTTGCCCTGATCGGCTATAAGAAAGCATGAAGTCAACAAATCTCTTCTGAAGATATGGAAGGACTATAATGAAAATGACATCAAGAGGGGAACAAAAACACACTTGTCCTGATTCTCAATTTGTGTCCTAGATAGAAGCATAACGATGCTATCACATCTCTTGGTGAGTACAGATCCATATCACTTCTGTGCATCCATCTCTCCTCTCTCCTAAAAGACCAATGGGCTGGTGGCAGAACTAAAGACTGGTAAATAGGCCCAGACCAAACTAACAGTGGCGTATCACTCTAGTTTGTGTCTGAATCCCGGACTTGATCCTGGGATCCCTTTCAGTACCCTAACTCCCCTGCTTGGTTATGATTTCATAATCTGGAGTTGGCCTAAGCTTTCCAGCACACTCTTTCCAAAATACTTCTAGATGAAGGCTGGGAGTGGGAAATACAGCCTTGTGAAATAGTTGGCTAGGGCCCCACCCCTTCTCACAACTGGAAATGGGAAGTAGGGCTGAGCTTGGTTAAAGAAAACATTCATTAATACCTGGGACTGGGGTCCTGGTTATGGAGGATTAAAATTTGGGGAAATCTTTTCAGAAAATGAGGAGCCAAGTAGTCTGAAAAAGCAAGTATTGGAACTTTGTTATCTCAGAAATGCTCCATGTGCTGCCTTGTTCTTCATCAGTAATAAAGCTATGAGGAGCAACAATTTGATTTATATCTGAAAATCTAGGATCTGGCATTGAAAAAGAGTTGCTGGAACTTAATACAAGAAAATATTTCATATCTTTAGATTTAGCTATTACCTATAATCATCTTTTATTTTCTCTTTTGAGCAAAATGTATAAATTTGATTGTTTCTAATGTTTTTATCGCTAAGTACAACTATGTATATTAAAGCTCAGTATAACTATCTTGACACAAATCAGTTGAACTGCCTTTCTAAAATAGAAAGTTGAATTCAACAAAACAGCTCTAAGGCCTAGTCCCGGCTACTCAGGAAGATCGCCTGAGCCCAGGAGTTTGAGGCGTCAGTGAGCCATGATCAATGCCACTACACTCCAGCCTGGGTGACAGAGGGAGATGCCTTCTCTAAAACAAACAAAATTCAGTTCTTTTGTATTGAATTCATAGCATTGGATAGCCAGCTTGCTTTTTTTTTTTCCCCCTCAAGTGTTTTGGTATCATGTACCCCAGCTTCATTTATTGGTTCCTAAACGTATTATTTTAAATACATCCAAACCCAGCCTTGCAGAATACTTCCCTACCCCTCTTCAGGGACAACAACATAGTTCAGTTGTCCTTTTTATCTCTCCCTGTTCCTGACCATTTCCCTCTCTTTGATCCACAAACTGGTACATATATAATATCTAATATAATTTATTCTACCATCCTGTGAAGGCAGTGATATTGTCCCTATTTTGCAGATTAGCAACAAAAGCTCAGATTTGAAGGCCTGTGGTCACATGGCTAGTAGTTGACCTGAGCTACTCAGTCTCTCATGTGGTCCCTCCAGATCCTAACACTCCCATAATGGTTCTATGGTGGTGATCCCCATTTCTAATGACTCCTGTGGAAACAGACCAGTGTCTATTCAGAATGGACCTGCCTATAGCAAATTTCATCTAAGTCCTACTTTACTATATTAACTATATCGCAGATGGAGACTAAGGTGCAGACATTAAGTCATTTATTCTTTTTTTTTTCTTTTGACACCAATTATCACTCTTTTACCCAGGCTGGAGTGCAACCTCCACCTCCTGGGTTTAAGCAATTCTCGTGCCTCAGCCACCTGAGTACCTGGGATTACAGGCGCCCACTACTGTGCCTGGCTAATTTTTGTACTTTTGCTAGAGACAGGGTCTTACTATGTTGGCCAGGCTGGTCTCAAACTCCTGAGCTCCAGCGATCCACCTTTCTCAGCCTCCCAAAGTGCTGGGATTACAGTTGTGTGCCACTGTGCCCAGCCAGGTCATTTATTCTTAATTTTGGGAAAAATCAGGAAAATCAGGATGAGAACCTAATACCTCTAAGGGGAACTGGACCAGGCTGCCTCCTTACTTTAATGCTGCTTGGAAAACTGCTCGTGACTCCTTTGCCTTTTTGATTTCACATAAATATTCCAAGGTACCCAAACATTTTTCAGGCACTATTTTAAAAATTCTCTCAAAGTTAAAACAGAATGCCTGCATGTCTGTGCATGCACATATTTTAGAACTGTGTGCTTTATGTACTGTGGCTTGAAAGCTTTCTATGTTATTTTGATTTTATAAATGTTTTCATAATCACCCAAATGGTGCAGTTCATGCTTTTGTCATTGGATATAAACTAAATTTCCTAATGGAAAATGCATTCATTCTGGAACAATGCCAGAAATTGTCCAAAGAAGATACTTGAAGTTTGCGTCATAAAATATCTGTGTAGATAAATTATCAGGTGTTCAATTAAAACTACAGAACTGATTTTTAAATTCCCATTGACATCATTGCAAGTGCTCCAAATTCTATCACTTGTGCACTTCACGTGCCTTCCTCATAATTAACATAAAGAAATTAATGTCCTACAAGCTTCGACATTTGATGCCATATGAATCCTGAGGATATTTAAAAGGAGAAAAAATGTAAATAGGATGAAATTCTTAAGCAAGATTACTGATATGGCAGGACTAAAGAGCTTCGGAGTGTGTGAAAAGTGCCTCTTTTCTTCCCTTTAATAAATCTATTACTTGCACTTGGGCATATTTTAAGGTCCTTTTCATGCTGAATCTGGAGTTGGGCATGCTTTGCATTTCAAGCTTTGTCTATGAACCAGTAAAAGCCAAAGTTATTTCTGCTTTAAAATAACAGGAGCCAGGAACAGCTAATCTCTTTTCATTCTGAGTTCCTTACATTATTTTAGTGGACAAAGTTTGTGTTGGCTACAAAACAGGCCATTCACAACATCTATGAGAAGGAATTTAGGTAAGAATGAAGAGAGATTGTAGGATGTATAAAGACTCCCTCTCCTGAGGCCATTAAGAAACTCTAAATTGGCACTGTTTTGAATAGTGACATTACATTAGCCTTGCTAATTTCAGTAATTCAAGCTGATAGCTTCTGTTTACCAATCTTTTGGATAAAACCTTCCCATCACTACAGTACCAATGTGCTTCTCAGCTAAGGTAAGTTGGTATTTTAAAATAAGTGATGGAGGGGGAAGGTAGTGAAGCAAGTTGGAGGTTGCTGATGGGCAGCACGGTAGCACCTCTCTCTCTGTCAGAAACGCTTTGAAAAGAGGTATATGTCTTTTCTTCCTCAGTAAGACAGGCCTTTTGCTTTTCTTTCTTTAAGCAGGAATGCGAGAGAATATGAGACAGAGGATATGTCACTCCCTTACCTCATTGCATCTGACCTCTTCGATTATCTGTCTGGCTTTTAATTGTATTCATTTCAATAATTGGGACAAGCAAAGAAACCCATCCAAGATTTTTGAAATTTTATTTTTAATTGGCAAATAATAATTGTATATATTTGTGGAGTACAATATGATGTTTCAATATATGTTTACAATGTGGAATGAA
>NW_012107130.1:278583-324894 GCF_000951045.1 Mandrillus leucophaeus | reverse complement strand
GTCTCAATCTCCTGACCTCAGGTGATCTGCTCGCTTCAGCCTCCCAAAGTCTTGGGATTACAGGCGTGAGCCACCGTGCCTGGCCAAAATATGGACTTTTTATAGTAGGAATACATTTGCACTTACAAACAGTTAATGGCAAAAACTCCAGGGGGAGAGGGAACTCCTTTTTAAAGGCATTGTCCTAAGTCTCTCTTGAATAACTGGCATCTCACATCATGCTGGAAAAATGTACACAGGGAAATCTTCAGAGCCTCACGAGCTGAGAAAGTAGAAAGATTGCTGAGTGTTTGAAAGGGTTTGGGTTTCATTTGAAGAGCAGCTGCACCCCACCGTGCCTATGCTCTGATACACAGAATATGAGCGAGGTGGTCCATTGGAAATCACCTTGGGTAAGTTGACAGCGAACCTTGGGTGACAGGACACTGCCTGCAATCCATGCCTTCCGAACATCCAGCCCTGGGTTATTGACCTGGGATTCCTGTCCGTCAGTAACTAAGACCAAAGCACAGATCCTTCCCTGAGTACTTTGGCTCATCAAACAATAAAGGTTAGAGAGAGAGAGAGAGAGAGAAGCAGAGACACAGACAGAGAGAAAGGAAGGACATCAAAGGGTGGGAGGGTAGATTATGTGAAAACGCATGAGAGATTTTCTTAGGTTCCAGAGCAGTGTTTCTCCAGAAATGTTAATGGCTTTCTCAAATAAAAAATAACATCTTATGCTTGAAGAGCACGTTAAAGTTTACAAATAATATTTACATATCTTATCTCATTTGAGAAGTGAGCACAAGTATTTAGTATTATACAAATTTGATGCTAAATAATCAAGTCCTCTCTGCTTATAGACACAGGAGGAAAGGTCTGTGGATCAGCTCCCAGGTTTCTCAGAACACTCCACAGGCTCTGCCCCTGCTCAGAATCCCCATGGCACTCTGTTCATGCCTCTCTTGTGGCACTCAGCACATTCTACCTTGGCCTACAGGGGGTTTTGGTACTTGCCCCATCTTCCCCACAAGATAGTTTCTTGAGGCCAAGACTGAGTTTTCCTCAACTCCATACCCACTATGGCACCTGGCACAGTGTCTAGCAAACAACAGGTACCCAATTTATGTTCATCACTGCCCCTCCTAACACCTATGCCATGTGTCAATCTCCTGCTAGATAGAGAGCCCCTTGAGGGCAGGCTCCATGAGTTCTCCTGTCCCCAATGCCTGGCCCACTGGTTCCTCGAACATCCATAAATGTTCTCAGCACTCAAGAAATGTTACATAAATTGGCCGGGCACGGTGGCTCACACCTGTGAGGTGGAGGTTGCAATGAGCTGAGATCGCACCACTGCACTCCAGCCTGGGTAACAGAGTGAGACTTTGTCTCAAAAGGAAAAAAAAAAAAAAAGAAAGGAAGGAAGGAAGGTAGGTTATATAAATTAATGAATTAATTACATTATACTAAACATACTCAATATAAACCCTTCCTTTCACCTGTGGCTGCCACACCCGCCACTCATCCACTTTAAGGGCTTATTCATGATGACATGTATTTATTTATTTATTTGTTTGTTTGTTTGTTTTTTGAGACAGAGTCTTGCTCTGTCGCCCAGGCTGGAGTGCAGTGGTGTGATCTTTGGCTCACTGCAACCTCCGCCTCCCAGGTTCAAGCGATTCTCCTGCCTCAGCCTCCCGAGTAGCTGGGACTGCAGGCCCCGCCACCAGGCCTGGCTTATTTTGTTTGTTTGTTTTTTGAGACAGAGTCTTGCTCTGTCGCCCAGGCTGGAGTGCAGTGGTGTGATCTTTGGCTCACTGCAACCTCCGCCTCCCAGGTTCAAGCCGTTCTCCTGCCTCAGCCTCCCGAGTAACTGGGACTACAGGCGCCCACCACCACGCCCAGCTAGTTTTTTATATTTTTTAGTAGAGACGGGGTTTCACCGTGTTAGCCAGGATGGTCTCGATCTCCTGACCTCATGATCCACCCGTCTCGGCCTCCCAAAGTCCTGGGATTACAGGCTTGAGCCACCACGCCCGGCCAATTTTTGTATTTTTAGTACAAATAGGGTTTCACCATCTTGGGCAGGCTGGTCTTGAACTCTTGACCTCGTGATCCACCCACCTCGGCCTCCCAAAGTTCTGAGATTATAGGTGTGAGCCACCATACCTGGCCGATGACACGTTTAAACCAAACTGTTTTCATCAGGCCTCAGGTAATGGTGACAAAGATCAACATCCAGAATTTGATACATTTTCAACCCTATCTTCCCCCAAAAAGGTACTCCAAAAAGCAAATTGTAAGGGTTAGAAGAGATTTTAGAGAAAGAAGCTATAGAGAAAGGAAAAGAAAAAGTAGTGAGATAAAGAAGGTAGATGGGAGAGCCTGGAAGGCAAAGGATGCTGTCTGAGTCTGTTCTCAGGGCCCTGCACCCTCTAAATGCTGCCTGACCAAGGCATGAGAAAAATGAGACCAAAAAAAAAAAAAAAAAGCCCAAATTGAAAAGGGAGCCTCCTAAACTTGGTCTTGGGCTTCATACTGAGGAAAAAAAAGAAGATTTGCAGATTACTTACCTTGTTGTTAGTCAAAAGGGGGCTTCACATTTCTCCAATGGGTGACCTAAGCTATAATCTGTCTCCATAGCCCTCTGTAAATATTTCTTCCATTTGTGAGGAAATTACAGTGACTTGAGAGGCTCAACTTACTTTCTCTAATCTCTTGGCAAAGAAATAAAAAGACAACCAGAAATTGCTGTCCGACCGGAATTCTGCATGGCATAGGGAGAACCACTTGGGACAAATCAATTGAGAAAAAAAAAATTATTTAAGGGGAATGCATCTTTAATCATGGTAATCCCTTTAGTAAATTGCGTTCTCTGGTGACCTTGCATACCTAATTACAGTTTGCTCATTTTGATTTTCTCTTTATATTGTTGCCTGCTTCTTATGCAGTTGTGGATCCGCAGGCTGAGCAATGAACTTACTGCTGGCATTAAAAACTGTCGGTCAAGTGGGTCTCAGGTCCAAAATGTCACCACTTTGGGAAGTGAATCCAAGGTCACCAGATAATTATATTTCCTTTAGCACTTCCTCAAAATATGTATTCTCCACCCTCTTAAATCATTTGGGTTATTTTCTCCAAGAGGTATTCTCAACACCTTAAAATTGAAAATAAAAATGAAATATTGTAAATGGATTCAACCAAGGACCATAGTAGTGGTAGCTCAAGTACTAGGATTTGCTCCATAATCTAACTGATGTAGCCTCGTGTCATGCTGGGGTTTTTTTTGTTTTTTTTTTTGTTGTTGTTGTTGTTTTGTTTTGGTTTTTATTTATTTATTTATTTATTTATTTTTAATGAAAGCACTCTATTGCCAAGTCATATTCTGTGGTGAGTCACTGTGACTCCCAGGTCATCTTCTACAGCGTTGTGCCCAGCCAGATTCATCAGATGTTGAAAATGCTGTTTGTTTCAAATGAATATTTTTTAATAGCAGGTGCATTAGGGTAATAGCATTATAAGATGATATTTCAAAAAAAACTTTAATGTCATATTTCCTTGATAACCTCCTCTACATAATCTTTTTGACATCATTTTTAAGAAAAAAAAAGTCTCCCTTCTCACAAAATATTTTTCTCCAACCAATCTGTACCACCTTCTATCTTATAACTTGTCCCCTATACAGCCTCCATTCCTACATGGCAGGACCTTGGCATGTAGGAATCACCATGTACCCAAAGGTGGTATGTTCTAGGATGTTCACTGCAGCATTGTTTATATGGGGAGAAATGAAAAACAACCTAAATGCCCATCAGTGGGAAAATGTTAATTGTGTTATATTAATACTATGAAATTCCTTGCAGTAATGAGAAAGAAAGAGGTAGTTCCACATGTATGAACAGGCAGAGATTTCTAACACATTGCATTACAGTCTGAGCCTATGTATGCATACTCATGGAAAATACACTTACCAGTAATTACTCTTGGATAGTGCTAGGAGGGAGAGGTGAAAGGGGGCTTTCTTTTGTTACTCTATATACTTAGGCATTGTTTGAATCTTTAGCTTCAAGAATGTATTCACATGTTGAATAGTTTTAAAATTAACAAAATAAAAGAACTCTATCAAGAGTTCAGGGAGGATGATTTGAGAGGGGACAAAACAGGGGGGCTGTCACAATAGTCCAGATCAGAGATTATAAGAACATAATCTAAGCAGTAGCAAACAATGGTAATTGAAATAAGAGTTCACAAAATATCAAGGAAACAGAATTTACAGGATGGGGTAATTAATTAGAACTGGAGGATGAAAAAGGAGGAGGAATCTGGGGGTGGCTGGCAAGTTTCTGGATTGGGCAACAGTAGAAGCATTTACTGAAAAAGGGGAACCTGGGAGGAGGGGCAGTTAAGGGAATAGAAATGCTGCATTGCTGCATTCATCATTTCAGTGGCGCTTTTTTTTTTTTTTTTTTTTTTTGAGATGGAGTCTCACCCTGTCACCCAGGCTGGAGTGCAGTGGCACAATCTCGGCTCACTGCAGCCTCTGCCTCTCAGGTTCAAGCGATTTTCCTGCCTCAGCCTCCCAAGTAGCTGGGACTACAGGTGCATGCCACCACACCTGACTAATTTTTGTATTTTTATTAGAGACAGGGTTTCACCGTGTTGGCCAGGCTGGTCTCGAACTTCTGGCCTCAAGGGATCCACCCATCTTGGCCTCCCAAAGTGCTGGGATTACAGGCGTGAGCCACCACACCTAGCCTTCAGTGGCATGTTGAGTCTGAAATGCCTGAGAGACATCCAAGTAGAAATGGCCAGTGGGCAGTTAGATCTTCAGAAAGATGTCTGAGCTAGAGATGGATTTGGAAATCCTAGGCGATAAACAGAATCAGAGACTTGGATGAGAGCATTTAGGAAGACTTGTAAAATGAGAAGAGTGGAAGGCCAGGGAAGAGATGAAAGAACACCCATCTTTAAGAAATGAGCAGAGGCAAAAGAGCCTGCAAAGGAATCTGAGAATGATCAGAGAAGTAGGAGGAGGATCCAGAAGGAAGTGGTGTAAGAGGGACACCAAGTTTCAAGACAGGGAGTGGCCAGCCTGGCCAGGTGGCATGTGCCCATAGTTCCAGCTGCTTGGAAGCTGAGGTGGGAGGATTGCTTGAGCACAGGTGTTCAAGGCTGCAGTGAGCTATGTTTGCATCACTGCACTCCACCTGGGTGATAGAGTAAGACTCTTTCTCAAAAAATGAAAAAAAAAATACCTGGGTGTAGTGGCATGTCCCTGTAGATACAGCTACCCCAGAGGCTGAGGCAGGAGGATCATTTGCACCCAGGAGGTCAAGGCTATGTTAGAAACAAAATGCTTGTTCCTCAGTGCCACAAAGAAATAGCACTCGAACATAAATTTAATTTTCTCAGCAAGGCAATTTTTACTTCTATAGAAGGGTGAAACTCATGAATGGAGTAATGGCAAGAGCACACCTGAACAAGGGAGGGGAAGGGGTTCTTATTCCTGACACAGGTAACCCCTACTGCTGTGTCGTTCCCCTATTGGCTAGGGTTGGACCACACAGTCTAAGCTAATTCCAATTGGCTATTTTAAAGAGAGCAGGGGTATGAGCCAGAGCAGCGGGGTGAGTAGTTTGGTGGGAAGGACGGTTAGAAACAGGTAACTAAAAGTGTCTTAGGTCAGAGCAGGTAACCAGGGGTGACTCAGGTCAAAGCAGGTGGCCATGGTGAGTCAGGACAGAGCAGGTGACCAGGGGAACAGATGTGAACTACTGATTAAAACTGGTGGAAAAGGTTGTTTACTGAAACTACAAGGAAGTTAAACTTTAAAATGCAGGACAAAGAACTGAACATACTGACCTACTGATTCTTTGATGAGAAATCTAGAACTCACTGTATCTAACAGCTGCAGTGAGCCATGATTGCATCACTGCACTCCAGCCTGGGCAGCAGAGTGAGACCCCATCTCAAAAAAAAAAAAAAAAAAGGCCAGGTACAGTGGCTCACACCTGTAATCCCAGCACTTTGGGAGGCCAAGGTGGGCGGATCATGAGGTCAAGAGATCAAGACCATCCTGGCCAACATGGTGAAACCCCATCTCTACTAAAAATACAAAAAGTAGCTGGGTGTGGTAGTGTGCACCTGTAGTCCCAGCTACTCAGGGGCCTGAGGCAGGAGAATCACTTGAACCCGGGAGGTGGAGGTTGCAGTGAGCCGAGATTGCGCCACTGTACTCCAGCCTGGTGACAGAGTAAGACTCCGTCTCAAAAAAAAAAAAGAGGGAGAGAGAGAGAATAGTCTGTAGTTTTGAATGCTGTAGAGAGCTCAGGATGGAAACCCTGAAAAGAATCCATTGAGGAATTAACTGTAAACTGGCATGAGGGATCTTATTGGGCTAATGAAAGTGACCTAAAATTGGATTATAGTGATAGTTGCACACCTCAGTAAATTAAAATATTATTGAATTCTGTGCTTGAAATGTACTTGAAATGGGTGAATTTTATGAATTTTGTTTTAAATTATGCCTTAATAAAGTTGTCAAAAATATAAATGGAAAAAAAGAATCCATTGAAAGTTAATTTAGGGCAAGCTATTATTCCAAGGGGCACTTCTAGTCTAATTTCTTCCTAAATGGTTTGGGAAAAGTCCTGTGAAGTAAAATGACAGGGAGTCTATGAGATTACTGATGCTACACCTCGACACCCCTATATTGCAATATCAATATTTAGCTTATTGTTTGATTTGCTTTTCACCAAGCTGATACTATCACCCTATGTCCTGTCCTCCTTTGGATAATTGCAGATTAGTTGTTTTACTTATTTTTATCATTTTCTATTTTTAGCACATATTTCCAGAAAAAAGTAGGATGCCAGGCTCTAAAGCCTCAATTTATACCTGTTTTGGTTGTTGTTGTTGATTGCATTTTAATGTGTTTAAACATGGATTCCTTATTGGCCCTACAATAAGAGATTTCATACTGAAATCTCATCATTCATTTTCTGACACTTCTATGATGCCTGTCCTTCTCAGCCATTTTCCTTCTTAATTTGACCTGGCCAATCACATGATGTATTTGTCTTGGTTAATGGGCACATGTGATGTATTCTATAGTTAGGTAAAAACAAAATGGAAAACTTCTGCCCCTTCTTAGTTGTAAGGAACCAGGGCTGCCAATGACCCTACTTAATTAAAGTGTTCGTTTCTTGCCAATTGCATCTTCTTTTTATTTTGGTTCAATATCTTCCTGCTGCTTATTATAGTCCTGCTTAGTGATCTGGCTGCCACTCTTTGTAGTAGAATTTTCCTTTTTCCCTTTCACATCTTTGTAGCCGTGAGTTTGAGCCACTTAGCATCTTTTTCCTTTTCCTGGCCTCCTTTTGCACTTGCTTGCTTTGTTCTAATGCCCACAGAGCTATTTGTATGAGGATCATCCAGCTTTTTCTCCTCAGTTGCCTTTCTGTTGGTTCCTTCTAACTTATGTCCTAATCATGTTCCCAAATTGAATTTTCTTCACCTGATGCCTCTTCTTTTCTTCCTCTGGATCCTAAGTGATGCCATTGTGTGATTGCATTGAGCAAAATATCTACTACCTGTGAATTAGTTTCCTATTGGGAGGGAGAAAAATTCAATGTAAACGATTGCTGAGTTTGTTGCTCCATCTTCTCCATAGGCAGTGTCTTCATATGACCATCTTTACCATATAAGCACATTTCATATTGCTTGATAAGTATTCACACTATTCGTGAGATTAACGTCTAGTTTAATAAACTGGATAGATTATGTGGGTTTTTTCTCCCCACTCTAGGCAGATCCATGGTTATTTCCCTACAATTATGTCTTGGTCAATAACTCCTTGACAGACTTAAAGCCCTCCTCCCTAAGCGAGTCATGGTCTCCAAAAGATGCCGGTCCCTTTCTTTGAAAAGGATGCAAAGCAGTCTCTTTAGATTTCTCTCCAGTGTCTGTGTCAAAGGGAGGAATGCAAAGGTCACTTTAACCCTTATGCCTTCACCCTTCTTCCTGCCATGAGACCTCTCAAGACCTGAATGAAATCGTAGACTCTTAGGGCTAGCAAGGGTCATCAGAAGCTATTTACCTTCACCCCCTCATTCCATGTTTGCATCCCTTCACCAACATCTCTACCTAATGGCTGTCCAAACTCTCATAGGCTGCCTCCCAGCGATAGATCTCACTGGGTAGGGCCAGCCTATGCAATTTCCAGATTGCACTAATTATTAGAAAGTTATCTTTTAAGTCTAGTTTTCAGATTGTGTTATTAGAAAGTTCTTAATTTCTTTTAAATCCAAATCATTTTGCCCTTAGGGAAAAGACAAAGCCATGAACCAGCATTAACTAAAATGGCATGACTATGGGGCAAGAAGAATCTAAGATGAAGAAAGAGAGAAGAGGAATGACAAAAAGGGTGCAGGCAGGTGCCGGAGTCAGGAGACAGGCAGGCAGTATCAGATAAATAGGTCTGTGGAGCTAGAGGGGCACAGGAGGAAAACTGAGGTGAGAGGCAGAAGTGGTGCTGAGAGGAGAACAGTAAGGGAATGGAAACTGGTGGAAAATTAAAGAAGGAGATACTGAAGTCTCTTCTAAAAGGAATGGAACCCAGTCTAGAGGTTTAAATCCAAGTGGGGGAGGAACAGAAAATCATTTTTAAGATTCAAAACCTATCAGAGGATTCCAACTTTGCCCTTTGCCTACAGCTATGGAAAAGAGCATTATGGAGACAGGAAAGAATGTTTACTAGAACAAGGACTAGACAGAAGAGAAGGGAATAATTGGACACAGGAAATTAGTTTAAAGAGCAATGGAAAGAGAAAAAGAAGTGAATAGAGAAATGGAAAGGAGGGGGAATGAAAACAGAACTTTTAGGTTAAGGAATTGCATTTATTCCTGTGCCAGCACGTAATTGTATTTTCCTGGCAAGCATCCTGCAGCCCTCTGCAGGGGGAAAGGGGTGCCGGCATGTGTGACTACAGGGATTGAAGTCTTACTGCTTTGTACTATTACAGCCAAGCGAGGGACTTCATTAACGAGCCTGTGTTTTGATGTCACAGAGACAGGCACTGAAACTTCAATCACCAGCAGTCCATGCACTTGAGAATCAGTGGTGATAGGAAGAGCAGGGTGTGGCCAAGGGTGAAGGGTGGGGGTTGGGGGTAGATTGTGAGGCTGGGACAGGGGTCAAAGGTATGGGAACACAATCATGAAGGTTCCAAGTAAGAAATGAATAGAACCTACTCATCAAAAACCCTGTTTCCTGCTCAGCATGGCACACAGAATGCCGGCATATGTCAGCTGCTCACATAGCAAAGCATCAAGTTCCAGGCAGCAAAAGGGAATAAGAACATAATCTTTGTGGATTCCATCCACATTGAGTGCGGTAAACTGATGCTGTGGGTAATGAGGACTGGGTGTTGCTCAGAAATGCCTTGGAATCTAGAGGTCAGGGCTTGAACCCTGCCATTTGCTTCCTGAGCCTCCCACCATTGGCCCTGCCTTTTTCTTGACTTCATGGATCAATGGTGGCTCCTTCTCCTAAGGAAATCATCAGTTAGTAGAGACCAATTCCTTAGGAAGGGTGTCTTGTAAGGAGGTAGCCCTTCACCTGCACATTCTCAGTAGGCTGGGGATGTGTGTTCATTCATGCAGCCATTGATTCCTGCATTCACTCAGTCAGTCAACTGAATGACTGATGTTTTTAGGTGTTTGTGTTAGCCAAGCACTGTGTGGGAGTGACAGAGGGGAATAAGGTGAATTTCTTCCTTCAACGAAGCACAGTCTAGTTGAGGAGAGGAACATAGAAATGACTAACTCTACTATGAGGGAGATGGAAATTAGTACTGTAATAGAAGTTCAATTCAATTAATACTCAGAGAGAGAAGTGATTAATTTGGGTTGAAGTGAGAAGGGAAGGCTTCCTGGAAGAGGCTATCATGTAATTTGAGGCTTGAAAGATACAATTGTGGGGCCGGGTGTGGTGGCTCACTCCTGTAATCCCAGCACTTTGGGAGGCCCAGGCAGGCGGATCATCTGAGGTCAAGAGTTTGAAACCAGCCTGGCCAACATGGTGAAACCCCATCTCTATTAAAAATACAAAATTAGCTGGGCATGGTGGTGCATGCCTGTAATCCCAGCTACTTGGGAGGCTGAGGCAGGAGAATCGCTTGAACCCGGGAGGCGGAGGTTGCAGTGAGCCGAGATCACGCCATTGCACTCCAGCCTGGGCAACAAGAGCAAAACTTCGTCTAAAACAAAACAAAACAAACAAACAGAAAGATACAATTGTGGATAGAAAAGACAGGGTAGGTGGGAGACAGAAAGACAGAGGGGGAGGAAGGAGAGAAAGAGAAAGAGGGAGAGAGAGAAAAGGATAGAAAGAGAGAAGGAGGGAGGGAAGACAGGAAGAGAGAGGGAGGGAAGGAGAAAAAGAAGGATTGGGAGGGAGGGAGAGGGAGGGAGGAAGGTAAAGAGAGAGAGAGGGAGGACGGTAAAGAGAGAGAGAGGGAAGGAGAGACAGAAGAGAGGGAGGAGGGGAGAAGAAGAGAGAGGGAGATAAAGAGCAGGGAGGGAGGAAGAGAGAGAGAGAGAGGCCATTCGAGGCTAAGGGAATAGCATGAAGAAAGACATGGGAACTCCAGAGTGCTCGGCATTTTCAGCAAATGGTGAATGGGATGGTACGACTGCAGCATATGGCACCTGGAGAAATAAATGGGCAGTTGAAACTGGAAAGCAAGAAAAGATGAGCTGGAGAGGCTCATGAATGCCATGCTCAGGAATTAGGACTCTATCCCACATGCAGTAGGGAGCCATCAAAGGATTTTGAGGAAGAGAGAAATGTGTTCCAACATATGTTTCAGGAAAAGAGTTTTCTCTGGTTCCAGCTATCACAGAATGGAATATTCTTTCTTCCTGGATGGAAATGGGCTGCTGGAGAGGAATGGCTCTTATGTGGCTAAGGCATTGAGGACTGGGTGGCGGTGGTGGGGAAGCTGAAGGAAAGAGGAGAAATGGACAGCATCAAAAGAGATGGCACCTGTGTGAATGTGAGAATGGGCACTTGTTGACATGCAGGTCCAAAGGTGGGAAGAGAGGAGGATGGAGCCAGGATGACAGTGTGTGCTTCCAAGTAAATTGAGGGAGAATGAGTCTCAATTCTCAAAATCCCATTGATAATGAGTGTATTAGTCCATTTTTATGCTGCTGATAAATACATGCCCAAGCCTGGGCAATTTACAAAAGAAAGAGACTTAATGGACTTACAGTTCCATATGGCTGGGGAGGCCTCACAATAATGGTGGAAGGCAAGGAGGAGCAAGTCACATCCTATGTGGATGGCGGCAGGCAAAAAGAGAGCTTGTGCAGGGAGACTCCCATTTTTAAAACCATCAGATCTCGTGAGACTTATTCATTATCACAAGAACAGCACAGGAAAGACCTGCCCCCATGATTCAATTACCTCCTACCAGGTCCTTCCCACAACCCTTGGGAATTCAAGATGAGATTTGGGTGGGGACACAGCCAAACCATATCAATGAGGGAGAGATTTCATACTCAGAGAGTATTTAAAGAACAAATTCAAACAGAATAACTTAGGGAGACTGTTCATCTTTCATGTATAAGGATACCTGCCTGCTGTTGATTACTGGACAGGGCGTTTTCAGGGCCTTGAGCCATTTTGACCCCTTGGCTGTTGTATGAGTATCTTTCTTGGCTGTTGGGCATTGCCAGGACTTTCATGCATTTTAGTTCTTTTGACTGCATTTTTTTTTTTTTTTTTGTAAGATCCATCGTGGCTGATTAAAAATGTGAGGTTACCTGATTTGGGGTTTTCCCATCCAAATATATCTAAAACCCTGATACACTGATAAAGCCCTGATATACTTGGGCTCCGAGGGACTGCAAGACTACTCCCTCACTCCCACAACCCCTCAACAGCAATTGGATTTGGCTACAATAAGTGACACTTTGTGTTTTTCTTCTGTGTGCTCAAAGCCCAATGATGCATACCTCTGTAGCTGCATCATGCCTGAAATGTATATTACAAACAGAGCTCTGTGAATCTAAATGACTAAATAATTTTTTTAAATGTTATGAGGACAGAGTGTATGCATTCTTTTTTCTTTTCTTTTTTTTTTTTTTTTTTTAACAGTTTCAGCGTAGCAGCCTTTGTATGAGTTACAAAAGCAAATGTAAGTTTCCTGAGAATGTGTAAAAGTGTCTCTTAAAAAATGCAGCCTCATGCCTGGGTGTGGTGGCTTACTCCGGTAATCCCAGCACTTTGGGAGGCTGAGGCAGGCCTATGGCTTGAGCTCAGGAGTTCAAGACCAGCCTGGACAACATGGTGAAACCATGTCTGTACTAAAAATACAAAAATTAGCCGAGTGTGGTGATGTGCATCTTAGTCCTATAGGCTGAGGAAGGAGGATGGCTTGAGCCTGGGAGGCAGAGGTTGCAGTGAGCTACGATCGCGCCACTGCATTCCAGCCTGGGCAACAGAGCCAGACCCTGTCTCAAAATAATAATAATAATAATAATAATAATAATGATGATGATGATGCAGCCTCAGATTAAAATCCTTGGTGAAAATTACCCTCTTCCCCATTCCCAATTGAGGAGCTATTTATATCTGCTATTCCAGGGTAGCACTCAAATATCCATTCATCTTCATTCTTTTGGACAACTCAAATTGACTTTCAAAGCACAGAAAGCATACCATTTGGCATGGATGCTTTGGTATCAGGTATATTCACACACAGACTCCTCTACAAGGTAAGATACCAGAGTAGTGGTGCACTCCCCTTAGGAACTAGGGAGCATCCCCAGATGCTGTTATCTCTTGGTT
Organism: Mandrillus leucophaeus; assembly: GCF_000951045.1. Classification (NCBI taxonomy): domain Eukaryota; kingdom Metazoa; phylum Chordata; class Mammalia; order Primates; family Cercopithecidae; genus Mandrillus; species Mandrillus leucophaeus. Next base: position 312,056 of record NW_012107130.1, on the reverse strand, counting down.
TCTAGTGTATGGTTTGTTTTTTTTTTTCTTTTAATTATGGCAAAATATATAGGATGTAAACTTTGCCATTTTAACCAATTTTTATTTTTTATTGAAGTAAAATATACATATATATTTTGCCATCTTTATTAATTTTGAGTGTGCAGTTCAGTGGTAATGAATACATTTGTGTTCTTTTTTTTTCTCCTTCATCCCTCCTGCTTCTCCCCTTCCCAGCCTCTGGTAACCACCAATCTACCTTCATGAGATCTATTTTTTAGCTCCCAAATATGAGTGAGAACATGCAATATTTGTCTTTCTATGCCTGGCTTATTTCACTTAACATAATGGCCTCCAATTCCATCCATGTTGTTGCAAATGATAGGATCTCGTTCTTTTTTATAGCTGAATAGTACTCCACTATGTGTACATACCACATTTTCTTTATCCATTCATCTATTGATGCACACTTAGGTTACTTCCAAATCTGGGCTATTGTGAATAGTGCTACAAGAAACCTGGAAGTACAGATATCTCTTCGATATACTGATTCCCTTTCTTTTGAGTATATACCTAGCAGTAGGATTGCTGGATCATATGGTAGTTTTATTTTTTGTTTTTTGAGGAACCTCCAAACTGTTCTCCATAGTGGTTGTTTACATTCCTACCAACAGTGTACAAGGTTCCCCTTTCTTCACATTTGAACCATTTTAAAGTGTACAATTCAATAGTGTTAATTTCATTCACAATGTTGTGCAACCATCACCACTATTTCCAAATCATTTCATCACCCCAAAAAGAAACTCTGTAACCTTTAAGCTGTAACTCACCCTTCCCCTACCCCCAGGCCCTGGCAATCACTAATCTACTTTCTCTCTCTATCTATTTGTTTATGCTGGACATTTCATATAAATAGAATTATATACTATGTGGTATTTTGTGACTGGCTTCTTTCACTTACTGTAATGTTTTTTTTTAAGTTGTGTGTGTGTGTTTTTTGTTGTTGTTGTTGTTGTTTTAATCTTGGCTATTCCACATCCTTCTTAATGTGTATATTAAGTTGTTCTTCAGCTAGGTAGAAGAGGTGTATACATATCATTATGTAAAATAATTCTTTTGGCTGACCTGGAATGACACAAAGAAAATAAAAGTGAGGAACATTTGAGTAATAATAACCTTAATGTCTCAGAACTTGTAAGGGCTGAAAATTGGACAAACTGAAGAATTCCAGCATAAGTTTCTGTGTTATTCTAGAATGCAGGCTAATTTCAATGTGTGTTTGGTGCAACTAAAAACTAACAGCAATAGGAGATAAGTTAGAGAAATGACTACCTTGTGGAGAATTTAGGGCCACCAACATATTAGAAGTAGTTAAAGTCCTATCAGTGTTTGTCAGTCTTTAGAAATCGACATCCCCATTTGTTTGTTTGTTTGTTTGTTTGTTTGTGTATTTATTTATTTATGAGATGGAGTCTCACTCAAGGCTCATTCATGTGGTGCCATTTATCGGTACATCATTTCTTTTTTTTTTTTTTTGGCTAATATTCCATTGAATGGATGTACCATATTTTGTGTCTCCATTCATCTGTTGCTGGACACTTAGATTCTTTCCACCTTTTGGCTATTATGAATACAATGCAGTGAACATTGGCATACAAGTATCTGCTTGAGTATATGGTTACAGGTTGTTTATGCATCAACAACAGAAAGAATATAGTATTTTTAAAGGCCATTTTGCTTTGGAATTCTAGAAGCACCTTCTAACAAAACTTGGTTGTACAGACTGGTGAGGTGTTGTGGCACTAACAGCACTGCCATGCACCCCAGGCACAGGCAGGGTGGCAAATGCCTCATTTCACTCACTCTCAGACTTCTCAGAGAATCCACATTAGCTCCCCCTCTCTCCTTAACTCAGTACTCACTGTCTTTTTTAAAGAGTGGGTCTCGCTGTGTTGCCCAGACTGGAGTACAGTGGCTATTCATAGGTGCAATCATAGTGCACTATAATCTTGAACTCCTGGCCTCCCACCTCAGCAACCCAAGTAGCTGGGACTACAGACAGGCACCATGGCTACATCTGGTTTCTTACCCAACGATCCTACTGAAACAATTTCAAAAATCACCCATAACCTTCTATTTAACATCTACAGTGGCTTCTTTTCAGTCTTTACTTTTCTTGACCCCTATGCAACATTTGACCGTGTTAACCCACCCCTCTTTAAAGTACTTCCCGTCCCTTGCCTTCTCTACATCAGTTCTCTTGATCTTCTTCCCTGGCCATTGTGTACAGTGTCTCTGTCCCCAGCTCCTCTTCTACTACTGACTGTTAGGACCATCATTTCCCATGGGAATGAGATAACCTTCCCTGTGGGAAGTAAAGGCTTTGATGAGCTTTGATATCTGTGGAGCTGTTAAGCAGCCTCAGGCAAGAAGGACCTGTAGACATCAGAGGAGTGGTCATGACACTGCTGGGGAAGGTGGTGAGAATGCTGGGGCTGCTGGAGGAGAGCCACCACCCGCATTACCCACGCATACTGTCAGTGCTTCCAGGATGGGGTTGTTCTGTTCCTGGGAATATGATTTGACTCATGATGTGCCTAAATAACTATGGTAGGCTGGGCACAGTGGCTCACGCCTGTAATCCTAGCACTTTGGAGGCTGAGGAAGGAGGCTCATTTGAGGCCAGGAGTTTAAGACCAGTCTGGGCAACAGAGCAAGACTCTGTTTCTACAAAAAATAAAAATAAAATATTAGCCAGGCATGGTGGCACACACCTGTGGTCCCAGCTACTTGGGAGGCTGAGGTGGCAGGATTGCTTGAGCCCAGGTGCTCAAGGCTGCTGTGAGCCATGATCGTGCCACTGCACTGGGAAACAGAGTGAGACCCCATCTCTATAAATGGTAAGTATGTAAGTAAGTAAGTAAGTGGTGGCCCATATGACTTTTTTATTTCTTTCTTAATGGCTACACATAATAGTGAAGCATAGCTGGTGGTTGAAACCCCCTGGAAACATTTGTGTTAGAAAAAGAAAGCAGTCTGAGCCCTAGTTAAGGACAATCACCATGATGTTTCCCTCGTAACAAGGAAGTTGCCATAGAAAAGACCACATTAAGTCACTCATCAGGAATTTGTGAGTCAAAAGGTCCAGCATGGTAGTTGACAAAGCCCAGGTGACCCAAGTTGCCTAACAGTGCTGGAGTTGTTTTTGTTTGTTTGTTTGTTTGCTTGTTTGTTTGTTTGTTTGTGACAGGGTCTTACTCTATCACCCAGGCTGTAGTGCAGTGACACAATCACAGCTCACTGCAGCCTCAGCCTCCTGGACTCAAGCTATCATCCCATGTCAGCCTCCTAAGTAGCTGGAACTACAAGCACATGCCACCATGCCCAGCTAACTTTTCTGTTTTTTGTAGAAACAGGGTTTCACCATGTTGCCAAGGCAGGTTTCAAACTCCTGGGCTAAAGTGATCCATCCCCCTTGGCCTTCCAGAATACTGGGATTACAAAGTGTAAGCCACTGTGCCCGATCTCTAACAGTGTTTTTAAGATTCTTCTACCTAAATACCCTGCTACGTCAGAGAAGAGTGAGTGAATCCCCACTCCTGAGGATTTGAGACATAACCTGCTAAACAGGAAATGTCTGATTAAGTCTTCAGTGAGCTTGCAACTAATATATTTCTGCTCCATCATTAGCCTTGCATATTTTAGTATAAAAAAGTGTGCTTTCCCCCTAATTCCCTAGGAAGAAGCATGCGATGGTTTCATGTACCTACAACCCACTGCAGTGTAATCTGAAGATACACATATTCCAGATTGAGAAACAGAGGCCTATAATAAGAGAGGCCATGCCTTAGCTAATGGGAAAAATTCATTGTATTCTTTCAACATCCCATTGTTGTAACTAAAGATGTTTGCAAGCTGGAATGAGCCATAAGAAATGAAGCGGACATCTCATTGCCCAAACCCTCTTCTAGGAGAGGCCATTGGATTATTCCCAGGTGTTACTGTCATTTAGTGGGCAAAATTAGCAACTCATTTGTTTGTCAAAAAGGCAGATTGTGGGCTGGGTGTGGTGGCTCACACCTGTAATCCAAGCACTTTAGGAGGCCAAGGCAGGCAGATCACCTGAGCTCAGGAGTTCGAGACCAGCCTGGACAACATGGTGAAACCCTGTCTCTACGAAATATACAAAAATAATCCTGGAGTGGTGGTGTGTATTTGTAATCCCAGCTACTCAGGAGGCTGAGGCACAAGAATCACTTGGATGCTGGAGGTGGAGGTTGCAGTGAGCCAAGGTCAGGCCACTGCACTCCAGCCTGGGTGACAGAGCGAGACTGTCTCAAAAAAAGGCAGATTGTTAAATGAGCCCATTCCCAAAAGGAGTCCCATTAGACCAATTAAAAACCAGAGGTCTCAAGTGTTCCTTGTCCTCCTTATCTGATCTATGAAGAAGAAAATCTAGACTCCCGGAGACCCAAGGGTCATTTGCAAAGTCATTTTCTTCTGCTTTAAAGTCTAGTCATTTCACATCTAAAAGTTCACAAAAGAGGAGGTATTGAGGTGGCAGGAAAGAGGGTTGTGCTGAAGGGAGAACAAGGAAACCAGGGTCTGTTTTGGATTCAAGAGCGAATGGCAGAGCCCAATGGCTCTTGTGGGAACAGGCAGCAGAGTGAGCGGTATTGCAATGAATGTGATTTCTCCAGAGATTCCCCCCAGCTTCAGCCTCTGGGGTTTGCCAAGCAATGTCCTGAGGTTTCACATATTCATGTCTTGGAGGCCAACTGTACACAGCAAATGCAAAACACAGAGATAGCAGTATTGCTCTGTTGCTATATTAGGGCCAGATTGAAGCCATCTGCTGATGCAAGCTTGGCAAGAAAGAAATCCCTATGCTTGGCTCAGCAGCAGTGTTTTCTCTCCTGGCATTTTGATAGCAGCACTTCTTTCAGGCTGCCCTGTGAAGTGTTCCTGTTGGTATGGGTGAAGCCCCCATAGCAATGCATCATCCTCCTTGAAGCCCACGCCCTCAGAGGGTGAGCATTTGCTTCCTATTATGTGCTCAAGACTCCAGTAGCTTTGTAAGGGCCCAAAGGCTTGTATTCCTGGCTCCCAGATCCTCCTGTGCATGCCTGTCCATATCTGCTTGATGCACCCCAGGTCCAGCAACTTCTCCCCCAAAGCTCTGTGTGTACTGGCTTCAATGGAAGTTGTTATGCCAGAGTTTAAAAGCAAAACAGAAACAATCCAGCATGGATGTGTTTATTGCCAGGATCTCTCATCCAAGATTAAAAAACAGCTCAAGAAAAAAAGAGAATTCAGAATTTGGTAGTTGATGAATATTACCAGAGAAACATCCCAAGGGAAGCAACTGATTGACCTGGCTTGCTTATGGAGGCCCTGTCAGGGGTGGAAGAATGATTACAGCCTGCAGCAGGCTATATCCCTCACTGGGCTGCAAGAGCCTTGGAATCAAAGAGAAATAAAACTAGAAGGAAACTTAGAAGTCATCCAGTTCAACACTTTGATTTACCAGATGGGGCAACTGAGGCCCAGAAAAGAAGGAAATGACTTGTCTAAGGTGAGATAATAAGTCAGTAGCTAAAGTAGGCGTGGAACCCAGGGCTTCAGACTGCCAGGATGCGCAGGATCACTTGAGGCCAGGAATTTAAGACCAGCCTCCTAGGGACTCTGCTAGGAGATGCTGAATAACCAAAGATAGAGGGCTCTCCATTTATTGCTTTTCCCAACAAAGAAAAACTTTTCAACACACAAAACATTGCAGACATTAATGACTGACAATTATTTTTAAAATAATTATCTAATCTGCAACACAAAGGACATGAAGGCAAAATGAGAGTCAGGGGCTGAGTGTGTAATTAGTACAGATGTTGGGTCTACCCTCTGGGCATAGTTAAACTGATTACAAATAGAAACAGATTTTTGGATTTAGCATGAAAATCTCCTTGCTGGCCCAAAAGGTTCTTACTGATGATCAAGATAGGAACAATTTATGTGCATTTTATAATATGTACCTAATACAGCAAAAATATGTTCTGGAAAATCACTGATAAACATAAAGATATGAATGATTGAAAAGAGAATGGTTTGTGGTGATTCTCATAATACATCTGGTTTGTAGCAAACTGAGAAGTTTCTGGTTTGGTGTAGATTTAGCCACTTTGTAAGGTTTTTTTGTTTGTTTGTTTGTTTGTTTGTTTTTAACTTTGCTACTGGCTGATCCCCAGATACTATTCCCACAGGCTTCTTATTTATTTCAACACAAGATGTCTGACAAGTCTCTCCCTCTTAGAGCTGTCTTCCACAGTGTTAACAATGATCTTTCTAAAAAACACAAATCAGATTGTGTTGTTTGCTTTCTTCAAAACCTTCAGTGGCTCCCTGTTGCTCACAGAATAGTTTTAGCTTTCCTAATCCACCGTAATTTGGCTCTTACTTGTCCCTCCACCTTACCTTTCATCGCCACCACCTCTTCCCCCACAATACACACACACACACACACACACACACACACCCCACAACAATATACATTCTGTGGCTCCTCCTACCATGGGGTCTATTTGCTGCTTCTGAATATGCCTCACAGACATTCTCTGAGCTTGGTGATTTGGGTCAGGCTGCACCCTCTGCCTGGAATAACCATTCATTCAGCCCATAATTCTGTCCATCCTTCATGGTGTAGATTATGTCCCAATTATTCTTAATTTTATTTTTTATTTTTATTTCAATAGTTTTTGGGGTACAGGTATTGTTTGGTTACATAGATGAATTCTTTAGTGGTGAATTTTCAGATTTTAGTGCACCCATCATCCGAGCAGTGTATACTGTATCCAATATGTAGTCTTTTATCCCTCACCCCACTCCCGCCCTTTCCCCCGAGTCCCCAGTGTCTGTTATATCATTCTTATGCCTTTGCGTCCTCATAGCTTAGCTCCCACTTATAAGTGAAAACATACAATATTTGGTTTTCCATTTCTGAGTTACTTCCCTTAGAATAATGGCCTCCGGCTCCATCCGAGTTGCTGCAAAAGACATTATTTCATTCATTTTTATTGCTGAGTAGTGTTACATGGTGTATATATACCACATTTTCTTTATCCACTTGTTGGTTGATGGGCACTTAGGCTGGATCCATATCTTTGCAATGGCAAATTGAGCTGCTATAACCATGCTTGTTCATGTGTCTTTTTCATAGAATGACTTCTTTTCCTTTGGGTAGATACCCAGTAGTGGGATATCCCAATTGTTTTAAGAAGCCTTCCAAGATCTGTCTATTTGAAATTTTTATCTCTTTCTCTTTTATCCCCAAGATGTTTTGCTTGTGCCTTTAACTGAGCCCTTTCTACTTTCTGCCATGTAGCTAGTTGGATTGTCTCTTGATCAATTTCCCTTGCCAGTGAGGGGGCTCATGAAGGCAGACAGTAAGTCTTTCTCTAACCCTCTACTGTGATGCTTGAGACATCATAGGCTAGTTTTGTTTGTTGAATTAAATTGTATTACATTTCCCCTGTCCAGAAATGTCTGTATTTATCTTTCACCAAAAATCCTATTTCCTCTGTCTCCATAATGCTTCCTTACTATGCTGAGCTATTCCCTTTATCTCTAATTTTCATGATGGTGGCCCAAGCATACAGTGGCTTTATTGGGATTCCCATCAGTTATAAGCCACAGGTACCTGGCTATGGAATTGGGTGATAAACTTTTGCTACTGCTGAATGAAGCGCCTCAGGAAACCTGCAGCCACAGCTTAGGGAACACAGGGAGATAGCATTCTGAATATTCCTGGGGGCCTTTTAGAGGTAGAATACTTGGCCACCTTTGTGGTTGGGGTATCTAATGACTTTGGCCATCATTGTTTTCTTCAGGGAAATAGAACTGATATGATAACTCCCATTCCCAACCCAGAGCTCTTTTCAGGATTTCAAAAAGTTTAACAAGGCTACTTAATCAAGTATGTCTTCAATTTTATGTGCAAACAGTGACTTTGCTCTCATGCTTTTTGGAAGTTCTCTTTGGCACTGTGTATTTCACCAATGGAGTTTGTTTTCAAGAAGAATCCATTACTACCTAATCACTGTAGTTTATTTGGTATATAGAATTTTTCAAGAGGCAGTATAGCTTCATTTGAGGTTTAGAGTCAGACCTGGACTCAAATAGCTCCTTTACTCCATACCAGTTGTGTAAATATGGGTAAAATAATTAATCTGAGCTTGAGCTTCCTCTCCAGTAAAATGGGAATTATAATACCTACCTTATAACATCGTGGAGATGGTTAAATTAAATGAAATAATGTACAGAAATAGTTTAACACAGTGCCTGGCCTACAGTGAGCACTCAGTAATTGGGCATCATTACTATAATTTCAAAATACAGGGCTGAAGAGATAGAAATAACAAAAGAAGACCAGGCGCGGTGGCTCACGCCTGTAATTCCAGCATTTTGGGAGGCTGAGGCAGTCAGATCACTTGAGCTCAGGAGTTTGAGACCAGCCTGGGCAACATGGCAAAACCCTGTCTCTAGAAAAAAAAAAAAAATACAAATACAAATAATAGCCAAACAGGGTGGCACATGCCTGTGGCCCCAGCTACTTGGGAGGCCAATGTGGGAGGATTGCTTGAGCCCTGGAAATCGAGGCTGCATTGAGCCATGATCGCACCACTATACTGCAGCCTGGGCGACACAGAAAGACCCTGTCTCAAAACAAAACAAAACAAAACAAAAAACAAACAAAATCAGAAGAGGTCTTTACTGGCCAAAAAAAAAAAAAAATTAGAAACAACTGGATTTAACAAAACTTCTGGGTTTGCCATAACTACTACAGTAAACAAAACTGTTGAAAGTTAGCAGATGATTTGAAAAAAGAAACAGTGCAGGAGCTGAGCAGTGGCATTAATAGATATTATTTCATCTTGATGTCGGGCAAGGGGCACTATCCAGAAAAGGAATCTGAAAGTAATGCTGAGAGTGCTCTCATTCAGGTCAACCCTAAAAATACTCCTCTTCATTTAAGTTGAGAAGTTGCTGTGAGAACCAAGGCTGGGCTTTCAACAGATCTAGCCATATGTGCTCTCCACTTTGGTGAAACCCGATCGTGACCTAAGCCTGTGCTATCCTTGCCGACTGACAGCTGACCTCGGCCTTCTCTGTGCACCCTGCATAGTTCACCTTTCAAAGAAAGAGGTCTGATTTCCAAGTAGAGCATTGCTCTTTGTTCTTTTTCTCTTTTATTTTGTTTGTACGTATTTATTTTGGAAGGGAGGGAATCTAGATTATAGTCTGCTCTGTTGCTTTTCCCTGGGTAAGAGGGTTTCCTGGAAAATTTGATTTGAATTATTATGAGTACTCAGGAAGAAAAGCTCTCTGCTTTTAAAGGAGTAAAATGTAACCAGATTCATATATCTTAAACATTAGGACATTATTTCTTTCTACAGCCATGAAAATAGTTAATAACAAAGTGGAGAAAATATTTGTATAAAATGTAGGCAAAAGTTCAACAAAATATATATTATTAAAATGAATAGGAAAAATATCAATACCCACTAGATAAAAAGGCAAAAGGTATAAACTACTACGCGTTGAGAAATATAATTAGTAAACTAAAACATAGAAAAAGTTTATCTGCACTAGTAATCAAATCCCTGCAAAATAAAGAAACGTTGAGATGTCGCCTTATATTAACAAAAATTATCTTTTTTCAATGGACGTGCTGTAAATTGGTTCTCTCATCATTGCTGGTGGCAGTATAGATTGCAATAGACCTTTTGGAAATTGGCGTCTTAGTCTGTGAAATTAGACTCCCTGGCTTTGATCACTTTGACCTTGCTGCCTGCCCCAACCAGTGCCAGCCTTAGCGGAGCCCTGGTCCTGGACCCTGCTCTATATTGGACCAGCTGAGTCCCCACACTTTTTTCCTGTGACTTATTGAGTGTTTCATCCCCTGTAAGAGAAGCTCTTCCTTCCTCTTCCTTCCTTCCCTCTGTAGAATCCCAGTCATTTCCTCTGTGCCTGTTGTTGGGCATCTCAGTGTCCCAAAGGATCTTTCCAGCTCCCTTGGCTACCAGACAGTTGGCTGGTGAAGTTGCTCACATCATATCACCTTCACAGGATATTGAAATAGCAACATTGACAGTGGAGTCTAGAATCGCCAAGAGAGTAGATTTGATCTCTAAATCTGGAAAAGCAAATCTGAAACATATTGAGCCCTGGGACAGGGTCAGCCATCTTGAATTTCTTGATAAACCACTGTCTTCCTTAGATTTGCCTTCTGGGGCCACCTTTGCTTTAGGACAAGCTAAATAACACCGTGATTTTTTTTTCAGAATCATGAACATATATCATAAATGCTAGGCAGTCCAAGAATGAAAAGCCCTTGCCCATTAGCCTCTCCTTACTCCCATTCACTTGGTATCAGTTTAAATCTATGCTTTGGTCAATTTTGCTTTTTTTGTGAGGATTGTTTCTAGGGGGAAATGAAAAGACCTTATAGATAAAAAGAGAATTATTTGGGAAAATAAAACAACTTTCAACAGGAAACTACCTATTCTCAACCCTAATTAAAGGAAAGCTCCCAGGACAAGGAAATGTATATAAGGTGCAGGGCCTAAGAAAGGTACACTGGGAACCCACAGCACCCCCTCCCCACCAGCACACATACACACAAGAACACACCACAGGGTATAGTCACCCACATGGCATCTTATGTTTTGATAACCATAAGATCTGCTGAAAATGCCCTTCAAGCAAAACCTTGCCTGGGAGGAGATGTTGCAAAGGGCTAGCGTGCACCCTACAATGTGTATGCAGCCAAAGGGCAATGGGGTGCAGCCTGTTCACTCCACACTCCCGCTTGCTATGATCTCTGGAAGGAGCACTTCTGGCTGACTCCTTCTACTGCCTCCCCTCTCCCCGCCCCCCACCCTCACATACCCTTCTTTTTCCCATCTCACAGTGGCCTTTTTCTCCCCCCTAAAAAAGGAAATCAAAGCTGAGGCTTTCCAGCAGTCCAGACACATGCTCGAGCTGTGGATAGTGTTATACTGAGGCTATGGGTAGACTTGCATTTCAAATCCTTCTCTTTTGATTGACAGAACTGGCCTATGATCTGGATGTGGATGATGCGCCTGGAAACAATCAGCAGGCGACTCCGAAGGACAATGAGATAAGCACCTTTCACAACCTCGGGAACGTTCATTCCCCACTGAAGCTTCTCACCAGCATGGCCATCTCAGTGGTGTGCTTCTTCTTCCTGGTGCACTGACTGCCTGGTGCCCAGCACATGTGCTGCCCTACAGCACCCTGTGGTCTTCCTCGATAAAGGGAACCACTTTCTTATTTTTTTCTTTTTTTTTTTTTTAATCCTGTATACCTCCTCCAGCCATTAAGTAGAAGACTAACCATGTGTTATGTTTTTGAAAATCAAATGGTATCTTTTGGAGGAAGATAAATTTTAGTGGTAGTATATAGATTGTCCTTTTGCAAAGAAAAGAAAACCATCAAGTTGTGCCAAATTATTTTCCTATGTTTGGCTGCTAGAACATGGTTACCATGTCTTTCTCTCTGTCTTACTCCCTCCCTTTCTATCTTTCTTTCTCTCTCTCTTTGCATGGATTTCTTTGAAAAAAAAATAAATTGCTCAAATAAAAATGTATTGGCTCTTTTTTTTTGCAAACCGTCATCTATGGTGACTGTGCAATGCTTTTTTTCCTTCTCACTAAACTTTCCATCCAATATATTCTTATCAGGCCCCGACAGGGTCCTTGAAACCCACCTCCCTGCCTTCCTTCTGGGTGGAAATCAATCCTGACTCCAAGAACCAATTAGAATCACTCCCTCACAATCCACAATCTTCATTTCGAAACCTTTGGTTGGAGTATCTTGTCAATGAAACCGAAGGTATCTCAAAAGAGTTACCTGGTCTAGTCTCTCTTTACAACTTTTACTTTGCCAAAAATGCTTTGCCCAAATAGGAATCCTCTATGTAAATCAGGTACAGTTGTACAATTCATCTTCTCCCTTCTCCCAAATCAAGACAGGTGAACCCAAACAGTACAAAGAAATCACTCCCCAGCTTCTTTGCTGCTGTCTCAGGCTTGCTGTGTTGCCTCTCTCCACAGGGGCTGCCACATGGCATGGGCAGCCATTGCTTTGGTTCAGGTTGCAGAAGTTGTCATCAGCAAACCCATGATTTATAGGGAGCAACTGTCACTCTTGGCCGCAGGTGAGCTTCTTCAACATTCATTTATTCAATGAGTAGGTTTTGCATACCTGTTGGGTTTCAGGTACTATACCAGATGCTAGAGACAGTGGAAAACCAAACAGAATTGAGCCCTGCTCTCATGGAACTGAAGGTCTGACACCAGTAGTAATTACAACACTGGCTTTTCATCAACCATAGGCCCAGTATTACTACTCAAAATCTGTTTTTTGCAGGGTGTGGTGGCTCACGCCTGTAATCCCAACCCTTTGGGAGGCTAAGGCGGGTGGATCATTTGAGGTCAGGAGTTTGAGACCCGCCTGGCCAACATGGCAAAACCCCGTCTGTACTAAAAATACAAAAAAATTATCCAGGTGTGGTGGAGGGTACCTGTAATCCCAGCTACTCAGGAGGCTGAGGCGGCAGAATCGCTTGAACCTGGGACGCAGAGGTTGCAGTGAGCTGAGATCACGCCATTGCACTCCAGCCTGGATGACAGAGCAAGACTCTGTTTCAAAAAAAAAAAAAAAAAGGTCTGTTTTTTACACATACAACATTGCAATAATAATGGCACTTAGGTAATACTCAGACATTCTGCTGCTGAGGGATCCCAGGACTAACCACCCTGCCATTTTTGTAATGTGTATAATTCTTAGCACATTGCCTTGTTGCCAGGTCAGGTCAATAGAGACATTGTTGATTCTTTCTAAAGGGGGAGGACTCAACTCCCACCTGATATATATAAGAAAGAGAGGGTGAGATGCACGGAAGGGGTGTGAGCAAAGGTCAAGGAATGGATGGGGAAGTCCCCTTTGATTCTACGAGGTGGTCCTAGTCAGGATCTCCAATTTCAGTCCCATGGCAGGAGGTCACCATGCGGGAAGCAGAATGTGTAATTTCTCACAACTTATTGCACCCCCTCTCCTGCTGTCACCAACACACTTCTGTCTCCTGCAGAGCACAATTTTCCAATATCCATCTTCTTCCTTTGCAGAAATGCTCACAAACGCAAACTGGAAATGTTTGGTTTGACATTTCCTTTGGTTAGTTTTATTGAAGCTAAGACTACAATCAGTTGAATGTGTTAATGTGATCTCAATGATTTGTAATGGTGGGTAAGACCTGAAAGAGAAAGAAGCCAGTTGTCTTTGTATTTAAACCATCATTGTGTATTTGAATGGGGTTTGTAAGAAACTCTGGACTTTGGTTTATGAAACCTACACATTACAAAGGTTTGCTGCTTGGACTCAGAGTCTAATATAGCAACACCAACCCAGAAGAAGGATTTAAAGCCCAGTTATCATCTAATAACTGTCCCTGTCATTCCATGGAAATGTTGATATTTGATGCGGCAAAAAATAATTTGTGGCTCAGAGACCAAGGTTTGCTCCTGCAAGCAGGAGAGGACTGTTTTAAAGTCCATTTCTCCTCTCTGGGAGGCAAAGGAGATTGTCAGTTTTCACACACCCTTCTCATCCACTTCCTCTCTCTAGACCTCAGTTTCCCTATTGTCAAATGGATAATGAGGACAATATTTCTAACCTTTTTCTTACTCAGATTTTGTGGCACCATTCAACCCAAAAGGCAGTAAATGCCGGTCCCTCTGCCCAGCTGGTGGCATCAATGTGCTGTTCCTCCAGTGCCTTTCAGAACTTTTCCAGCCTAAGGTCATATTTGACTTGCTTCAGTTTCCAGAACATGACCCCAGGCAGCCTGTGTTTCTGCTGTCCTGGTACTCTGCCTGCAGCTACGGACCATCCAGCCTGAGGAGGAGCAGAAGACAACTCCCCTGTCATGTCCAAGACCTGCTGGCTTCAGCTACGTAGATGGGATTCAACTGGATAACCACACACATGTTTAAAACATGGAAAATCCACCATATCCTGTTGGCATTAACTATGTATCAATGGCATGTCTCTCTTAGCTTTTTGCCTCTGTCTTTTCCTACCTCTCTATGTATTTTTTTTTTTATTGTTCTACTTCAGAATCAAGTTTCATGGCTAGTTAGTGGTTTTTCATCTTTGACGTGTTGATTCTACCATTTTACCTTTTTTTTAAACAGAGTCTCCCTCTGTCACCCAGGCTGGAGTATAATGGCACCGTCTCGGCTCGCTGCAGCCTCCACCTCCCGGGTTCCAGTGATTCTCCTGCCTCAGCCTCCCGAGTAGCTGGGACTACAGGCACACATCACTAGCCTTGGCTGATTTTTCTATTTTTTTGTAAAGATGGGATTTCACTATGTTGCCCAGGCTGGTTTCAAACTCCTGACCTCAAGTGATCCACCTGCCTTGGCCTCCCAAAGTGCTGGGATAACCATAGACATGTATAAAACATGGAAAATCCACCATATCCTTTTGGCATTAAGCTGGGATTACAGATGTGAGCCACCGCACCTGGCCTGATTCTACCCTTTGATTTAAATTTTCTACACTTGAATTATGTTAAGATGACTATTTTTTCTTAGAAGAGACCTGGGAACTGGGAAGTTGTCCATTGTGTTGGAAGGCCTCTTCCTCATTGGATGCATGAGTGAACTTCCATCAACTCAACTCTGGTACTTGAATAAGGTTAATTCCTTAAATAACAGATACTGAGTCCCTAGGCTGGAAGGGACCTGATAGTTCATCCCACAATGTTTGCTTGATTACCTCCTAAGGCAGGGCTCTCACTAGGTCACAAAGTAGCCTGTTTGGTTGTTGGATACCTCGAATTTTTAGCAAATCCATTTCTTAAAGGAAAAGAGTTATTACAAATGAAATACAAGTAATAAAATCTAACAACACATAATTACGTAAAGTTTAGAAAATGATGTTTGCCCCATAATTCCATACCACATAGAAATCTACTATTAAATATTTATATTTTTCCATACAAAAAACATTAGCCAGGTGTGGTGCTGGGTGCCTGTAGTCCCAGCTACTCAGGAGGCTGAGGCAGGAGAATGGTGTGAACCTGGGAGGCGGAGCTTGCAGTGAGCCGAGATTGCGCCACTGCACTCCAGCCTGGGCGACAGAGTGAGACTCCATCTCAAAAAAAAAAAAAAAAAGAAAAAAAGAAAAAGAAAAATATTTATATTTTTCCATTCTTTCACCCCTTCTCTGTATATGCACATTCACATACATGAGATTGTATTAAACAGACAATTCTTTTTTTTTTTTTTTTTGCAGTGGCATACTGTTGCAGTATTTACAACCAATGCTTTATTGAGAAATATATATATATATATATTATATATATATATATATATATATATATATATATATAGTACTTTAAGTCCTGGGATACATGTGCAGAACATGCATGAACATACAGTTCTATAATATGAATCAGTCTTTATTAGGGTGAGCCTAAATCTGCCTTCCTATTGTTTCCTCCTATGGTCTGGCTCTTCCATAAAGAGCATCCTGAGATTCAGATGGCCATGCTCGCTTGGGCAGCACGTATACTAAAATCGGAACCATACAGAGATTAGCATGGCCCCTGCGCGTGAATGACATGCAAATTTGTGAAGCGTTCCATATTTTTAGCAATATTGATGGAACTAGAGGCCATTCCCTTAAGTAAAACAACTCAGAAATAGAAAGTTAAATACTGCATGTCCTCACTTATAAGTGGGAGCTAAATAACGTGTACATATGAACATTGAGAGTGGAATAATAAACACTGGAGACTGGGAAAGGTGAGAGGATGGGAAGGAATAAGGGGTAAGAAATTACTTAATGGGTACAATGTATACTATTTGGGTGATGGTTACACTGAAAACCTAGACTTCACCATTATGCGATACATCCATGAATCAAAACTACACTTGTGCCCCTTACATTTATACAAACAAAAAAAGAGACTAAGATGGCACTAGTTTTCACACAGCTCCCTTTTTGCAATAATTTTCAGTCACTGACTCTTGCCTCCTCTGGGTTGTCTGCTTTTCTAAACACATTGGACAGTGTTGACAAGCTACTTCGTGAGCTGGGCTCCAGTGGGCCAGTGGTCCTCTTGTCCTGTCAGGCCAGTAGCTGAGCCCATGGCAGCCATTCAAGAATGGCTGCCCAGTCAGGTCTCTTCCATCCCATACTTGCACAATTGGTTTTTTAAATATGTTCCAAGGGCTTTTGATTTCCTTGTCTATGGATTGAGTCAGATGCCATACACTGTGTGTGTGTGTGTGTATGTATACTGGGGTGGAGAAATATTTTTTTCTTGCCAAGGCCACAGCATTTTTGGAAGTCCTCTTTTGGAATTGCTGTTGAGCTAGTTTATGTGCCATACGAGAAAATCAGCCTCATTTCTTTATAGCCACACCTTGTTTGGAACCAAAAATAATATTATCCAGTTTGATCACCCACCTCACTCACCACACTTGCTGCCAAGTAGCTTTTAGCTGTTTCCAAAAATCAAATCTGCCTTCAAGAAACAAAGCCCCTTCCCTCCGTCACCCCAGGAAGATTCCAAAGAATGTGCTATGGGCTATGGAGGTTTCTCTTTTTTTCCAAAGAAAAGTTCCAGAAAATTTGAGGACACTGTCCCTGGTGCAATGATTCCCTTCTAAGGGGGCCTTTTGGAAACTCACAGTACTAGTTTGGATGTAGAAGGTCTTCTAGGTTTGCCAAGGAACCAACCAAATAAGCTCATAGCTTTTTATTAACTTTTATATATTTAGAAATTAATGTATTGTGTTTGAAGGATTCACATTTAAAAAACAGAAAAATAAAGCATTGGGCTGGGCACAGTGGCTCATGCCTGTAATCCCAGCACTTTGGGAAGACAAGGCAAGCAGATCACTTGAGGTCAGGAGTTTGAGATCAGCCTGGCCAACATGGCAAAACCCGTCTCTACTAAAAATACAAACATTAGCTGGGCGTGGTAGCACGCAACTGTAATCCCAGCATTTTGGGAGGCCGAGGCAGGCAGATCACTTGTGGCCAGGAGTTCTAGACCGGCCTGGGCAACATGGTGAAAACCCCATCTCTACTAAAACTACAAAAATTAGCTGGACATGGAGGTGCACACCTGTAATCCCAGCTACTCGGGAGGCTGAGGCAGGAGAATCGCTTGACCCCAGAAAGTGGAGGTTGCAGTGAGCCAAGATCGCGCCACTGCACTCCAGCCTGGGCAACAGAGCGAGACTCCGTCTCAAAAAACAAATAAATAAAGACTAAGGGAGAAGAGTGTTTTAGGTAGAACAATATGACACAGGTCCATAATGGGCCATGCGCAAGGCAGGTTACTTTTGGAATACTTGCCATGGTGAAGCACTGCAGGATACCAGGTACCTCCCTGGGAGAGGGGAGAGGTACAACGTGAGGATGCACACCATGGAGTATCATGCAGCAGTGAAAAGCAACAGACCATATGTACCCCCAGCAGCATGGATGAATCTTAAAATCCTAGTATGGGTAAAAAAGAAAAAAAAGGCAAGAATGGGCTATATAGCATCTCAAGAATTAATTAAAATATATGCACAGGCCGGGCGCTGTGGCTCACGCCTGTAATCCCAGCACTTTGGGAGGCTGAAGCAGGTGGATCACCTGAGGTCAGGAGTTCGAGACCAGCCTGGCCAACATAGTGAAACCCCGTATCTACTAAAAATACAAAAAGTAGCCAGGCATGGTGGTGCTAACCTGTAGTCCCAGCTACTTGGGAGGCTGAGGCAGGAGAGTCACTTGAACTCAGGAGGGGGAGGTTGCAGTGAGCTGAGATCGCACCACTGAACTCCAGCCTGGGCAACAGATTGAGACTGTCTCAAATATATATATATAATAATACATATTTTACAAAAATATAGCCATACTAAAAGGTCTACATTTACAGCATTAGAATGGGTACCTTTGCAGGGAGGGAAATGGCAGTGAGCTTTGGGAATAAAATAGAATGAATGAACGAAACAAATCAAGAGAAGGGCCTTATCTGGACCAACTATGGTGCCTACCATGAAACAAGTAGTAGCTTTCATTCAATCCTTTGCACCCAGGGTCACAAACAAAACCAAAAGCAAAGAAGAAAGGGAAAGGGGAAAGTCAGGGGTAGGAAGGGAGGAGAAGGCATAGGATTCCAGGAGAAACATCTTGCCTGCAGAGCCTGATACATAGTAGGTGTTCAATAGATATTTGAGGGGATGAACATTGAGGGAATGAACAAACAAGCATTCAAAATGTTCTGCCTCAGGCCACTTGAAACTACTGGCTTAACAAATGTACCTTCAATTATGTGACATACTTGCCACCTAGTTATACACTGACCTTAGAGTTTGAGAGGTGATTCGACTTAGAATTCTAGAGCGAGCCATCACTCAACTGCAGCTTCAGTTTAGAATGACATATTTAAGAACTACTTTGGATATGATGTTACAGCTTTCTTTTTGGGTGAAAGTCCCCAGTTGTCAGCACCATTAGGCAATGGGATTGTTACATTTATTTTGCTTTGTTAGAGTCTTCGACTCACAAAGATAGATTAGCAACCCCAACCCCCTCATTTTACATATGTAGAAATTGAGGCTCAGAGAGGTTAAGAGATTTGTTTAAGGTCACGCAGCACAGTGAGTGCAAGTCAGGACTGAGCCAACCAGAGCCTTTTCAATCACATTGCACACACCTTGTCACTTGGAAGGATTAACAAATAGGTTATATTGGTGAATGACAGTAAAGGCTGTTTTCTGAAATCTGTGCCCTTGCAGATGGAGTTAGTTATACTGATCTTCATTCTGATCCTAGTGGCAGTGAAAAAAAAAATCCCTTATCTAACCAAACACACTGCTTTCAAAATTAATATGTTCAAGCCAGGGCCTGTTTTGAGACGTTTAATGTTGCCCTTACAAATTAGAACCTGGGGTGCAGGAATTCCATCATCCTCACGAAGACTTCCTGTCACAACAGAGGCATTGTTCTCCCCACTCATACTGTTTGGTTTCATGCCTTTTCTGTAAGATGTTAGGTATTTATTTTGTTTTGTTGGTGCTTTTGTAATCAGTCTAGACATAGACCTACACTGAACCATCCAGGAGGCAGATAAAACTCCCACAGTGGAATTAGGTAACCCCTTCTGTGCTGTTCTCTTAGGGAAGGCTGAGAGACTGCTCCTCCCCACCCAGCCCCCACACCTAAATGTTCATAAACACGACCACAGAATAGATTGAATTCACTAATTGAGGAGGTAGGAAATGTTCTGTCTCTGAAAATACTCTCCATCCCACAATAATCTTTGTTTGGTACTTGGGATGAATTTGTTGCCCACATTTTTGTCTTAGCCAGGGCACTAAATGCAGCCTATTTGGAAATGAAAAGGAGCTTTTTGCATGGATCCTAGAGACTGCTTACTTACAGGTTTCCACAATCAAGAACCTGTAGATTTTCCTTTATCCTGAACGAGCAAAGGCATAGCAAGAGAAAAAGTATGAGGAGAGAGCAGGGCATGGATTTCTTGGATTTAATTGCAGTTCACTTTCTGTGCTATCTTGATGCAAATGTTTTGGTTTTTTAGAGACAGGATCTCACTCTGTTGCCCTGGCTGGAGTGCAGTGGTGCGATCACAACTCACTGCAGCTTTGACTTCCCAGGCTCAGGGATCCTCCCACCTCAGCCTCCCAAGCAGCTGGAACTATGGGCACATGCCGCCACACCCGGCTAATTTTTTATTTTTTGTAGAGATGGGGTTTCATTATGTTGCCCAGGCTGGTCTCAAACTCCTGGCCTCAAGCAATCCTCCTGCCTTGGCCTCCCAAAGTGCTGAAATTACAGGCGTGAGCCACCATGCCCAGCCTGTTTTGAACTTGTTTACTATCACAGAATAAATAGAAGCATGACTTGTGTTTCACCATGGCTAATTACATTTACTTTTACCATTACAATACATTGCCAATAGTAACCATGTTTTGCCCTTCTGGAAAATCTGAAGAGGTTTGTCCCGTCCTCAGAGCTTCCCAGACACCATCCATAACTGTGACAGGAGAAGCTTCTAGAAGATAGGGAATTCCAAATAAGAGTGTCTGCCTTAGGCTTGCAGTCAATGGGACCATTTAGCCTGGCATCTCCCACAGTACTCAGCTCCTCTTACACTTGGTCACACCACAGAAGATGTTTATGGAAGGAACGTCAATTTGAGTGTCCAAAGCCCTGGCAGATGGGGTGGAAACCACTCACTTTCTCTCAATCAGGACCAGAGACCTTCACATTTATACAGCAATGAGGCCACTAAGCACTGGCCAAATGTGAAATGTAATCGTATCCCTCAACTCTGACCTGCTTCAGTTGCTACTGATGGAGCATTCATTAGTAACCTAGGGTTCATTTCACTTAGAATGATATCATATTGTTTTCTGCCATGTTACCAACGAGAAAGCTTTATTCTCTCCCAATTTTCTAGAACTTGTTTATGGCTACAGTTGCAAAAACCCAACAGGGCAAAAATATTGTCTAGGAACTATGGCAAAAATTGAGCTGTTTTCAAGTGGCCACATACTGTTTAAACTTCCGAATCAATTTCCTCCTTAACTTTCTATTTAGAGCAATCAAAGTCCTAAATCATTCAAGAAAGAGTCGATGTTTTCCCAGTGTGTGTGTTTTGCTTTTGTTCTTGTTTGTTTGTTTGTTTGAGACAGGGTCTCACTCTGTCACCCAGGCTGGAGTGCAGTGATGCGATCATGGCTCACTGCAGCCTCGACCTCCTGCGCTTAAGTGAACTTCCCACCTCAGCCTCCTAAGTAGCTGGGACTACAGGCACATTTTTGTTCTGCGTATTTTACCATACTTGATTTCTATGAAAATCAATAAACAATGTATGTATATATAAAAAAGAAAACAGCATAGGCCAGGCACAGTGGTTCATGCCTGTAATCCCAGCACTTTGGGAGGCCAAGGTGGGAGGATGACTTGAGCCCCAAAGGTCAAGGCTGCAGTGAGCCATGTACGCCACTGCACTCTAGCATGGGTAACAAAGCGAGATCTTGTCTCAAAAGAAAAAAAAAAAAAAAAGAAAGAAAGAAAAGAAAACAGTATATTTAGTTTGCCAAATCTGTTGGATTATAAAAAGTTTACTACATTACCATTATTTCAGTCCAGAAGCCTGTAGTTAGTGGTCGTCTTTCTAATATCATGAATATTTCAAACACAGCTTAGGGCTCCCAACAAATTAGAATCTATCCCAAACTGAGTGCCACAAATGCTCCTTTTCAAGGATAAGTTTACCATCTCCTTAGTTCTTTAAGTTCCTTTTAAACTTTGAGATTTTCTGTTGCATCAAAGGGTTAGTTCTAATGTTGATGGTCTCATTTCCTGTGATTTCAGACTCTCATTTAGTCCTATAGCAGTTGATAATATGAAATCTATGGTTCCTCAGCGTGGCTCCCCTATGTGAGTTTTGGTAAAACTCTAAAAAACTAGGGAAGTTTTTGTCAACATTCTCTCACCAGCATCGGGTCAGCCCCAGTATCACTAAGAACACTATCAATTACATTAAGTCCTGTACTGCCTGCTCCCGGCTGGTTCTAAGGCTCACACAGGGAAATGAATAGGAAGTTTTTTTTGTTTCATTTTGTTTTTGTTTATTTGTTTGTTTTTTTGAGACAAGGTCTCACTCTGTCGCCCAGGCTGGAGTGCAGTGGCACGATCTCAGCTCACAGCAACCTCTACCTCCTGGGTTCAAGCGATTCTCATGCCTTAGCCTCCAGAATAACTGGGATTACAGGCACACACCACCATGACCAGCTTTTTTTTTTTTGTATTTTTAGTAGACGTGGTTTTTGCCATGTTGAACAGGCTGGTCTCAAACTCCTGGCACCAAATGATCCGCCCACCTCAGCCTCCCAAAGTGCTGGGATTACAGGTATGAGCCACTGTGACTGGCTAATTTTTGTATTTTTAGTAGAGACAGGGTTTCCCATGTTGGTCAGGCTGGTCTCGAACTCCTGACCTCAAGCAATCCACCTACCTTGACCCCTAAAGTGTTGGGATTACATGTGTGAGCCACTGCACCTGGCCTTTTCCTTTAGACAGGGTCTCACTCTGTCACCCAGCCTGGAGTGCAGTGGTGCAATCTCAGCCTCAACCTCCCGGGCTCAAGTAATCATCCCACCTCAGCTTCTTGAGTAGCTGGGACTACAGGCATGCACCACCACACCCAGACTTTTTTTTTTTTTTGCAAAGATGGGATCTCCCTATGTTACCCATGCTGGTCTCGAACTCCTGGCCTCAAGCAATCCATTCTCTTTGGCCGCCCAAAATGCTGGGGTTACAGGTATGAGGTACCTTGCCCAGGCCAGAAACTTGCTATTAATCTGTCTTACCTCATCCACTGATTATTAATAATTTCTCTTGAAATGGCATTTTTAAAGCCTCACCAGTGGTCTGATTTTGCCTAACAATGCAGTGGGACTCCAGTCCCCCATCTTTTGTATTTTGGGGCTTAAGGGTCTATCTCAGATATCTTCCAACATCTCTCTTATTGGTCATTGTTGCTTCATCCCTTATCTAGGGCAGGAGGCAAGGCCCCATGGGATGGCCATCCATTACAGGTCATCCCCAGGAGATATTGAAATCCCACTGAAGTCACCACTCAACTGTTAGGCAGAATCTAGGTCTGCAATGAGTGTGCTCATAGCAAAGCCATCAGTGATTTAGAGATGAGTATCGGTTACAGTTTAGTGGGACACTGGGAGCAGAACGAGTGTCTAACACGAGATCAGGTTCTATATAGCCACACTATGAGGAAGGCTTAGGCCTCCCAAGAGTTGACTAGAACAGCTGAAGCCTGTGCTGTGAGCCGGCCACAGACTTAAGGAAAAAGGTCTTCATGTTCTCCAAGAGCTTGCCAGGCCCATCCACTCAATTAATCCTGACAAGATCTTCAGTTACAGAATGACTTTCTCCAGCAGTGAGGCAGGAAACCTGCCCGCTCACGTACCCACATCCAACACCCGCTCCCAGTAAAAGCCTGCTGCTTACATAGAGAAGTTTTGCAGTGATTCCTTTCTCCTTGCGCCTGGGCTTGGCTGTGTTGATCCACGACTCCCCCGCCTAGTCTGTGAGCCACAGGCATTGCCCCTGTTGCTTGAGAAAATACCTTCCACCCTGGTGTGTGCTCTGAAGCAAAGTGAGTCACAGGCCTTCTCACACGATCTGGCCTGGACGCTTCCAGAAGTTCATATTCCCAAATGAGATGGAAGCCAGCAAGCACATGGGACTCGGTTTTCTGAGATTCCCATTTTGCTTTTGGCCTTAAGTCCTGAACTGCAAGTCAGAGCAGCTGAACCCAACTTCCTCAGTTGCTGAGTGTCTCAGAGGTGCCATCCGTAATGTTACTGTGAGTCCACACGAAACCGTAGGCTTCAGAGAAGGCAGCCAGCCAGGACTGGTTTCAAGTGCCTTCCACATTCTTCCTCTTGAAGAGTTCTCCGGAAGCTGCAGAGCTTAGTGTTTCTTATCCAAAAATCTTCTGGCATTTTTTATTTGTAATAATTCCAAACCCACTCAACATTCTTATAACAACTGAAATTGGGGAGAGGGAGTGGGGGAAAAGGATTGGTTACACGAATAAGGGCAAACTCACTCCTAGGTGCTGATTTTCAAGGGGAAGTGAATTTGATGGCCCTTGTTTGAGTTCTCAGGGAGTGTTGATTTCTTGCCTAAAATCTCCATAGTTTTTCTTTCTTTCTTTTTTTTTTTTTTTTTTTTTTTGAGACAGGGTCTCACTCTGTCACCCAGGCTGCAGTGCAGCAGCACGACCCAGGCTCATGTGATCCTCCCACCTTAGCCTCCCGAGTAGCTGGAACTATAGGTGTGTGCCACCATGCCCAGCTAATTTTGTTTTTTTGTAGACACAGGGGTCTCACCATGTTGCCCAGGGTGGATTCAAGTGATTCACCCGCCTTGGACTCCCTAAGTGCTGGTATTACAGGTGTGAGCCACCACAACTGGCTGCTTTTCTATTGTTAATCAGGGTGGCTGATTTGGATGATGGGGAGGTGTAGGATTTGGGGTTGCCAGGGGCAGGGTAAGATGGTGCCAGGGTAAGGGGCAGGGTAAGTGCTGTGTTCCAGCAGGAGACTGGGAAGGGCCTGGCAGCAGCTAAGCTTATGCCTTTCAAACAAGGGCACTGCAGAGCTCCCTGCTGCAGCCAGTGCAAGACCCAGAGGTGGGCTTCCACATTCTCCACATGTCCTACTCTCTATGCTGCAACCAGGAAGAGACAGAAATCACACAGGGGCAGAGCAGGCAGGCAGACCCTTGAGGTCAACTAGCCTAGCGCCTCAGCTAGCAGATGATGCAAGTAAGGCCCCAAGGTAAATGAGGGACATTGGGATGGTTCTAGAGTCTGGTGCCTCCTGTTTCCAACCCAAGGCTCTCTTGGTTTCCAGCTCCTGAGTGGGATGAGAAATAAGACAGCATCTGCCAGGCTAGAATCTAAAACTTTCTCCACCTCAGAGTCCCTGGGTTCTTATCACTAACTTCTGTCACCAGTGTTTGCAACAAGAATCAGACCAATAATACCAGGTAGAATCGAAATTGCCTGGGCACCAGGTGCTAGAGCAGTTGCTGGTGAGCCTGTTAGAATAGGCATTTCCTATGAGTCCTACGAGACATGAATTTTCCTTACAGAAACACATGGAGAGTTACTTCAAGGGTGATGTAGAAGAAAAAACACATTTGCACAAGGGCCATAGTCATTTTCTTCTGCAGTAACTTACACACAGGCCTCTCCCCTGGGGGTTTAGCAATGCAGTTATCCAGAGATCTGCCTCTCACAAATCTGTTCAGCCCTTCATTATAGGGAGGCAGAATTCAGCCACCAATTCCAGAAACCATTTTCCAAGAATAACAGCATATCTGGCCTAATATATTATTCTTTTCACTTTTCCTCCTTATGTTACTTGCTGGTAACATAAGGAGGGTGGGCATTGCCTTTTATCCATACCTATTACTTAAGCCTGGCCAAGCCCCTTCTCTGGAAGTCTCAGCTCTAGGAGAAGTTCACACACTTAATTCTTAGAACCAAGGAGAAAGGTTGACAATGTCAGGGAAGTATGAATGAGGAGAAACTCACACGCTCCCTACAGTAGGAATGCAAACTATAACTCCAGCAATACCAAGGGGTGGGATCATAAAGACTTGGTCTAACCTGGGCCTCAGTACACCTTCTCCCAAGGCCCTGGTGGCTCCTCAAGTATAGAGAACCATGCCTGAGAGATTATAGAGAGAAATCTTGTAATTATTTCACTCAAGTATATATTGACAAGGTGGGCAGATCACCTGAGGTCAGGAGTTCGATACCAATCTGGCCAACATGGTAAAAACCCTGTCTCCACTAAAAATAAAAAATAATAAATAAATAAATAAATAAATTAGCCGAGCATACTGGCACATGCCTGTAATCCCAGCTACTTGGGAGGCTGAGGCAGGCCTGCACACCAGCTTGGGTGACAGAGCGAGATTCTGTCTCAAAAAAAAAATGTATACATTGAGTTTTTATCTTTATGGACCTCTTTCCATGTTTTTTTTTTTTTTTTTTTGGAGATACCAAGTGATTCAATATTGTATATAGCACTGAAATTTTGCAAGAAAATCTCTTCCTTAGTCAAAACCACCATTTTAATTTCCTCCAAACCAGTTCTTAAACTTTTTTTTTGGTTGAGAGATAGAGACTTCTTTGAGAATCAGATGAAAGCTTACGTCTCTCTAGAAAAAAATGCACACATACACTGTGGCCAGCAGCCTCTACGATGGCTTGCAATGGTCCCTTGGCATTCACATCCTCGTGTAATCCCTTCTCCTTAAATGTAGATTGTACCTAGTGACTTGTTTCTAATGAATGGGATGCAGCAAAAGTAATGAGATTGGTTTACAAAAAGACTCTGGCTTCCTTATGTGTGTTTTCCCACAGCTGAAAAAAAAAAAAAAAGACTGGCTGGGCACAATGGCTCACACCTGTAATTCCAGCACTTTGGAAGGCCAAGGTGGGTGGGGTGGATTGATTGAGCCCAGGAGTTTGAGACCAGCCTGGGCAACATGGTGAAACCCCATCTCTACAAAAAATTAAAAAATTAGCTGGGCATGGTGGCACACATCTGTAGTCCCAGCTACTTGGGAGGCTGAAGCAGGAGAATGGCTTGAACCCGGGAGGCAGAGGTTGCAGTGAGCCGAGATCATACCACTGTACTCCAGCCTGGGCAACAGAGTGAGACTCCATTTCAAATAAAAAAATAAATAAATAAAAATAAAATAAAAGACTGGCTTCCATCTTGCTCACCCTCCCTGCTCTCTTGCTCACTCATTGTTGAGTGTCATTAGCTGCCATGTTGTGTGCTGCACTGTGGAGAAGCCCACATAGCAAAAAATGAATGTCTCTGTCTATTAGCTAGCAAGAAAGTGAAACTTGCCAATAGCCATGTGAGTGAGTGTAAAGGCAGAACCACCTTCAATCAAGCCCTGAGATAAATGCAACCCTACCAACTCTTGATTGCAACCAGTGAGACACCCTGACCTGAGGCACCTGTTAAGTGACACCCACATTCCTGACCTACAGATCCGTGTGATAATAAATATTTTTAAGCTGCTACATTTTGGGAGTAATTTGTTACACAGCAATAGATACCTTATACACACATACACACACACACACACAAATATTTGCCAAATGTTCACTGGATTCCAGGACATCCTAAATCTTATACCATTGCCCTTCTAGGTTGACTCCATGTTAAGAATCCCTAGACCAGTGATGACCAACAGAAATACAATACAAACCACATAGATATTTTGAATGTTCTAGTAGTCACTTAAAAAAAAAAACAAAACCAGGCACACTCCTGTAATTCCAACATTTGGGAGACCAAAGCAAGAGGATCGCTTGAGTCCAGGAGTTCAAGACCAGTTTGGGCAACATAATGAAACCCTCTCTCTACAAAAAAAAAAAAAAAAAAAAAATTAGCCAGGCATTATGGCATGTGCCTGTGAGTCTCAGCTACTCAGGAGGCTGAGGTGGGAGGATCACTTGAGCCCAGAAGGTTGAGGCTGCAGTGAGCTATGATCATGCCACTGTACTCCATCCAGTCTGGGCAACAGAGAAAGACCTTGTCTCAAAAAAAAAAGTAAAAGCAAAAAGAAATAGGTAAAATAATTTTTAAATACATTTTATTTAAACCAATATATCTAAAATATTATCATTTCAACATATGGTTAAAATTATTGAGATATTTTGCATTTATATTTTTGTATCAAATTTTTGAAATCCAGTGTGTCTTTTTTTTTTTTTTCTTTTTTGAGACGGAGTTTCGCTCTTGTTGCCCAGGGTGGAGTGCAATGGCATGGCATGATCTTGGCTCACTGCAACCTCTGCCTCCCAAGTTCAAACAATTCTCCTGCCTCAGCCTCCTGAGTAGCTGGGATTGCAGGCCTGTGCCACCAAGCCCGGCTAATTTTGTATATTTAATAGAGATGGGGTTTCTCCATGTTGGTCAGGCTGGTCTCAAACTCCTAACCTCAGGTGATCCACCCGCCTCGGCCTCCCAAAGTGCTGGGATTACAGGTGTGAATCACTGCGCCCGGCCTGAAATCAGGTGTGTCTTTCAATGCATAATCTCAGTTTGGACTAGCCACATTTCAAGTGCTCAGTAGTCATATATGGCCAGTAGCCTCTGTACTGAACAGTGCAATCCAGGAGTAATGTGGAATTAAAGTAATGGACAAGTACTTGCCTTCTCTGGCTATTATAGCACCTGCTGCCTTAGATACCTGGCATTGATGGGGAAGTTAGCAGAGCCTGCTGCTTTTAAAAAAGCTTGAAGGGGGCCGGGCGCGGTGGCTTGTGCCTGTAATCCCAGCACTTTGGGAGGCCAAGGCGGGTGGATTACCTGAGGTATGGTGTTCGAGACCAGCCTGGCCAACCTGGGGAAACCCCATCTCTACTAAAAATACAAATATCAGCCGGGCATGGTCACGGGCACCTGTAATCCCAGCTACTTGGGAGGCTGAGTAACGAGAATCACTTGAAGGGGAGGCAGATGTTGTAGTGAGCCGCGATCGTGCCACTGCACTCCTACCTGGGCAACAAGAATGAGACTCCATCTCAAAAAAAAAAAAAAAAAAAAAAAAAAAAAAAAAAAAAAAAAAAAAGCTTGAAGGGGTAAAGATGGTAATGCTCTCCAAATTTATCTGCAGATTCAACACAACTTCTATCAAAATCCCAGCTGTTTTCCTTTGTAGAAATTGACAAACTGATCCTAAAATTCATATGGTAATGCAAAGGACACATAATAGCTCAAACAATATTGAAAGAAGAACAAAGTTGGAGGAATCAGATTTTCCCATTTCAAAGCTTAACTACAAAGCAAGAGTAATCAAGATAAAGATAGCATGGTATTGACATTGCATTGACATATAGATCAGTCGAACAGAACTGAGAGTCCAGAAATGAACCCCTACTCCTTGAGTCAGTTGATTTTTTTGTACAAGAGAGTCAAGATCATTCAATGGGGAAAGAATAGTCCCTTCAACAAATGATGCTGACACATCTGGATATCTACATGCAAAAGAAGAAAATTGTACCCCTACCTCACACCACACACAAAAAATTAACTCAAAATTGGTCAAAGACTTAAATGTGAGAGCTAAAACTATAACATCCTTAGAAAAAAAATAAGGGTGAATTTTTATGACATTGGATTTGGCAATGGGTACTTAGATATAACACCAAAAGTACAAGCAATTATAACAAAAATATAGATAAATTAGACATCACCAAAATTAAAGAGTTTGTGCTTCAAAGAATACCAGCAAGAAAATGAAAAGATAAATCACAGAATGCAAAAATATATTTTAAAATCATATGTCTGATAAGAAACATGTATCTGGAATATATAAATAATTCTTACAATGTGATAATGAAAAGAGAAATAAACCAACTATAATGGGTTAAGGATCTGAATAGTCATTTACCAAAGAATGAATATATATTCATTCATATATATATACACACACACATATACCCAATAAGCACATAAAAAGATGCTCAACACCACCATTAGCCATTAGGGAAACACAAATCAAAATCACAATGAGACACCACTTCACCCTCACTCAAATTGCTATAATAAAAATATTGGAAAATACATGATCATGAGGGTGTAAAGAAATTGGAACTCTCCTACATTGCTGCTGGGAATCTAAAATTGTGCAGCTGCTTTGGAAAACAATCTGGCTGTTCTCAAAATGTTAAACACAGAGATATCATTTGACCCAACAATTCAACTCCTAGGTATATACTCAAAAAAATTGAAAGCAAGGACTTGACCAGATACTTGTCCATCAGTGTGTTTGTTGCAGCATTATTCATAATAGCTGAAAGGCAGAAACAACCCAAGTGTCCATCAACAGATGAATAAACAAAATATAGTATATCCATACAATGAAATATTATTTAGTCATAAACAGGAAGTTTGGATACATGCTACAACATTGATGGACATTGAAAACACTATGCTAAGTGAAAGACAAGATTTTGAATGTTCACAACACAAAGAAATAATAAATGTTTGAGATGATGGATGTGCTAATTACCCTGATTTGCTAATTACACATTGTATACACATATCGAAACATCACTTTGTATGCCATTAAATATGTACAATTATTACATATCAACTAAAAACAAGAGGGGAAAAACTCAATAATTTAAAAACCCATTTTGCAAATGAAGGAAGCCAAACACGAAAGGTCAAATATTCTGTGATTCAATTTTTATGAAATATCTTGAGTAGGCAAATTCATAGAGACAGAAAGTGGATTAGAGGTTACCAGGGGCTCCAGGGAGGGGAGAACAGGGAGCTATTTCTAAATGGGTTATAGAGTTTCTATTTCAGATGATGAAATAGTTTTGGAAACAGATAGTGGTGATGGTTGCACAACATTGTGTAATTAATGACACTAAATTTTGCATTTAGAAAGCGGTTAAAATGGCAAGTTTTATGTTATATGTATTTTCATACAATGTTTTAAAAATTAATAATGGAATATACTCCCAAACCACTGAATTGTACACTTTCAGTGGGTGAATTGTATGATACGTGAACTATATCTAAGTAAAGCAGTTTAACAAAACCAATTAAATACCTAAAAAAAACAAAAAGAAATCTTGTACACGAGTGTCCATTAAATTACACATAAGAGCCAAAAAGTACACTCCAGTCTGGGTAACAGAGTGAGACTCCGTCTCAAAACAAAAACAAAACACAACACAACTATTCGGCCCAAATAAAACATTTGCATGATTATTCCACCTGAGGAACCACCAGTCCGCAAATCTGAACTAGGTGCTGTCTGATGTTCATTCTGTCTTTCACATTCCCTGAACCTCCATACTACAGACCTGACCCTGTCTGCCTCAGTGAGTGCAGGGTTCAAACTGATGTTCTGGGTGCCCTCTGCATTGTTCCTGTGGGAAAGCAGAACACAGAGGGCAGTTTCTGTAGGCCTGGGCTCCTAATCTGTAAAGGCAACTTCTAAATGTGGGACGCAGTTTTCCTTCCCAAAGTGGGCGTTACTTTTCCTCCCGTTCTGCCTGGGCAAATTGGGTGGTTGGGTAAATATGTGGGTGAGCTGCCAGCCACCACATGTATGGCAAGTGGCGTCGGTAACTTCAAGTTTTCAAAATAAGAAAGAGGCCTTCGTTCAATCTCTTACCAAGCCCCACCCAATACAGTAAGATGGCATTCTGAAATAACTCCTCTGCTTCATTTATCCAGAAGCAAGGCCAGAGCCAAGAATGTGTAAAAGCAGCTCTCTGAATTGTTAGATTTGCATCTTGGATGTTATCATGAGTTTTGCAGTTTAGCCAAGGAATAGGTACTATCTTGTCCGTCTGGTGGTTTGGAAATGATAACAGGTTAAATGTGATATTAATGTTTGGCTTTTGAAAACATACATTCATGGCTATAAGGGAGCCAAAATTAAAGAAAAAATCATTTTGCAAAACAATTCCCCAGTGCACTATAGTGGTCACTGTATGCACTATAAAGTAAAAAAAAAAAAAAAAAAAAGTTAAAGTGTTTCCACAGAATGTTTGATGCTGATCCCATCATTTTTGCTACAAAGAGAGAAACCTTTTGGTAAAAACTACAGAGTTGGCAGTCCCAGGAAATCCTGAATTTTCATGCCCAAAGTCTTGCCTCTCTCACTGGAGGCAAGACCCCCAAGGTCAGTCCATTGTGACTGACCTTGGGGAAGCTGAGTTAGATTTGGGCTTGCTTGGGAACAGGGGCCGTGGGTGTGAGTATTAGAAGGAATGGGCAGTGGGAATACTTAGGGGACAGAAAGGAACCCGTGAGCAGGTCTGTCTGTGGCATGAATAGTCAGTACCTCACAAGGTCAAAGGTAAAATGTAGGTGTGGGGTGAGCACTTCCATCTACTCAGGGTGGAAGTGAACTCTTCGCTGCTGTCTCTCCACACATAAACAGACTTATCAAGCCTGTTCCCAAGAGGCTGATTCTCCTTAGGGTTCTTTACTGAGGACAATGGAAGCACATACCAGAAACAAACACCCACCCAGCCATGGGCATTGCCTCTTCCCCAAACCCTACATATCCTCATCACCACCTGCTTACAGAATTGTCCCGAACAAACATGTTGGTCTTCACTCATGACCTTTGCAGCCCTCAGCTCCCCATTTAGCGCTGCACCCCAACTCCTCACCCAGGTTTTGACAACCTCTTGGGGGTACATACTCCTTTGACAGCACTGGCTGACCCCTCACAATGACATTCATTCTTGCCTCAAGGAGGTATACTGTGCTGAAATATGTCCCACTCCAAAAGATATCCACCTCCTAATCCCCAGAACCTGTGACTATCACCTTATATTGAACTAGGAACTTTGCAGAGGTGATTAAATTAAGGATCTTGCAATGAGAAGATTATCCTGTATGATCTGGGTAGACCCTCAATGCAATTAAAAGTGTCGCTATAAAAGGAAGATTTGACACAGACAGAAGAGAAGGCAATGTGACCATAGAGGCAGACACTGGAGTGACATGACCACAAGTCAAGGCACGCTGGCAACCACCAGAGCTGGAAGAGGCAAGGAAGGGATGTGTACCTAGAGCTTCCAGAGGGAGGGCAGCCCTCCCAACACATTGATTTTGGATCAGTAATACTGATTTTGGATTTCTGGCCTCCAGCACTATAAGACAATAAATTCCAGTGGTTTTAAAGCCACGAAATTTGCAGTAATTTGTTACAGCAGCCACAGGAAACTAACACAAGGGGGATGCTCCTCAACTTCAGGCAAGGCCCCTCCTTAGTGGGGGACTTCACCTGGCCCCTAAGGTAAAGTTTATTCTCTTTGTGACAAACCAAAGAGGGGAGACCAATAGGGCCAACACAGGCTTTGCTTCCCTGGGTGAGACTTTGGGGCCCAGGAATCCTGGGGAGTCCCAGAGACAAAAGTGGATTACTTAATCTCAAGTCACAGAAATTTCAAACTTACAGATTACACCAAAGTGATGAAATGCTTTGTGACAGGATTGAGACTTCCCAGCGAACTCATTGGTAACTATGGATGGTGTGAGACTTGGGCCCTGATGCTTTCAAAATCTTCCTGGCAGGTGGTTCAGAAAATGCTAGCCTGAAAGTATTTTTCATAAACTTATTTATTAACTAAAAACTCTCCCTCTTGGCCTTGGGTGCAACTTACTATCACCTGGGGAGCTTTTAAAATTCCCCATAAGAAAGCTGCAACCAAGACCAATTAGGTCTGGGGATGGGATTCAGGTATCAGTTTGTTGTTATTGTTGTTGTTGCTCTTGTTGTTGTTGTTGTTTTGGGACAGAGTCTCGTCCTGTTGCCCAGGCTGGAGTGCAGTAGCATCATCTCAACTCACTGCAACCTCAGCCTCACAGGTTCAAGCGATTCTCCCACCTCAACCTCTCAAGTAGCTGGGATTACAGGTGTCTGCTATGACGCCCGGCTAATTTTTGTATTTTTAGTAGAGACTGGGTTTCACCATGTTGGACAGGCTGGTCTCAAACTCCTGACCTCAAGGGATGTGCCCACCTCAGCCTGCCAAAGTGCTGGGATTACAGGATGAGCCACTGCGCCCAGTCAAGTATCAGTATTTTTTTTTTTAATTGAGACGGAGTCTTGCTCTCTTGCCCAGGCTGGAGTGCAGTGGCCGGATCTCAGCTCACTGCAAGCTCTGCCTCCCGGATTCATGCCATTTTCCTGCCTCAGCCTCCCGAGTAGCTGGGACTACAGGCGCCCGCCACCTCGCCCGGCTAGTTTTTTGTATTTTTTAGTAGAGACAGGGT
>NW_012107130.1:274438-274993 GCF_000951045.1 Mandrillus leucophaeus | reverse complement strand
GAGAAGGAAGGAAGGAAGGAAGGAAGGAAGGAAGGAAGGAAGGAAGGAAGGAAGGAAGGAAGGAAGAAAAGAAGGAAGGGAGGGAGGAGCATAGGGCAAATACACAGCGATGGAAAGAAGTCCCACCACACTAAAGGACATCATAGAGGTCCAAGAGATGCTCTATGGCTTCCAGTTCAGACCCCAGCAGGTAGCTGGTATCAGAGTGGCCCAGCCAGCTGTGAGCCAATATGGCACAAGGCTCTCTGGGAGCCAGCATTATGCACAGACCCCTCAGCAAGCAGTGAGTTAAAGACCAGGATTGCAAGAAGTCAGTGACTAGAGCCCAGTGTCAGGAGGAGATTGGGTCACAAGAATGATCCACAAGGACCTAGCAAGGAGCTACAGCTTCTTCAACTCCCTGTGAACATGGAGAGGAAGCAGACTCCCTCTCCTGACTCCTGCCTGCCCTCTAACCCAGGAACACAGATCACTTCCTGTACCGGCAATGAAAAGAGCTCTTTTATTTTCTTTCTCTCTCTCGCTCTCTCTTTTTTTTTTTTTTTTTTTTTTTTT
>NW_012107130.1:268118-272078 GCF_000951045.1 Mandrillus leucophaeus | reverse complement strand
TTTTTGTATTTTTTAGTAGAGACAGGGTTTCACCGTGTTAGCCAGGATGGTCTCGATCTCCTGACCTCGTGATCCACCCATCTCGGCCTCCCAAAGTGCTGGGATTACAGGCTTGAGCCACTGCGCCCGGCCAAGTATCAGTATTTTTTAAAGCTCTCTGCCTAGATGATTGTAGTGTGCAGCCAAGGTGGAGGACTGCTGCGTAAGTTGTAGCACTCAGCCTGTTCCACCCCCTCATAGAATGCAACCCTGGGAGGTTGGGATGGAGGAAGACAAAGGATAAGGATTCTTCAAAATCTCACTTCCAACCCAGTCCCTGCCTCTAGCAGGAAAGAGGGAAGATGAGGCAAAAAGTAAGTGTGTGTAACAAGAAGCTCTTCTGAGACCCCTCTGAAGACCCCTAGATGAGGATCCAGGAGAACCTGCATATTTGACAGTGTCACTGTCTGGCAGACACTCCAGGACCACCTATTGACAGGCTCACTGGTCCCCTTGGATTAGAAGCAACCATGGGATCCTGGGACTACTTGATTTAAGGCAGCACAGGCCCTAGATCAGACAGGGGCATCCCTGGCCTCAGTTATTCTGATAGAAAACTGTTGTAGGATGTCACCAGGGCAATGACTGACGTCCTCCAGCAGAAAAGGATTAAGGATGACAATTCCTCCTTCCTCCTCCCCTTCCAGAGTTTTCTTCCTAGAATAACTGTGTTGATTATATATAAATCTGACTAGTCACCACCATTTCCATAACGAT
The DNA here is from genome assembly GCF_000951045.1 of Mandrillus leucophaeus. Taxonomy (NCBI): domain Eukaryota; kingdom Metazoa; phylum Chordata; class Mammalia; order Primates; family Cercopithecidae; genus Mandrillus; species Mandrillus leucophaeus. Next base: position 271,322 of record NW_012107130.1, on the reverse strand, counting down.
CCATCATTTATTCTTGGTTAGCATGCCCCATAGAAACAAGTATGCAAACCGTTACATGAGTCCAATGAACTCTGTTGTGAAATTCTATTTCAACACGAAACTCTATTTAGCAATCTTCATAGCTGTTCACGCTCCTACTACTGTCATAGGCCCAGTGATCTTCAAACATGAGAAGCGAAAGTGCTTCCTGGCTCTTGGCTCTCTTGAGTAATGGAGGCTGTCCTATAAGTAACTGACACTGAGGGCAGAGTTCTAAGTCCTAGACATTGGTAACCTTGAAAAGCACCAGTCAGGCCTCAGAGAGGAGGAAAATGAGCCTTCGAGCAGACCTATTTGAATAAAACATGACCAAATTTGCACCTTCCTTGTGTGTTTTTACAGCTATCCAATTCACAGTACCAATGGTGCTAGTTTACCCTGGAAAGTATAACTGCAACAGAGCAGCTGCGAGCCAATATAATAAAAAGGTGGATTTGAGTTTTCTGTGGCCAGCCAAGAATAACAGAACTGAAGCAGTCCTGCGAGAGAAAGGGGGCTCAGCTGGGAATGTGTGGGAACACGACTCTGTCCCTCTCCTACCCAACTTGGGAGACGAGAAAGCACCAAGAAAAAAAGAGTTTTGAGATTCTCTCAGGGAGCTCACTGTTGGGCAATGGATCAATAGGGTGGCTCTCAAGTCATTATCCAAGAGGGAACATCAGGACTTTAACAATCAAGAGAAGTAATAGGATCTGGCCTGGTCCGTCCAACTCCTGCCGATATTGGCAGGTGGGGCCAACTTAGGCCAGCGCTGTGTTCTGGACAACATGGATTGGTGGTGGAGGGGGAACCAAGGAGGGTGGGGGTGGGCACCAGGCAAGAAAGCAGAGCCTAAGAAGTCTCAGATTTTTTTGGTTCCAACTTAATGGCATTCCCCTCAGCTGAGGTAACAGGGTTCCTGTTAGAAGCAGATGAACAGCTCCTGGCATGTTTATACAGCTAGTGATTTTGTTGTCTAAGAAAGTTTCTGTTAACCAAATAGAGTATATTTTGTTCAGAGTTAGATCCTCTTGAAAATAACATCTGATCTTACTTCACTCGAAATCCACTGTTGCCATCTATGGGGAATCTATTGGTGTTTTTCTTTCTTTAAATGCCACATCATATAGATTTTCTTTGGTGATCTTTATCCCTCCAAAAAGCACTTCATTTAAAAAAAAAAAAAAAAAAAAAAAAAAAAACCACAGTCCTAAACTTATCACACTGAAAATTGTGGCCCTCTGTGTCTTTGGTGGCAGCTGGTGGAGTTCTTTGAAACTTCAGATACACATTATGTTTGGTCACTGTTATTTCTCCCCCTGAAACTTGAGGATTGGGGAGCCTGTAATACCACATGCTTTCTTTAAAATTCAAGGGTGTGTATAGGAATAATAAATCTTTCCTCATGGACATAACCAATTTTAACTGATTTTTCTGTATTCAGGCAGGAAAAATCAGTTAAGAGTTCCCAGAACCTAAATAAATAGAGAGAAATTGAGTTCATACGTGCACTTTTAAAATGTTTCAAATGTTTTGACTATTATGGAAATACCCCTGATACATTTCAAAATAACACTGATGGGGAAGAATACAAACTGAATATGTTTGTGCTTTAACTAACAGCCCAAATGCTACTCCAGAGAAACATTATAATGAAGTTCATTAAGAATTAATGAAGTTTACTAATTAGTAATTAATACAGTTCTCACAATGTGACACCTGACATTTAGTTCCATGACTTTTTTCTGGTTCCAAAAGTTTTTTAGTTATAAAAAGATCACCCATCCCATAAATTATGCTCCTGTGTCTTTTGAATAGATGTTATTGATCTGCGGGCAATTTTTTTCCCACTCTGTGACTCATAGCAAAGATCACTTTTCTTATCCCTTTGATGTTTCAGATACATTTACATTCAAATAAATCCACAAAATACCAGGAATGGCAACAGGAAGAGATACTTCTCTGGAAATGTATTTCAGATGGGGATGTTTTAGAAAACGCTAATATACAAATCAATGCAGTTGGAGAAGGAGCTTCATTCAGCCTCATCTCCAGTCTTAGACATAAACATGGAGGCAACAAAATGCCTGGCCTCACTGAAGCTATCCGAGTTCTAATACACAGCAAATGAGTTTCACACCAAGGGAAAGGTCATTTCTTTAATCCATGTCTTCTGGGAATGTACACAAATGTCATTCTTCCCAACCTACGTAATTAAACAGTTTAACTGGTGTGGCCATTCACTGTTTATTTTCCCTTTGGGTAATGGCGGGACGTTAGCAGCAGATGACAAGGAGGAAATATAGGCAGTTGCAAATGTGTTGGTGATCTCTCTCTCCCTCTCCCTGCCTCTCTCTTTCTCTCTCTCTACCATTTCCCTGTTAGGGAGGCCATTGGATTTAGTTCTATGACAACCTCCTTCCTCACAAAGTCAGGCAAGCAGCAGGCAGGCACGCAGGGGGCATTATTCTGAGCTCAGCTGGGAGGTGTTGCACATAGTAGGATGAAAGGAGAAAGCACAGGATTGGACATCAGATACACCAGGGTTATAATCCTGGCTTCCACATCACGTGACCTTGGACAAAGTTCCACACTTTTCTGAAGTTCAACTTCTGTATCTCTAAAATGGGGATAATACTACCGAATTCATTGGATTATTGTGAGGATTAAATGAAATAACACACATGAAGCATGCTTAGAACAGTCCTGGCAGAAAGTAATTGCTCAATAAATGAGAACTCTGTTTCCATCTGTATACAAAGGAAGACTCTGGTGGTTATGTTTAGAGGAGGGGAGGGCTATAATTGGAATGAGTGATGTGGAAGGACTTCTGGGGTGGCTGGCAAAGTTTTACTTCATGTCCTGGGTGGTAGTTAAAAGGGTATTTGTCTTGCAGTAACTCACTGAGCCATATGTTTTTAAATTTTATGTGGTTTTCTGAATCTGTGTTTTATTTTTTAATAAAAATATTACAGTGAATAAAGAAAATGAAACAAGTATTTGTTCTAGGAAGAAAGGAAAGGAAGAAGAAAAGAGAGAAGGAAGGGAGAAAGGAAAAGAAGTTAGGAAGGAGGGAAGGGAGAACGGAGGGAGAAAAGGAGGGAGGAAGGGAGGGAGGTAGAGAAGGAAGGAAGGAAGGAAGGAAGGAAGGAAGGAAGGAAGGAAGGAAGGAAGGAAGGAAGGAAG
>NW_012107130.1:228562-267588 GCF_000951045.1 Mandrillus leucophaeus | reverse complement strand
GATCTCGGCTCACAGCAAGCTCCGCCTCCCGGGTTCACGCCATTCTCCTGCCTCAGCCTCCCGAGTAGCTGGGACTACAGGCGCCTGCCACCACACGCCGCTAATTTTTTGTATTTTTTAGTAGAGACGGGGTTACACCGTGTCAGCCAGGATGGTCTCGATCTCCTGACCTCGTGATCCACCTGCCTCGGCCTCCCAAAGTGCTGGGATTACAGGTGTGAGCCACCGTGCCCAGCCAGAAAGGCCTCTTTTCATTCATCCTAGTCAACTTTGTCACTGCTGACACCTTGTCACTGTCCCTCCTCATTCCTCCTGCCACTCAGTCTCCTTTGCCTGCCGCATTTTCTCTGCCAGCCCCTTAAGTATCCAGGGTTCAGATGTAAGCCCTCTTAAAGTCTCCTCTGCCCACTGTCCCTGGTGAGCTCATCCACTCCCACAGCTTCTCCCTCCACTTCTGATCTGTACCTAGGGCCCTACACTCTGTCCCTAACCACTTCATTGGCCATTTGTACTAGGATGTCTACAAGCCCACAGACTGAATATGTTCACGTGCTTTTTAGACTTCATTTCAGGGAACTGCCTAGGGCCTCTGTCCCCACCTAGTCGCATCAGGCACTTCCTGCATCACCTGGCTATGAACTTGTAAGCACACCAGCCAGCTCTTGTTCCACATTGCCGGTACCCAACACCAGTGAGCCCTGGGCCCTCCGCCACTGTACTCAGCCCAGATCTGGGGTTCCACCACTTTCTCCTATCACCACTTAATTTCCCAGATGGTCCCTACCCTCCTGAACTCCTGTCTGTCATCTTGATTCAGACCTCACACTCACCCTGTTGTGTTTAGGGCAGGTATTGCTCTGCTGGTACTGACCCCTTGATTTCGTTAAATAAGACCTACCCATTGCTACCTCATTGGTCCCATTCAATCCAGGTTCTAGCACCACTGATACACTTGGCATTCTTTTTTCATTTGCCCCAGCCTTGTGATTAAGGACTGGACAGGCATCCCATATACAGGTACTCTTCCTGAGGTTGCAGGCCCTGCTGAGATGAACCACTACTACTGTCCTCCCAGAAAAGGTTATGGGTGGACACAAGTCAATGCCTTGGCTATTTCTTAGAGCTATCCACCTGGCAAAGAGACATAGACATAGACTCTAGTTCAGGTTATGCAGAAGGAAAGGAGATGGCTGCTGTGGTGGGGACATAGTCCCCATAGATATCAGCTGAAAGGGTGATCATTCAGGAAGACTAATAGCACTTGTATTAAGGAAGACTCTGCATCCATTCCTGAGTGATGTCACTACTCACCAGTGATGTGTGACATGAAAAACAAGTCCTAGGTCCAACCCTCCCCATCTGACGTATCCTGAGTTCTATAAAGAACCAGAAGCTGTTTTTGAATGCCCATGGAATGACCATAGTACAAAACCTGTATGTAGACCCATGTGAAAATGGACTCTAGTCCAAGAGACCCAGTAAAGGACTCATCTCGAGGCCCTGTCCTTCATAACTGTGCAGCACCTATTTCATCTCCTCATGCCCCTCCTAACCACTTATGACTCCAGTTGCTCCAATAAATGCCAGCCCCATCAGCCTTCTGCCAGTCTCATGCTAAGCAGCTAGGGTCTCTCCAGGTTCTCCTAGCACTCCAGAAAAAAACATCTTAGGCTCCTTTCTTCTTTTTTCCTCATTGACATCTCCACTAACAGGCACCTCAGACTTGACCTGATGAATGGATCTGTTCATTTCTGTTTATTTCCACCTTGCCTACCATCTGTACTGCCCCAGTAAATGGCACCCCCGTCCACTTCCTAACAAAACCCAATCAAGGCATCATTCTTTTATTTATGTATTTTTTTGCTAACAGCTTTATTGAGGTATAACTCACATGCCATACTATTAAGCCTTTTAGTATATACAATTCAGTGTTTTTTCGCATATTGACCAAGTTGTAAAACCATCAGTATTAAGTCTAGAACCTTTTTGCCAACCCCTATGAGAAACTCTGTACCTGTTAATAGTTGCTCCCCATTGGCCCCTGACCTCCATCGCTTTGCCAACTATTAATCTGCTTTCTGTCTTTATGGATTTGACTATTCTGGATATTTCATGTTAATGGAGTCATATGACATATACTCTTTCGTGTCTGACTTCTTTCACTTAGGCATGTTTTCAAAGTTCATCCATGCTGGGCCAGGTGGGGTGGCTAATGCCTGTAATCCTAGCACTTTGGGAGGCCGAGGAGGGTGGATCACTTGAGACCAGGAGTTCGAGACGAGCCTGGCCAACATGGTGAAACCCACTTTCTACTAAAAATACAAAAATTAGCCAGGCATGGTGGTGGGCACCTGTAATCCCAGCTACTTGGGCAGCTGAAGCAGGAGAATTGCTTGAACCTGGGGGATGGAGGTGGCAGTGAGCTAACATTGTACCACTGCACTCCAGCCTAGGCAACAGAGTGAGGTTCTGACTCATAAAAAATAAATAAAAACAAAGTTCGTTCATGCTGTAGGATGTATCAGTACTTCATTCTTTGTATGGCTGAATAATATTCTATTATATGGATATAAATGTTGTTTATCTATTAATCTGCTGATGAATACTTGGATTGCTTCCATCTTTTGGATATTGGGAATAGTGCTGCTATGAATATTTATATACACATTTTTGTTTGAACACCTGTTTTAAGCACTCTTGGGTATATGCCTGGGAGAAGAATTGCAAGGTCACTTGGTAATTCTATGTTTAACTTATTGAGGAACCACCAAATTGTTTTCTGTGGTGACTACACCATTTCACATTCCCACCAGCAATGTATGAGGGTTCCAGTTTCTCCACATCTTGGTCAAAACTTGTTTATTTTGTTTGTTTGGTTGGTTGGTTGTTTTGTTTTTTGAGACAGGGTCTCGCTCTGTCACCCAGGCTGGAGTGCAGTGGTGCAATCAAACTCACTGCAGCCTTGACTTCCCAGGCCCAAGTAATCCTCCCACCTCAGCCTCCTAGGTATCTGGGACTACAGGCATGCACCACCACGCACAACTAGTTTTTGTATTTTTGGTAGAGATGGGGTTGTGCCATGTTGCCTAGGCTGATCTTGAACTCTTGGGCTCAAGTGATCCACCCGCCTCAGCCTCACAAAGTGCTGGGATTACAGGCATGTGTCATAGCATACAGCCTAACACTTGTTATTTTCCATTTTAAAAATTCTAGCCATCCTAGTGAGTGTGAAGTAGTGTGGCATTATGGTTTTGATTTGCATTTCCCTAATGACTTATGATGTTGAGCATCTTTTCCCGTGCTTTTTGGCCATTTGCATCTCTTCTTTGGAGTAGCCCTATTTCTTCATGAAACTCCTCTCTGTCTCCTTGTTTTTCTCTTACCACTCTCTTGCCCACCCCATCTTCTTACTTCCCTTCTTCTTAGTCTCCTTCATAGGCCCTTTGTACTCTGCCCACCCCTCAAATTTGATCTCCCTTGGGGTTCTGTCCTAAGTGGTTTTTTGTCCTCACTTCACATACTGTCTTCAAGTGATCTCATCTTCCCCCGTGGCTTCATCTCTGTCTCCAAGTTGGCAACTCCCAGATTATCATCTTCAGATCATTTTCCTGGGCTCCAGGCCCATATATCCAGTTGCCTCCCAGATGGCTCCACTTGGGTATCTCACAGCACCTCACACAATCAACATGCCCAGACAGTATTTACCCTACTCCCACAAGTCCAGACCCACTCCTCTCCTACCCAGTCACACAGGCCCAAAACTCTGGAATCTTCTTTGGTTCCTCATTGCATATTTCTAATCAGTCACAACAGCCTATAGATTCTGCTTTGGAGGTTTCCAAATAGACCACAGGCCCAACAAAGGCTTAAAACATTGAATTATTTTCTGGCTTGGCACTCTTGGCAATAAAACACTCAAATAGAGCACGGTCATAAAATATTTTCAACTTGCCCAAGTGCTTGACTTCCTAGGTCATGTAGGGAGGTAGAGACCCTGTTTCTGGGTTCACTTTCACTTTTCTCCATGCTATCTCCTAACTGTCTCCCTTAGTCCTAAAATCTATTCTCTATACTGACAACAGGATAACCTTCCAGAAGCATAGCTCTGATTATGTTGTACACATTTTTGAAACTCTTCAATGATTCCCCCTTTGACTACACCTACTGGCCAAATCTAAACTCATAGGCAAATATTGAAGGCCCTTCATGATCCAGCCCTTACCTACTCTTCCAGACTCTTTTCTAGTGCTTCCAGCCACGTTAAACTACCTGCCATGCTGAGAATATACTAAATTTTGTTGCCCTCTGACCCTTTGCTCATGCTCTTGTTCCATCTGTCGAGGAAGAGCCAGTCTTCCTGATATAGTTTGAATATTTGTCCCCACCCATATCTCATGTTGAACTGTAATCCCCAGTGTTGGAGGTGATTGGATCATGGGGACAGACTCCTTATGCATGGCTTGGGTCATCCACTTGGTGACAAGTGAGCTCTCACTCTGAGTCACACAAGATCTGGTCATTTAAAAGTGTGTGGCACCTCCCTCTCTACTCTCTTGCTTCTGTCCTGGTCATGTAACATGCCTGCTCCCACTTTGCCTTCCACCATGATTGTAAGCTTCCTGAAGCCTCCCCAGAAGCTGAACAGATGTCAGCATCATGCTTCCTATAAAGCCTGCAGAACTATGAGCCAATTAAATGTCTTTTATTTATAAATCATCCAGTCTCTAGTATTTCCTTATAGCAATGCAAGAATGGCCTGATAGACTTCCCTTGTTCCCTTCCTGTCCCACTCCCCCAAAAACTAACAAATGTTTCATCTCCAAGATCCAGTATAAATATAATCTCCTCTGTGAACCTGGATTGAATTTTCCTGGACAGAGGTAGTCACTCAGTTCCATTTAGTTCAGCTAGCATGTCCTCACTTCATGTTACATGTCATGCAATATTCAGAATGAGGGTACAATAATGATAAAGTATACAGGCCCTGCCCTGAAGGAGCTCACAGTACACTGGGGGAGGATGCATTAAGAAAAAAATAACAGCCAGGAGTGGTGGTTCATGCCTGTAATCCCAGCACTCTGGGAGGCCGAGGCAGGTGGATCATTTGAGGTCAGGAGTTTGACACCAACCTGGCCAACATGGTGAAACCCCATCGCTACTAAAAATACAAAAATTAGCTGTGGCTGAGGCAGAAGAATCACTTGAACCCAGCAAGCAGAGGTTGCAGTCAGCCGAGATGGTGCCACTACACTCAGCCTGGGTGACAGAGCGATACTCCATCTCAAAAAAAGAAAAAAAAAGGGCAGTGTGCTGTGATAGAGATTTGTATTAAAGGCAATGGAAACACCTAGAAGTGGGCCAATAAACCCACCCAGAGGGTTCGGAAAAGGTACAGTGGAAAGAGGAAATGTGATCTGTATCTCAAAAGAAATTTTAAAATGAGATAGACAATGCAAAAGGAAAGAGCTTTAGAAGGAAAATCCTGACTTTGATTTGAGACACGTTCAGTTTGAGGGACTTGTGGAACATCCAGAAGATGTTGAGTAGACAGTTGGCAACACTAGGGCCTGGAATTGAGGAAAGTGTTGTGAGCTGAGATGTAGATTAGCAAGATATAAGCACATCTCGCTAATCTCATGGAAGTAGAAGCCTCAGGAGTGGAGGGAAGGAAGGCTTGGGGAGGAGGTTGATTGCATAGATGGCCCCTTTAGCCTGGTCTGTTGCAGCCTTACCTCTCACTGCCTCTTTGTGTAGCTCAACAACTAGGTTGAGCACAATTCAAAGGCAGAGACTAATGATTGCTCGCCTCAGCATTTCTTCATCTCCCCCAGCACCTTATTTACTGTCTGGCACACAGTAGATGCTCAATACCCATTGGTTGAATATTTGAAAAATAGTCACTAGCCCAACATTGTAGCACACACCTGTAGTCCCAGCTACTTGAGAGACTGAGGCAGGAGGACTGCTTGAGTACCCGAGTTTGAGACCAGACTGGGCAACATAAAAATACTCTCATCATCTCCAAAAAAAAAAAAAAAAAAAAAGGAAAAAGGAAAAGAAAAATAGTTGCTGAGGTGAGGTGAGGTGAGCTGAGCTGAGGTGGAGGGGCATGTCAAGTGACTATAGCTGTAGGAAAGGAAGGCCAGGCTCTAAGATGATAATATTAGTGGTTGATTTTGATAGTACTATTAAGTGTCTCAGAAACTTTGGGATGGAACACAGAAGAGGTTTGAGGGAAAGGGCTCAGTGGAGAGAGGAGGCATCAAGAAACAGAGGTGGAAGTTCCAGTCAAAAAGCTTCACAGGTCAGGTGCAGTGGCTGACACCTGTAATCCCAGTACTTCGGGAGGTCGGAGCAGGAGGATCATTTGAGCCCAGGACTTTGAGACCAACCTGGGCAACACGGTGAAACTCTGTCTCTAAAAAAAATTTTAAAATTAGCCAGACAAAGTGGTACATGCCTGTAGTCCCAACTACTTGGGAAGCTGAGCCAGGAAGATCACTTGAGCGTGGGAGGTTGATGGTTGAGGCTGCAGTGAGCCATGATCATGCCACTGTACTATAGCCTGGGTGACAGAGCCATACCCTGTCTCCCCCTACCCCTTGCAATAAATAAATAAATAAATAACCTGAAATTTGGATTTTTTAAATGAAGTCCAAATGCCCTTCTCTCCTAGTTTTGGGGATTCAGAAGGGTCTGATTGTTATACAAGGGGTTCTGTCTTAGAAAAACCTGAAGGCTGACATGTGTCTAAGGTCTGCACTTTCTATAGCAAGCAAGGCACTCCCTTCTCTCCTCACAGACTCATCAAGTCCCAAGCTACACATAAGATGCCCCCACCCAAGCCAGCTATTTTTAACAATGCCCTGCCCATAGCCTGAGCTAACCAAGTGGATCAGATGATACAGCTAAGGGCAGGGGAACCTCTCCTCTGTGGTGGCCACTGACCCACTAAACGAATGCCAATTGAAGGTCACATGCGATTATCAGAAGTGACTTCTATTGGCAGTGACTGCTTCTCAAGGAAGAACAAGGTGCGGGGCCCCATTATTACCTCTCAGCAACACACACTGGATCATTAAGAAAGTGGATCATGACAATTTACTGAAAAACGTGTTCTATTTTACAAATTTGCTTCATTCCTTCTGCTGGCTATTTAAGCAAGAAAGGGAGGACATGCAAGAGAGTTGGAATGGGGGTATTAAAAAAAAAGACAATGGGGAGGAAAAAATAAGATAGAAGGCAATTGAGAAAGATAGAAAGGGCCAGGTGTGGTGGCTCACATCTGTTATCCCAGCACTTTGGGAGGCTGAGGGGGGTGGATCGCTTGAGGTCGGGAGTTTGAGACCAGCCTGGCCAACATGGTGAAACCCCGACTCTACTATTAAAAAAAAAAAAAAATAGCTGATGGCATGTGCTTGTAGTCCTAGCTACTCGGGAGGCTGAGGTGGGAGGATTAATTGAGCCCGGGAGTTCCAGTTCAGCTGAAGCAACATAGCAAGACCCTGTCCTTAAAAAGAAGGGTGGGGAGTGAGGAGAAAGACAGGGGTTAGGCCACAAGGGATGACTGAAAGGGAGAAAGAAATCAAAATGGAAGGTAGAAAGGTAAATGGGTGTAGTAGAGAAAAGGAGATAGAAAGATATAAAAAAGGAAAAGGAGAAAGGATGCCAGAGAAAATCAGAGTATCAGCCATGCCAACATCCTAATTTAATTGAGGGGGAAATTGAGGCCCAGAGAGGGGAAGTGATTTGGCCAAAGTTTTGCTGCTGGTTAATGCTTGAGCTAAGGCTAGACCTCAGGCCAACAGACTCCCAGGCCGGGAATATGTCCATCAAAGCACAGTCAGCCTACACTCTAGAATTTCTGGGCTAATTCTGACATCATTTATCCAGGCCTGATGTTGCATGATAAATCTGAATGTAAGAAGGAAAGCAGAAAGCCCCAGACCCCACAAGACCAAGTTCAGGCAATTGAGAGACAGCATAATCAGAAGCGGAAGCTTCAGGTCCATAAGGTACTGAAGAATGGTGGGGTGCCTAGAAGGGGCTTGCTGGAGTCCCCAGATATACACAGACAAATGAACTTAGCCCCTGAGGTTATCCAAGGATCTCTTAGCCAGAAAAAGGAACCTAAACCACAGGCTGGATATCTGTTCTTCCTGAGAGCAGACCTACACATCCACTCCCAGTTCCAAGCACAGACAGAAATCAGAAAACGCTAAAGGTTCCTGGGAAATCAGAGGCAAGATGGGTAAAGTCTCCCCCACCTTAAGCTGACCCTTGACTCGCTCTGGGCTGGGCTTTTCACTCTGCCAACTCTGGACTAAAAGAGAGATCCAGGCCACCTTCGGGTTTGTCTTTTTTGTCAGGGCCCCTCAAACCTGATTGCTGCAGAAAGTATTATACTTCATGGTTGCCCCAAAAGTATTTGGCCATTCACTAGGAAGCCCAGCCTTAACTGTGCCCCTCCCACAGATTCTCAAACTTGTGACTGAACTTTGCCAGGACTGGATATAATTAGGTACTGAACAAGAGGTTCCTGAAGCCTGCCATATGCCTACATATATACCCACACGCACGTGTCGAAATGCTTTTGATCCACAAATCTGATATAGAAAATCTGCTTATAATGAAGTTTCTTAAAAAGCCCTCTTCTAAGGGGAATTTATCTTCTTCAGTGGTAAATCTGGATTTAATTCCCATTTGGCCTCATCAAACCATATAAGCAAGTTTCCACAGACTCCTATTGTTCTGGTCTAAGGACCCTATGTGTCTCCCTTTAGTTCAATCCCAACACCTGGGCTTAGAGTGGGATACTCTGGGGAGGTCATTGTAAATGCGTTTTAAAGGGTCACTTGACAAAGAGGAAATGCTGTGAATAAGCACTGAAGTGGACTTGGCACAGTGGCTCACACCTATAACCCTAGCACTCTGGGAGGCTGAGGCAGGAGGGTCACTGGAGGCAAGCCTGGGCAGCATAGTGAGACCTAGTCTCTACAAAAAAAAAAAAAAAAAAAAAAAAAAAATTAGCCAGATGTGGTGGTTCATGCCTGTGTTCCCAGCTACTCCAGAGGCTAAAGTGGGAGAATCACTTGACCCTGGGAGGTTGAGGCTGCAGTGAGCTGTGACTGCACTCCGGCCTAGGTGACAGAACCAGACCTTGTCTCAAAAAACAATAAAATAAAATAAAAAATAAAAAATGAAAAAGTACTGAAATATCCTAGGTGGCAGAAATATCTGAGTGCAAGTCTAGTGTAGTGACTAGCTCATAATACATGCTCAATACATATTTACTGAGTGAGCTGTAAGGGTTCTTTGTTATGAATTAGCCCAACATCATTTTACCAAAGCACAGAGAGGAAGTGATGTGTCCGGGATCATATAGCTGGCCAGCGACAGAGCCTTCACTAGGTCATGGGTTGTTCATATAAACAAGGAGTTTAAAACAGGACCCTTCTAGAATTGTAGTCTCTTAGAATTGTCAAAGTGCTGTCCTTGGACCTGTTGTCAAATAAGCTGAAACAGACCTGCTTATAACTGCCACCCACTGGTTTTAGTCCTGCCCTCTGGGACAACACAGAAAATGCCAAATCCTTCTCTTTGATAAGGATTTGATAACAGTCAACACAGCCTCTCCAAATAAATCCCTGGTTGTTTCAAGAGTTCTCCATGTGACACTCCTCTGGATTTGTTAAGGTCTCTCTGACAGATGCCTCTCTGCTAGCCTCTGGAGACAATTTCCCATGCCAGTGCAGGGGCATGATGGACTCCTTTCCTCCTTCCTCTAAATGTTATTAGAATGTGTTGGCTGCTTTAGCAGTCACATGGCACTGTCCACCCTTATTTAACCTGTCAGTGGTCAGTTCAAACTTCCAAGGTTTTTTTTTTTGTTTTTTGTTTTGTTTTGTTTTGTTTTTTGTTTTTTTTTTTGACAGGGTCTCAGTCTGTCACCCAGGCTTGAGTGCAGTGGTACTATCGCAGCTCACTGCAGCCTCGACCTCCCGGGCTCAAGCCATCCTCCCACCTCAGCCTCTCAAGTACCTGGGACTACAGATGCTCACCACCATGCCCAGCTAATTTTTGTGTGTTTTGTAGAGACACGGTTTCGCCATGTTGGCTAGGCTGGTCTTGAACTCCTGGGCTCAAGCAATCCGCCCACCTTGGGATCCCAAATTACTGGGATTATAGGCATGAGCCACCGCACTCCACCGCCAAGGTCTTTTTCATATGAACTGTTATCAAACCATGTCTCTCTCATCTGGTCTTTGCACAACCAAGTGCTTGTAAACTATGCAGACTACTTTGTGTTCTACTTTCAAAGTTTCAGTCACTGAAGTAAAATGCCATCAAACTCCTCTGGGCCAGAAAGCCTAGATCTAAATGTTGAACCTCAAGTTCAATGTTCTTCCTCATTAGCTTTTTTCTACCTTATGTATTTTGATCTATACAAAAATTTGAATATGGATAATTTCTACAAACTGCTGAAGCTTAATGGTTTAAAAGGTAGCATGAACCTGGCACAGTAGTTCAAGTCTATAATCCAAGAGCTTTGGGAGGCTGAGACAGGTGGATTGCTTAAGCCCAGGGGTTTGAAATCAGCCTGGGCAACATGGTGAAACCCCTTCTCTACAAAAAAAATGCAAAAAAATTAGCCAGGAGTGGTGGTGCATGCCTTGTAGTCCCAGCTACTTGGGAGGACTGAGGTGGGAGAATCACCTGAGCCTAGGAAGTTGAGGCTGCAGTGAGCTGTGATCACACCACTGCACTCCTTCCTGGATGACAGAGTGAGACCCTGTCTCAAAAAAAAAAAAAAAAAAAAAAAAGAAAAAGAAAAAGAAAAAAAAGAGCATGAGTGTGTTGGGATTGGGATACCTGTATGCCAGGCATTGTGAAGTGCTTTATATATATTAGCTTCTTCTCTCCAACAGAGGTAGTATTATTATCACTAGTTTCTGAACAAAGAAATTGAGGCTCAAGACGTTCCACTGTTATTAAGGAGCAGAGGCAGGATTTGAACCTAGTTCTGACCAACACCAAGGGTCAAGTTCTTTCCATCACACTAGTGGTTCTTAACCTTGACTGCCTTGACTGCACATTAGAATCACCTAGGGAGCGTTAAAGCATCCCAATGCCCAGGCTCCATCCCTGGCCAATTAAAACAGAGTCCCTGGAGGTGAGGTCTGAGTATGATATGAGTAGGTTTTAATAGCTCCCCAGGTGATTCTAATATACAGCAGTAAAACCTTACTTTATACCATGCTATTTCCTAGGTACATTAGTCTGGCATAGATGTGAATGCAACTATTAGGCTCTATACTTTTAGCACTGGTGGCTTCAAAAGACAAGGCTGAAGTTATTTAAGGCACTAACATCAAACAAATGGTGATGGCAAGACCTCAACCTGCTGCTCCCTGTTCTGATAGGAGAGGTGAGGGCAGTCACTCCGTTCTAACTTCTACCCCTGGAAACTTCCACTGTTCATTTCCCTGAATTGTGTGCTTTCCCCCTGAATATTTTGAGTTCCAAAAGACAGGCCTTCTGGGCGCGGTGGCTCACACCTGTAATCCCAGCACTTCGGGAGACCAAGGCGGGCGGATTACCTGAGGTTGGGAGTTTGAGACCAGCCTGACCAACATGGAGAAACCCCATCTCTACTAAAAATACAAAATTAGCCCTGCATGGTGGCGCATGTCTGTAATCCCAGCTACTCAGGAGGCTGAGGCAGGAGAATTGCTTGAACCCGGGAGGCGGAGGTTGTGGTGAGCTGAGATTGTCCCATTGCACTCCAGCCTGGGCAACAAAAGGGAAACTCTGTCTCAAAAAAAAAAAAAAAAAAAAAAAAAAGACAGTTCTGGCCTAACTTATACGGGGTGAGCAGACTACAGGTAGACCCTAAAGATTCTTAGCTGCGTTCCTTTGACTTATGACAAAAGCCTTAGGATTTTTTACCTTCTGAGCAAGCTGCACAAGGTGGTGTCTGAGAGGTTTCCCTGGGGAATTGAGGCTCTATATAAGTTCCTTCCTGTATTCCTCTGGCTGGCCCTTATATGGGAGAGCTCCTTATAAAATGTTTTAAAAATTAGAAACGGACATGATGCAACTGAGAAAATAATTTGTATATTAGCAGGAGGTGCAAATCCCCGAAGAGCCCATTGAAAAAATAAGAAACTCCAAGTCAATGGGAAGTTGTAAAACCTAGCACTGTGAGAACAAAGAGCCCTAGCCATATGGAATAGCTTATCAGAGGCAGGGCAACGGAGCCCGCGTGAGAACAGCTTGGGCTCCAGAGAGGGACACCTAGATCTGTTCAAGGAGGCGTCAGGAAGTGTCGGGGATGGTGAAAGAGCTGAAAGATGTGATTAAAGTAAATCCCCCAAAGATGGGAAAGTTCGGCTAAATGGCTTCTTCCTGTTCTTAATATGCTTTCTATTTTTCCTGGAGGCAGGCGGGGGGCACTCTGGGTAATTTGCTGATTGCCCATGGCTCCCCGTCCTCCCTCCAAGGCTGGAGTGGATTCTTTTGTCTGCAAATCCTGGTTGTGTGCTTCCCTCTTACAAGCGGTAAGGGCTATGTGAATAAAATGTGTGTCTCTTAGAAACCATAATATGATCCTAGAATCAAAAAGAGCCTCTTCTCACAGCTTTCCCAGAGCTTCAACGGTCATAACCACTAAGCAGAAAGGGCTTCACTGGGGCTGTATCCACACACAGATCAAGCACTGAGGAGAGTGAAAGCAGTTAGATGCCTAATCTAGGCTAAATACAGGTGGTCCCTTGGAAGAACTTGGAAGAAATATGGGACCATATTTCTTTTCTTTTTTTCTTTCTTTTGTCTTTCCTTCTTTTTCTTTATTTTCTCTTTTTTTACCTTTTCTTCTTTTCCTTTCTTTTTTTAAACCTTGAGACAGAGTTTTGTTATCTTGAAATTTACTTCTTTTTCCCATTTATTAAAAGCCTCATTCTTTTTTCTCTCTAGTTTTGTTAGACATTTTATTTTATTTATTTGAGACGGAGTCTCACTCACTTTGTCATCCAGGCTGGAGTGCACTGGCGTGATCTCAGCTCACTGCAACCTCCACCTCCCGGGTTCAAGAGATTCTCCTGCCTCAGCTTCCCAAGTAGCTGAGATTACAGGCACCCGCCACCACGCCCGGCTAATTTTTTGTATTTTAGTAGAATCAGGGTTTCACCAGGTTGGTCAGGCTGGTCTCAAACTTCTGACCTCAAATGATCCGCCCGCCTCAGCCTCCCAAAGTGCTGGGATTACAGGTGTGAGCCACCACACCCAGCCTCTATCTTTCCTTCTTTTTCTTTCTTTTCTTTTTCTTTCTTTCCTTCCTTTTCTTTTTCTTTTCTTTTGTCTTTCCTTCCTTCCTTCTCTCTCTCGCTTTCTCTCTCTCTCTCTCAGCCTGAAGGAGTCATCTAATCCCCACAGATCTCCATTTCTCCTCACTCTGCGTGGGCAGACACCACCTAAGAGAGCCTTGAAAGATAAACATAATGTGTCAACACACTCAAAATGTTTCCCTCACATGGAACTCATCTCACGCTTCTCTCTAGCACTGGAGCCATGCGGCATTTCCATGGGAAGAAAGTCTCAAAATAGCAAGTAATAAACAGAGCCAGGGAGCCTGATGCAGCTCTGCCCTGTGCCAGCCCTCAGCCTGCTCCCTCCAGAAGGAGCAGACTCTTTCTATCCCGGTAGAGCCAAGCCAGGCTACAGGGCCAGATAATCAATGGCAGGTGTCACGCCCCATCATAAACCTCAAGGAAACAAAGAAGATCATAGAGAAAACTTAAGGTTTGATTGCTCAAGGAGCACTGTTGGCTGGCACGTTACAAAGAAGCCCTACACGTGGGACTGGATCGTTAAATCCCAAGTGCCCTTGGATTGGCAAGGAAGGTGACAGTCAGAACGGAAGGGGCCCCAGGAACTGGTAGATCAGAGAGGCTCCAGTCAGGAGGGACTGGGCCGAGGCAACTGCTATGTTTATTCAGCTTATAGCTTTCATTTTTCCTAAGTGATTTAGATGAGTTAAAGAAAAAAAAAATCATCGTACTGGATTGAGTCCATCTCTAAATATTTGGGACACACGCTGAAAGGTTAGAAGCAAACTCCTGCAAAGAAATGATTGCTGGAATGAGGGAGTTGGCTACCAGAGGAGGCCTGGGATGAAGGCCAACAATGACCCGAGAGAGAATCCAGAGCAGCGAAATGATCCATGAAGTTTCTTGGCATTTTCAAGCACTCCTGGAAAGAGAGAAGCTCATCAACTTCACTGAAGAATCTCCAAACAAATAGCTCAACTGTCTCTGTGTTTCCCAGCCTCAGAACTGGGCTGGAAAATTCAACTGCCAGTTTCGAAATGCATATTTCAAGGCTGGGGCTTTGTTCTGTGGTTTGGGGTGCTTCAAACAGTTTGACCTAATCTTCAGGGTTACAGGAGTGCCAGGCATTATCTGAGAAGTACAGTTTTTCTCGGCCCTACCTGTACCTATATTCTCCCTCAGCCTATATTGTTGTATAGAACTGGATTTGAGTCAATTATCTGTCTCCTCTGTCTCAAAAACGGAATGGAACAAAGCAAACAGAACAAAACAAAACAAAAATCCTATTGAAAATACCAAATTAGGGATTGACTGATTTTCTAGCAGATGCTTCACAAGGAAAAGAGGGTAGGGGGAGGAAGAGGAAGAAACAGTACATTCAGCAACTGACTAGAAGCTCAAAGATAGAAAATGTGTCAAGAGCTCATTTGCGGCAAGAGTGATGACTCACACTTGTAACCCCAGCGCTTCTGGAGGCTGAAGTGGGAGGATCGCTTGAGGTCAGGAGTTTGAGACCAGCATAGGCAAAAAATTAGCAGGCATAGTGGTGCACGTCTGTAGTCCTAGCTACTTGGGAGGCTGAGGAAGGAGCATCACATGAGCCCAGAAGGTGAGGTTGCCGTGACCTATGATGGTGCCGTCGCACTCCAGTCTGGACAACACAGTGAGACTCTGCAAAAGGAGAGAGAGAGAGAGAGAAAAGAAGGAGGGAAGGAAGGAAGGAAGGAGGGAGGGAAAGAAGGAAGGAAGGAGGAAAGGAAGGAAGGAAGGAAGGAAGGAAGGAAGGAAGGCAGGAAGGAAGGAAGGAGAGAAAGGGAAAGGGAAAGGAAAGAGGAAAGAAAAGAAAAGGCAAATTTGCTATTTTGGAGACCTTGGACCACTCGTTCACTTCATTATAGGAAACCTGGTGTTTAAGTGGAGACCCAGACTGAGAGGCCAGCTGGAGAAAGAGGTGAAGATGGCTATGGGAATTCTTTTCCTATAATTAGGGGCCCAGATGCTGACCTAGGATCCAGTTCTGGGAGTCAGGGCCGAGTTGAGCACAAGGAATGGGGTGGAGCTGGTACAAAAAGGAGAACAAAGAAGGGGGCTCAGGAATGAAGACAGAGCTGGACCCCCACTGCAAATCAGTGTACAGGCCAGAAGGTCTGTGAAAAGTAAAACTGGTGGGATTGCAGAGATGCAGAGAGATTGGCACCTGCAGACAAGGCTCTGCTTCCATGGCCCCTACCCATGTCCAAGGATAAAAGTGCTGTGAAGGATACATTGGTTACGACAGTAATATCAGCCACATATGTTATTACATGTTGTATACACTGAAGTTTATACTCCCAACCCCCCAGAAAGAGATCACAGTCCAATCTGGGGGAGAAGTGCAACCCCAAAAGCATCTAACACAAGACTAGGAATGGAGGGGCAGGCATGAAGGCCAACTCACTACCATTTCCTAGAATAAAGCAAAGCATTACTCTGGGGCATTTTTATGGCAAGAGGTTCATGCGCACCTTTAATCCTTGAAGGAGCAAGATGAAACACCTTTCACTCTGTGTTCCAAAGCCATGCTTAAAAATTACTTTAAATCTTTTATGAAAAAGGATACAGAGTCTTACTTAGTGCACTTTCTAAGTATTTCTTCTACTGAAGTGATTTGTAAATGTTGCAGGGTGTTAGAAGAATAGGCTTTAGTGAAGAAAATAAATTGTGTTTTTAAATCCCAAGGAGCATGGAGCTTGCAGGCACCACTGGAAATATCTGATTGGAAGGGAAAGTTGCTCACTTCTTCCAGGCTAACCGAGAGTTTGCCACTTCAGATTGGGAAACCTTTGGCCACAGGGTTTTGAGTTTCATCTCCAAAGCCTCTAGGGAAGACGAATGGCTCTCTTTGGTACTCGACTGTGTGTTAACAAGGAGTGGGTGAGAGAATGACTCATACAGCCCAGTGCCATCGGCCGGCTCTCCACTCTGCCTTCTCTGGATCACAGTCTCTGTGTAAACTGAGAGAATCAGACTAGAGCAGGGCTCAGCAAACCCTTCCAGATAGGAAGGAAATCATGCAGGTAATACAGACCACAGACATCCCAGCATATTCCTCTTTACCTCTTAATTTGTTAACAGCCTTATTGGAGATAGAATTTGCATATCATAGTGCACCCATTGGCGTTTTTGTATATTCATTACATTGGGCAACCATCCCCACATCAATTTTAGATTTTCATCACCACACAGACCAAACCAAACAAAATCCTACACCCATTAGCTGTCACTCCCATTTTCTCCTATCACCCCCAGCCCTAGGCAACCTATAATCTACTTTCTAGGTTTTATTTATTTCTTGAGACAGAGTCTTGCTCTGTCACCCAGGTTGGAGTGCAGTGGTGCGATCATGGCTCAACCTCCTAGGCCCAAGCGATCCTCCTACCTCAGTCTCCCGAGGAGCTGGGACTACAAGTGCACACCATCATGGCCAGCTAATTTTTTGTTTTTTTAGTAGAGACTGGGTTTTGCATATTGTCCAGGCTGGTCTTGAAATCCTGGGCTCAAGCGACTCGCCTGCCTTGGCCTCCTGAAGTGCTGGGATTATAGGCATGAGCCACCATGCCCAGCCCTCACTGTGATTTTGATTTGCATTTCCACAATGATTCATGATGCTGAGCATCTTTTCATGTATTTATTGACTATTTGTTTATCTTCTTTGAAGAAATGTCTATTCAAATCCTTTGCCCATTTTAAGATTGGATTATTTGTCTTTTTAAGGTTGAGTTGTAATTGCTTTGTTTATGTTTTTGTTCTTTGAGATGGAGTCTTGCTCTGTCACCCAGACTGGAGTGCAGTGGCATGATCTCAGCTCACTGCAACCTCTGCCTCCTGGGTTCAAGTGATTCTCCTGCCTCAGCCTCCCAAGTAGCTGGGATTACAGGCATGCGCCACCATGCCTGGCTAATTTTTGTACTTTTAGAAGAGATGGGGTTTTACCATATTGGCCAGGCTGGTCTCAAACTCCTGATTTCAGGTGATCCACCCACCTCAGCCTTTCAAAGTGTTGGGATTACAGGCATAAGCCACTACACCCGGCTGTAAGTGTTCTTTATTTACTCTGGATAAAAACCCCTTATCAAACATATGAGTTGTAAATATTTTGTCCCATTCTTTAAGTATTTAAAAAATCCTTTAAAATGTTAAAAATCAGGCCAGGTGTGGTGGTGTGTGCCTGTAGTACCAGCCACTTGGGAGGCTGAACTGAGAGATTCACCTGAGCCCAGAAGTTTGAGTCCAGACTGGGCAACATAACAAGACCCCTATCTTTTAGAAAGAAATGTAAAAACCATTCTTAGCACACAGGTCTACAAAAACTGGCCACTGGCTAGATTTGACCCATAGGCTATAGTGTGCTAAGTTCTGATCTAGATCATGGGTTTTCAATTTATTTTTTAGTGATTTTAACGAACACCTGTTGTTCTACCTTTCTAGGTTCCCCTTTTCCTGGTAAACAAAACAGAACAAAACCTTGCATTTTCTTTGGGGAAGCAGCTTCTCCCCCATTTCATGGTGTCTTGGTGGGACTGTCAATCGATGATTTCTTGTCTTTCTCTGGCCAGAAGCAAACAGCTGAACTAAGATAAGCCAGTCTCTCCCCAGGGATAGTAAATGTCTAGCAAAGTAAAGTTGCAAAGGGGCAGGACCAGGTGAAGCTGATTAATCTCAGCAGAAGTGGCCTAATGAATCTGTCACTGAGTTCCCACAACTGAGATCCCCAGAGCTACCCCATTCCTACTTTTTTTCTGAGATCAGCTTGTCTACTTTTCCCTTCAACTATTCCCATTTCCTTCTAATAGTATATATCCCCCATTCCCTTTGTTTGTTATCCAGAGTAAATTTCTATTGCTTGCACCTATAAGAAATAGAAATCAGCCCCTTCTCCCAGCAAGACCCTACATTGAGCCCCAATCTATACAAGAGGAAAAGTTGGGTAGCTTTGGTTGAACAGGGGTGGGGGCCCAAATACCTTCCTGCTACGCCCCTCATTGTGATCCCTGAGGCATTTCCATGTTACTGTGGAGCAGTTTGAAGACCTCTGGACAAGTTGCCACTAAGTTATCTTCAAAATCTGGTACATTAAGATTTGATGAGTCTAAGAAGTCAATGACAGACAAGAAATTGGAAGGCAAAATATGTCTTCTGATTAGTCGGGAGCAGTTCTACTCATGGATCTCATAAAAGGGGATAAAGTCAGAAATGCAGAAAGAGACAGGTTGGGTCAGAGGGTTTTCAAGCAAAATGAAGGTGCTGAAAGAGGAAACTATGAACAAGTTAAATTTTAATCCAAAAGGAAGTAGGTAAGAATATGAGCTAAGGGTTTCTCTTTAGGGGGCAATAAAGGAAAACACAAGCAATCCAAAGAAGTATGTACTTGTTAGTAGGGAAAAACTACCAAACTAGACCTTAAGTCTACCTGTCTCTTTACTGATTGTTATATGGAAGTATCATCTTTGCCCAGAAATAAAACCTCACACATACAGTCAATTGATGTTGGACAAGGGTGATAAGACCATTTGATGAAGAAAGAATAATCTCTTCAACATATGGCACTGGGAAAACTAGATATTCACATGCAAAAGAATGAAGTTGGACCCTTATCTTTCATCATATACAAAAATTAACTTAGGACTGAGTGAGCTGGCTCACACCTATAATTCCAGCATTTTGAGAGGCCAAGATGGGCAGATCGGTTGAGCCCAGGAGTTTGAGACCAGCCTGGGCAACATGGTGATACCCTATCTCAACGAAAAATACAAAAATTAGCCTGGCATGGTGGCGTACTCCTGTAGTCCCAGCTACTCAGGAGGTTGAGGTGAGAGGATCGCTTGAGCCCAGGAGGCAGAGGTTGGGGTGAGCCAAGATTGCACCACTGCATTCTAGCCTGGGTGACAGAGTGAGACCCTGTCTCAAAAAAATAAATAAATAAATAATAAAATAATAATTAAAAAATTAACTTAGATCAAAGACCTAAATTTAATAGCTAAAGCTAAAAATAACTCTTAGAAGAAAACGTAGGGGAAATCTGCATAACTTTGTTGGTTTCTCTTAAAATGACACCAAGAGCACAGACAGCAGCAATGAATTAAACTTTACCAAAATTAAAACATTTGTGCACCAGAAGACTCTATCAAGACAGTACAAAAATGACCCAGAGATGAGAGAAAGTATTTGTGAATCATCAGATGGGGGTTTAATATCCAGAATATATAAATAATTATAACTCAAAAACAAGAAGACAAGGCCGGACGCGGTGGCTCACGCCTGTAATCCCAGCACTTTGGGAGGTCAAGGCAGGTTGATCACCTGAGGTGAAGAGTTCGAGATCAGCCTGACCAACATGGCAAAACCCCATCTCTACTAAAAATACAAAAATTAGCTGGGCATAGTGATGCGTGCCTGTAATCCCAGCTACTGGGGGACTGAGGCAGGAGGATCACTTGAACCTGGGAGGTGGAGGTTGCAGTGAGCTGAGATCATGCCACTGCACTCCAGCCTGGGCAATAGAGCAAGACTCTATCTCAAAAAAAAAAAAAAAAGACAAATAGTCCAATTAAAATGTGCAAAGGACTTGAATAGACCTTTCTCAAAAAAAAAAATATACAAATGGTTATAAGTGTATGAAAAGATACTCAACATCATGAGTCATCTGAGAAATGTGAATACAAACCGCAAGGACACACCACATCACACCCACTAGTATGGCTATAATCAAAAAAAGAGAAAATAATAAGTATTGGTGAGGGTATGGAGAAATTATAACCTTCATACGTTGCTGATGGGAAAGTAAAATTGTGCAGCTGCTATGGAAAATAATTTGGTGGTTCTTCAATGTTAAACATAGAATTACCATATGATTCCGCAATTCCACTGCCAGATATATACCCTCCCCAAAATTGAAAACAACGACTTAAGCAGGTATTGGCATAGCAGTGTTAGTTGCAGCATTATTCACAGTAGCCTAAGAATGGGAATAACCTGAGTCTCCACCAAGAGATGAATGAATAAAGAAAATGTGGTATACACATACAATGGAACATTATTCAGCACTAAAAAGAAATAAAGTTTTATTTTATTTTATTTTATTTTATTTTTGAGACAAGGTCTTTCTCTGTTGGCCAGGCTGGAGTGCAGTAGCATGATCTAGGATCACTGCAGCCTCAACCTGCCTGGCTCAGGCCATCTTCCTGCCTCAGCCTCCCAAAAGTAGCTGAGACTGCAGGCACATGCCACCACATCTGTCTAATTTCTGTATTTTTTTTTTTGTAGAGATGGAGTTTCACCATGTTGTCCAGGCTTCCAGGCTTGTCTTGAACTCCTGAGCCCAAGCAATCTGGCCACCTCGGCCTCCCAAAGTGCTGGAATTATAGGTGTGAGCCACCGCACCCAGCCGAAAGTTTTAATATATGCTACAACATGGACGAGTCTTAAAAACATTAGGCTAAGTGTAATAAGTCAGATATAAAAGGCCACATATTGCATAATTCCACTTATGTATAATATCTAAAACACTAGAATAGGCAAATTCATAAAGACAGAAAGTAGATTACAGATGTCCAGGGGCTAGAGGGAACAAGGAATGAATTATTGCTCAATGAGTACAGAACTGCTGTTTGGGTTGATTAAAATATTTTGGAAATGATAATGGTAATATTTGCACAACATTGTGAATGCAATTAATGCCACTAAATTGTGCACTTAAAGTGGCTAAAATGGCAACATTTATGCTATGTATTAATATTTTTATCACAATAAAAGAAAATGAAGAAGAGTCCTCTTTAACCCACATGTAGTGAATGTAATGGTGAAGAGGACTTGCGGGGTTAACGAGCTAGTTCCTAGGTCAATTGGATTAAGAATTTCTAAATAAAGAAAAGAGAGGAGCCAGGTGAGGTGGCTCACGCCTGTAATCCTAGCACGTTGGGAGGCTGAGGCAGGTGGATCACCTGAGGTCAGGAATTCGAGACCGGCCTGTTGAAACCCCGTCTCTACTAAAAAATACAAAAATTAGCTGGACATGGTGGCGGGCACCTGTAATCCCAGCTACTTGGTAGGCTGAGGCAGGAGAATCGCTTGAACCCAGGAGGTGGAGGTTGCAGTGAGGTGAGATAGTGCCATTGCACTCCAGCCTGGGTGACAAGAGTGAAACTCCGTCTCAATAAAAAAAAGAAAAGAACAGAAAAGAAAAGAAAGTAAGTTGATGCTGATTATGAGGCATATACATCAGAAAAACAAGAATTCCATCTGCAGAAAGAAACAACAGAAGACCCATGGCATGTCTGGGACCCCTGCTAACCATCAGTCTGGAGGCAGTATTTCCAGTACAACAAACCCAGCATGAGGTCACCCAAGTGCTCCCAATCCAGTCTCTGGAGAACTTGCCCTAAGTTCTTTTGACAGAGGGACACTGCAAAACTTAAAAGGTAAAGCTACTGACCAGGCACGGTGGCTCACGCTTATAATCCCAGCACTTTGGGAGGCGGGCGGATTACTTGAGCTCAGGACTTTGAGACCAGCCTGGGCAACACGGCAAAACCCTGTCTCTACCTAAAATACAAAAATTAGCTGGGAGTGGTGGCACACACCTGTAATCCCAGCTACTCAGGAGGCTGAGGCAGGAGAATCGGTTGAACCTGGGAGGCAGAGGTTGCAGTGAGCCGAGATTGTACCACAGCATTCCAGCCTGGGCAATGGAGCACAACTTCGTTGAAAAAAAGAAAAAAAAAAAGCTACCATTAAACTCAGACAAGACCTGTGAGACTAGACCAGTAAAAGGTGGCAGGAAGCGCTCATTCATCAGTTGGGGAATCCACTCTTACCTGATCTCAGGAGCGTTACAAGAAGGCATTGGCAGGACATATCGTGAGACCACAGAACTGCTGAGGACGCCAAATTTTATGGCCTCCAAAGGGGAATGCGAGTCACTCAGGGTCCATGGGAAAGTGACAAGCCCAAGAGTTGACCTTCCAGATATGAGACTGGGTGGGGCTCAGAGCCATATGCCCTAAGCATGGATTGAGTCTGTATATTAGACAAGCCAGCACCTTTGCCAGTAGGGATGCTGTGAACATGTTTAGCACCCAGGTCCTGGACTGTCCCATGGTCTTAGATGCCCTGGACAAAACGAATTACTGCTGGGGAAGCAGGGGATGAGTGCAGTGGCTCACACCTGTAATCCCAGCACTTTGGGAGGCTGTGATGGTTAATACTGAGTATCAACTTGATTGGATTGAAGGATGCAAATTATTGATCCTGAGTGTGCCTGTGAGGGTGTTGCCAAAAAGAGATCAACATTTGAGTCAGTGGGCTGGGAAAGGCAGACCCATTCTTAATCTGGGTTGGCACCATCTAATCAGCTGCAAGTGCCGCTAGAATATATAGCAAGCAGAAAAAAAAAAATGTGAAAAGGCTAACCTCCCAGCCTACATCTTTCTCCCTTGTTGAATGCTTCCTGCCTTTGAACATCACACTCCAAGTTCTTCAGTTTTGAGACTTAGGCTGACTCTCCTTGCTCCTCAGTTTGCAGACAGCCTATTGTGGGACCTTGTGATCATATGAGTTAATACTTAATAAACTCCCGTATGTATGTATGTATGTATGTGTGTGTGTGTGTGTGTGGTGTGTGTGTGTGTGTGTGTGTGTGTGTGTGTATCTCCCATTAGTTTTGTCCCTCTAGAGGACCCTGACTAAAACAGAGGCTGAGGTAGGTAGATCACTTGAGCTCAGAAGTTCAAGACAGGCTTGGGCAACATGGTGAAACCCTGTCCCTACAAAAAATACAAAACTTAGCATGTACCTCTTTTTTTGATTATAGCCATACTAGTCCCAGCTACTGGGGAGGCTGAGGTAGTAGGATCACCTGAGTCTGGGAGGTGGAGGTTGCAGTGAGCCATGATAATGCCACTACATTCCAGCCTGGGTGACAGAGCAAGACCCTGTCTCAAAATAAAAAAGAGTTACAGTTAAATATTTACTTTAAAAATAATTCATTTTAATCTGTATCTCGCATGAAACACACACTGTTACATATGGCTCATGAGACCAAGTGAATCAGTCAGTAGCTATTCTCTTTCCTGCTCCCTCAGTTTCCCCTTCAGCCGGGGTCCACCACTTAGCTACTCACACCTACCTGTGCTGGGCTGTCCACAGTTTGTGACTGGTTCTTGTAATACCAAGGAGTATAACAAACTTTTAGACAAACCTAACATTTGCTCTAAGTTCTCTAGGTCTTCTCATTGGAATCTTGTGTTTCCTGACCTTCTACTGTGTCCCACCCTGTGGTCCCCGTCCATAAAGCTACTTCCCATTTAGCATATTCTTTTCAGTTTGGAGGATGGTTCCCATATGCCCACCTGCTTTCAGTCTCACTGCTCACCCTCACCATCAGGCTTATGTAGCCCTCGATTTGGGCCTGCTGGGCTTTGCTCTACTGCCTTATACTCTGCATCTTGGCTGTAATCTACCCACTTGCCTGAGGACCCCAGCTCCAATGTGACAAAGTTTCATCTCTCCCAACCCATCTTACGATCAACGGTTGCCTACTGCCTCAGCTCTGACAAAAGATACCTTATGATTTCTAATGGAAATGAGATCAAACTGTAAGCTTAGTCCTTTCAAGTAGAAAATAGATCGCTTAAAGATTGTTCCAGGAAGCTTAAACTTATAAAGTGATCATTAACGTCCCCAGAATACATTTTATGCCCAGTTACTTTTGGAGCTAAACGGGGTCACAAAACGTTCACTGACAACAGTAATGACTTGTCCCAATAGACAGATTCAACCCATGCTTAGGGTTCCTGCAAAGCACAGACACCCCCTTTGCTTTGAAAGCACCCCCAAAAAGTAGTTGAAAGCACTTTCAATTTGGTTGTTCAAAAATACAATTGAGGCAGGGCACGGTGGCTCACATCTTTAATCCCAGCACTTTGGAAGGCCGAGGCAGGTGGATCACCTGAGGTCAGGAATTTAAGACCGGCCTAGCCAACATGGTGAAACCCTGTCTCTACTAAAAATACAAAAATTAGCCAGGCGTGGTGAAAGGCTTCTGTAATCCCAGCTACTTGGGAGGCTGAGGCAGGAGAATCCTTTGAACCTGAGAGGTGGAGGTTGCAGTGAATTGAGATGGCA
The DNA here is from genome assembly GCF_000951045.1 of Mandrillus leucophaeus. Lineage (NCBI taxonomy): Eukaryota > Metazoa > Chordata > Mammalia > Primates > Cercopithecidae > Mandrillus > Mandrillus leucophaeus. The sequence continues at coordinate 243,100 of NW_012107130.1, read as the reverse complement.
CCACCGCACTACATCATGGGTGACAGAGTGAGACTCCATCTCAAAAAAAAAAAAAAAAAAAAAAATGAAGCAATCATTATGGGAAAACCAGGAATTTGTTGTACTTATTTTCAGTTTAATGTTGCTTTTAGTTGATTTACACAGACTGTCAGGAGACGTCATAATCTCCTCCGTATCTGGGGTCTCTGCAGGTTTTTATAAGACACTGGATGGCCACCTACAGAGCCCTATGGATTTCCCATAGTTCTTTTTGGAGGCCACCTAGACAATGGGGACAAGGGAGAAAAAAAACTGAGTTCAAAAATGGGTGAGGTCCAGGTTGGGACATTTGCTTTAGGCCTTCTCTTGGGTAACATGGCTGAATCATTTAAATTCAAAGCTAAAACTAAGGCTAAGACTAACAGACATCCAGGTTCAGGTTTCAGCGAGTCACAGACAGGCAACTTCAGTTCAAAGAACAGGCATTTGGCTCTACTTTTTTTCTTTCTATAAAGAGCTCTTCTGAAGAGAAAGTTAATTTCTGTGACTCATAAACAGAAGATTTCCAAAGCTCCATAAGGTTTCTATGCAATTAGGTCAGGATAACTTGATGAGAAAATAAATAATTCCATGTTTCCTGCAAGTGTATCCATGTACATAATGTGCACTCCATAAGAGCATGGTTCAGGAACAGTGCTGGTTGGCAAGGAAAGAAGAGTGTTCATTCTGATTAATAACCAGAGCATCTCCATGTGTATCAGGGCACCCAAACTAGACTTTGTCGGGGATTGGCTGCTAGCCACATGGCAAGAGCATTTGTGATATTGCCATACACCCAGGAAAGAGCAGCTCCTTCTCCAATCCATAGGCACCAAGTTGGGCTGCTAAAAATGTATGGAGTTAAGCAATCTGGAAGTTTCTGGGTATGGAAAAACTGAGGGACCCTTTGCATCAGGAAGAGCGAAGAGCAGATAGTGCCCTCTGGGCCTGCACAACATCACGATAGAAAATGGAGAATCAGAAAAAAACACTCAGGCAAACATCCAAGAAAGGCTCCAGTATTTACACACTATTTTACTTGACTTCTACCTATTGCTACAGCATCACAGGGGAAGAAATCCTTTCTGCAAACATGAGAAATGTGACCTCCAAAGAAGATGTTAATTGTACACATTGGTTCAAAGAAAACTCTAATTGCAGCATCCCCGGTACTTTCTTCTTATAAGTTGTTTCTGAAGATGATGCCAATAGACAGTGACCCTGAAAGCTCTGGGGTGACTGCAACCAGTCTTCACTCAGCTCAGGAGTTCAGCCTGCTCCTTATCTCTGCTGCTACTCGCCTAGGACTTCCTAAAGGAAAAGTACATGAGAGGCACCAGAGTTAGGCAACTCTGGGTGCCCAAAGAGAGACTAGCATAGAGAGACTAGGAGCTGAGGAATACAGGACAGCAAAGGGAGGAGGAAGCATAGCTTTATCCACTAAGGATGGATCCCATACCAAAGTCCTGCCCCAGGCCTGAGAACAGAGGTATAGGAGGAGAAGTCCAAGCTATCTAGGGCTCTGCCTCCACATAGCCACCTGAGCCTCTACCATTGATCAATCAAAGGTCCACTCAGGCCTCTCCTCTGAATTCCAAGCTCACCTATCCAACCATCTACTCAATGTTTCCATACAGATATCAGATAAGGTCCTCAAACATAGTGCATCAAAAACCAAACTTTTTTCCTTTAAGAGACAGAGTCTCACTATGTTGCACAGGCTGGTCTCAAACTCCTGGGCTCAAGCAATCCTACCACCTCAGCCTCGCAAAGTGTTGGGATTACAGGTGTGAACCAGTGCCCGGGCTAAAAACCAAATTCTTGACTTTTGCCTACCTCCTTCCCTAACCCTACCCACCATCTTCTCAATCACTCTTAATGTGACTCTATTCTTCTATTTTTATAGATCAAAGACATGGGCTCATCCTGGACTCCTGATTTTCTCTCAAATCTTACATTCAGTCCATCAGCAAATAAAATACTGTTGTTTCCACTTTCTTTCTTTTTTATTTATTTATTTTTATTTTTATTTTTGAGATGCAATCTCATTCTGCTGCTCAGGCTGGAGTGCAGTGGCATGATCTCGGCTCACTGCAACCTCTGCTCCCCGGGTTCAAGCAATTCTCCTTCCTCAGCCTCCCAAGTAGCTGGGATTACAGGTGCCTGCCACCACACCTGGCTATTTTTTGTATTTTTAGTAGAGACAGGGTTTCACCATCTTGGCCCGGCTGGTCTTGAACTCCTGACCTCGTGATCCACCTGCCTCGGCTTCCCAAAGTGCTAGGATTACAGGTGTGAGCCACCACGCCCAGCCGGTTCCACTTTCAAATGATCTCTAGAATCTGACTACTTCTCATCTCCTCCCCCTCTACCACCCTGGCCTGAGCCATCATCAGCTCTAGCCTGCATTATGGCACTAGTGTGATCTGAGTTTCTACCTTTATTCTCGTACACTCTATCCTCCATGCAGCAGCCAGCCTGATCCATGTGAATTGTAGAGCAGGGTATGTCACTCTTATGCTCAGCACCAGCCAGCCTGATCCGTGTGAATTGTAGAGCAGGGCATGTCACTCTTATGCTCAGCACCTTCTCGTGTCTTCTCATTCCACTCAGTCAAAGCCAAAGTCCTTACCATGGTCTGCAACCTCCCTGCCCCAATCTGACCTCCCATAGTGCCATCTTATACTGCTTTCCACCTCACCCATTACATTTCAGCCACAGCTTCCATATTATTCCTCAAAAATGAGGCCAGGTGTGGTGGTGCCCACCTATAGTCCCAGCTACTTGGGAGGCTGAGGCAGGAGAATACATTGAACCCAGGAGGTGGAGGTTGCAGTGAGCTGAGATCAAGCCACTGCACTCCAGTCTGGGTGACATAGCGAGACACTGTTTCAAAAAAAAAACGAAAATGCCTAGCACGCTTACTTTAGGGCCTTCGCTCAGGCTGTTTTCTCTTCCTGGAATGCTCTTCCCCACTCCGGATCTCCTGGGCTGGCCCCTTCTCCTTCTGGTCTTCATTCAAATAGTGCCTTATGTAAATGACTCCCTGACTCCCCTAATTAAATTTGCAACCCTTTCCCCAAGTCTCCCTTTCCCTTCTCCCTGCTTCATTTTTCTCCATAGTGATGATCATTTATCATTTAGTTAGTTTATTATCTGCCAGAATGTAAGTTTCACAAGGACAGAGGTTGTTACATGCTTACTGTGGTATAATCTAGCACAGAGTTTGGCACAGAAGAGTCACTCAGTATTAGTTGAATGAATGATAGAACCTAGCCTCCTTCTCCGTCCTCTTCCCTGCTTGCATCCAGCTCCTCCTTGGTAAAGCTTTTATTCCCCTGCTCTGTTTGGGCCTTGAGACGGGAAAAGTAAGGCTTCCTTCTCTGCAAAGAAATATTTCTGGCCATGGGAAATAAGGGAAGGGAAACCCATCTTTCCCCCTGAAATATTCCTCATTATCTTCCTGCAAAGCCAGCCCTGTCAAGAAGCTTGGGGTGGGATGATCACCATTATTCAGGACAAATCATACCTGGGAAGGGCTGAGATGAGCAACTTCTGGGAATCCATTCAGAGGGTTCTAGGTTTGGGAAAGCCAATTCTGAATTCCAACACCACTTTCTCACTCCCAAATCTACCTCATTGCCTATTGCCATGAGTCTATAAATTCTCTCAGAGAATGATCCTTCTCTGTTTTGTTCACTGCTGTGTCCCTAGCATTTAGAGCACTGCTTAGAACATAGTAGATGCTCAGTAAATATTTGTTGGATGGATGAATGAGTAAATGAATGAATGAACCAGTGAAATGACCAAGCATATAGGGGTGAACTCGCTACCTGCCTGCCACCTAATCACAGCTCTTCCTACCCTTTTCTCTCCCATCCTGTAGGTAATCTGTGCCCTGGCTCCCTTAATTCTGTTCTGATTGTGTTCTGCCTTGTACTATACCATTTCTATGTCTCCTCCCTATTCCTAGTCCTCGACACAATCCCTGCCTGGACTTTCAACACAGTTGGCAGTGGCCTTGAGATATCTTTCCTTGCTCTTTCTGTAAGTGAGACAGATCTTGCTTGCTTGAGTGTCTACCATGTGCCAGGTGCCCTACTGAGTGCATTAAACACATTTTCTTTAATCCATAGAACAACGATGGATAGATGTCTCTAAACAACATCAGCTCCCTTCCAAATGACAGAGGATCTGTGCCTGCTCTCTGATTGGGCCTCATCCTTCAGGACAAAGGAAGAGATGCTTTCTCTGCCCTTTGCACAATGAATGTTGACCTAGTCCACCGTCATGCATCAGTTTGCCTTCCACAATCCCACTTAGTGTCTTCAAGAGAAGCCTCTCAGAGTCCCATTCGCTCTACTCAGGGTAAGGCCCAAGTACTGACTTCCCAGGATGCCTTGCGCTGAGCACACCTGAATGACGACCCACAGAAGAACTGAGGCCTGGGTTTCAGCTGCCAATTGTAGCAAATTTTCCCAGAACCCAAACTCTCACCTTGCCCTCTGACAATCAGGCCCAAGAGACCTACATCATTGTACAGTGCACGGTCTGTATATTTTGTCTCAAAGCAAGCATTTAAAAATCCTCGCCTGGGAATGGAGTAAAAAGCATTTATGGAAATATTCAAAACATGCATCTATGTTCCTCAATGAGAACCAGTGCTGAGGATGTGACGTTTATAGGACATGTCAGTGGAAAAGATTACTTTTCTTAAAATACATTTGTTAAATGATAGGTCAAACAGCAAACGGATGGGAACCTACAACTGGGAGACATCACAGGAAGAGGGAAATATGATTTTTATTATAAACATATGCATTTTATTATTTCTCCCAGTGAGGATCAGGATTGGGAATCTGCAGCTGTGAAAGGGCAAAAAGAGAACAGTATTTTTAGAGCTGTCACTTTAAAATATACCTTCTCCTGCTTTGCTGCAGCACTTCTCTAAACAAGTCCCTCTTGGAGCCTGAGCATTGCGAGGAGGAATACACATATAAAACAAACAGCTGGGAGGCAGTTCCTCTTGCCCTCAAAAACAACGTCTAAAATAGAGCTTGGTTTATCACCACCCCCACCCAGGCCCAGCTCAATTCCCAGGTTCAGGCCATTGGGCCACTGTCCTCCCCATTTTGAACCATGGCAGTCATCAGTGTCTCCCCCATCTCCTGCAATTCCAGTCCTCCCTGGCACTAGATCCTGTTGGTTCTTTCTCAGGAAGTCTCTTTGAATGAGCCCAGACATGAGAAGCTACTGCTTCATGGGGCCTCCTAGGTGCCTTAGACACACTTCCTTCCAGATCACTTTTACCTTCTTAAACTTGTGGCTAGCTTCTCTCACCTTGCTTTAGCTCTTGGGATCCAGTGGCTTCCCTAGGAGGCAAGCAAGAGGGTTAGCCCCAGTTTAGAGGGAAGGAAACAGAGGCTTCTTGCTCAAGGTTACATAGCTCATAAGTGGTAGGTACATAGGGTGGTGGGGGGAATTTGAATCCAGGTGTATCTAGTTCCAAAGCCCCTGCTTGTGCCATAGGCTGTGCTGGTTCTCCATTCTCCCAGCCCCAGCCTTGGTCAAACACTGACCACTGTGTGTCTGCATGGCTGCAAAACCCTCCACTCAACTCCTCCAAGTCCTGCACACAAAGCCACAGGCATCTGCCAAAAAGGCTTCTTTTTTTACATCCCTGTCGTTCTGCAGGGTCTTCTGTATTGCCTGGGGATCACATTCCAAAGTCCTCATCCTGCCATATAAAACCCTTCCTGATCCACTCTTATATCCAACTTTTCTCCAACAATTCCCCTCTCACTTCACCCTCATTGACCTGGCCAAGCCACAGAGCCGGGCCCGCACTGGTCATGCTCATTCCTGCCCTGCCATCTTTGTTCGTGCTATAATCCTCTGCCTGGAATGCCTTTTACTCTCTTCATCACCTTCCCAAACCTTCATCAATGACTCCAAAAAGATGAGAGCCAGGCTGGGCGCGGTGGCTCAAGCCTGTAATCCCAGCACTTTGGGAGGCCGAGGCAGGCGGATCACGAGGTCAGGAGATCGAGACCATCCTGGCTAACATGGTGAAACCCGTTTTTTCTTAAAAATACAAAAAACTAGCCGGGCGAGGTGGCGGGCGCCTGTAGTCCCAGCTACTCGGGAGGCTGAGGCAGGAGAATGGCGTAAACCCGGGAGGCGGAGCTTGCAGTGAGCTGAGATCCGGCCACTGCACTCCAGCCTGGGTGACAGAGCAAGACTCCGTCTCAAAAAAAAAAAAAAAACCAAAAACACATGAGAGACCTCTCGCACCATATAATCCACTGCTTGGGCCTGTGCAGTGTTACAGCATCCTTCTAGTTGTGTTGTGTGTCTCTCTTCTCTCCCCAACAGACTGGTGTACTGCTTTTCCTCATGTCTGGCACCATATTGGGCACAGAATGGGTGCCCAATATTTTCTGGCCTGTTTTGGCTTGATTCAATAAAGTGCCATGTTAAAAAGGGTATCTCCGAGGAGGAGGTTTTATGGGAAGGGATGTGACCTGTATGAAAGCAACTCCTTTGTTTGCAGTCAGAGTTGGCTATTAGAGAACTGAAAGCACTGGATCAGGCCTTTTTCTTTTCTTTCTTTCTTTCTTTCTTTCTTTTTTTTTTTTTTTGAGACAGGGTCTCGCTCTGTCACCCAGGCTGGAGTGCAATGGTGTAATCTCAGCCCACTGCAACCTCCACCTCCCAGGTTCAAGCGATTCTCATACCTCAGCCTCCTGAGTAGCTGAGATTACAGGCGCGTGCCACTATGCCTGGCTCATTTTTGTATTTTTCGTAGAGACGGGGTTTCACCATGTTGGCCAGGCTGGTCTGGAACTCCTGGCCTTAAGAAATCCACCTGCCTCGACCTCCCAAAATGCTAGGATAACAGGCGTGAGCCACCATACCTGGCCTCAATCCTTTCAATCAAGTGATTTGGTTTGTTTGGTCCCTTAAGTCAAGCAGTGGCTTCTTCCCTGTGGCATCCAGAACCAAATCCTGGAGCAAGTGGGAGAGACAGGCACTTTATTACTGGCATGTCATCGCCTGCATGGGACTGCTCTGCCAGCAAGAATGCAATTTCTCCAGCTACTTTGCAAATGACCAAATGATGGGTTTACTCAATCTTTCATGCTGCCAGGCTCAACATTTTCATTTACTTCTTTCATTACCCTTGGCACAGTTTCCACAATGGGGAAGGCAGAACTCTCCCGGGCGCACATCTCCCTAGGGGCTGTAAAAGATACCTTGCCTTAAAATTAAGATCTTTGGGCCGGGCACAGTGGCTCACGCCTGTAATCCCAGCACTTTGGGAGGCTGAGGCGGGCGGATCACGAGGTCAGGAGATCGAGACCATCCTGGCTAACACGGTGAAATTCTGTCTCTACAAAAAAAAATACAAAAAATTAGCCGGGCGAGGTGACGGGCACCTGTAGTCCCAGCTACTTGGGAGGCTGAGGCAGGAGAATGGCGTGAACCTGGGAGGCGGAGCTTGCAGTGAGCCGAGATTGTGCCACTGCACTCCAGCCTGGGCCACAGAGCCAGACTCCATCTCAAAAAAAAAAAAAAATTTAAGATCTTTGGTTCCTAGGAATCTCTACCCTTACCCCTGCCCACCCACCCAGGGCACTGGTGGGGGTCTCAGGCCTGTGGAGAACATTGAAGTCCACGTTCATATTTTGGTCCTTGTTTTTAAACCATTTTCCAGTGAAATACTATCATTTGGGGAAAGAATTCCATCAGGAAGTCATTGCAGGCAAAAATCAAATCCACAGCACTCCACACAAATAACAAACAGCCTGCAAAGCCCTTCAGTGGGACTCCAAGAACTGCCATTTGGAAGGGAGGTCAGGAAGTGGAGCGTAAACATCTGGTGTTCTAAAGCGCTGGCCTGGGGGCTGTGTGCAGATGTGAGAAGCCATGGGCTCCATGGCTTGGCCTCTGAGTACCTTCTTTTACTTTTTCTCAGGACAGATTTTTGGCCACCAGGGCACTGAGTCACCCAGACCTCAATTAACACTGGAAATGCTACTCAAACAGATGGACTATTTATCAAGGTGATGGTCCATTTTCACTGACTACGTCTAACATTTCTTTTTTAATTAGCCAACTTGCTAATGGGCTTAGCATTTCTTGGCATAATTGGTGCTAGGAGGTCTTTGACTCTTTGGAGGGTGGTCTCTTCTTTAAGTCATTTTTCAATTCACGCTGGCTCCCTGGGCATTTTGCAAGAATGGATTAACTTGGTACAGTCGACACCTTTCTTTCATGAAATTAGTGTGAAAACAAGCACTTTGGCTCCTGGAGTGTCTCAAAAAGAAGATGATGTTAACAATAGTAGATTTTCTCAAAACACCTTTTATTGAAAGGCCTTGGCATGTTTTACAAAATTAACTACTTACATCTCCCAACACACCTGCATCCTAAATCAGAGCCATCCAGATAGCTCTCCCTGGATGAAATGTAGTCCCATCTAGAGTCAAATTCCCAAGTGGAAGCTATAATTGCTGGAGTTGCAAGTTGATGGACAGTTTTTGGTTAACATCCAAAATGTTACTAACGCTGTAATGAGATCTTCACTGGGGGTCCCATTGGATCACAGCCTCCCCCTTTCCCCAATCTAATTGGAAAGATGACGCTTCTAGGCCTGTGTGTCTCAAGTGTAGTCTATGGTCAATAAGGTACCATCGCTTTTTCACTGGCTGGTTTAACATACAAAACAGGACGCTGACCTGATGGCTGGGTGAGGATATTGGCCAGCACGAAAAACAGATAGAAGGTAGAAATGAAGGCTGACGGAATTCATTCTGACTCAGCTGCTAAAAATTACCCAGATGTTAACTAAGAGAACTAGGAGTTCTACTCTACCGTACTGCCAGCAGAAAGGAAGTGGCTGGATCCCAAGAGCTAAAGCAAGCTGAGAGGCTGGGTACGGCAGCTCACTCCTGTAATCCCAGCATTTTGGGAATCCAAGGTAAAAAGATCGCTTGAGCCGGGAAGTCAAGACCAGCCTGGGAAACATAGGAAGACCCCGTCTTTACAAAAAAAAAAAAAAAAAAAATTAGGCAGTGTTGTGCACCTGTGGTCCCAGCTACTTGGAAGACTGAGGTGGGAGGATCACTTGAGCCCAGGTGATCAAGGCTGCAGTGAGCCATGATCATGCCACTGCACTCCAGCCTGGGAGACAGGGCAAGACACTATTTCAAAAATTAATTAATTAATTATTTAAGCAAACTGAGAGAAGCCAACCACAAGTATAAGAAGATAAAATTGACCAGAGGAGAGGCAAATGAGAAACCTAGCTGAAGGACATCCATACCTGACATGGCCTCATTCCCTCTTCCAATCATTTAATTATTTTATTTTATTTTATTTTATTTTATTTTATTTTACTTTATTTTATTTTATTTTATTTTTGAGATGAAGTCTTGCTCTGTCGCCCAGACTGGAGTGCAGTGGCACAATCTCAGCTCACTGCAACCTCTGCCTCCTGGGTTCAAGCAATTCTTCTGCCTCAGCCTACTGAGTAGCTGGGATTACAGGCATGTACCACCAGTCCTGGCTAATTTTTGTATTTTTAATACAGATGAAGTTTTACCATGTTGGCCAGGCTGGTCTTGAACTCCTGACCTCAAGTGATCTGCCTGCCTCGGCCTCCCAAAGTGCTGGGATTATAGGCATGAGCCACCGCACCCAGCCCTATCATTCAATTTAATAATACACTGGGAATTCTCCGAGTCCACTTTACTCTCCACCTAAAGGTGCTTTCCCTGTCACCCCTTCAACAAAATTGTAAGGCTCAGGAAGCTCAGCATGAAGTGAATTCCTAAAATGCTGGCCCAACAGGAGTTGCTAGATTTGCTTGCCTATTTGTTTATTTGTTTGTTTTTACCACGCTCTCTCTCCCAGTAGGAATCTTGACTTACTTGGTAGCTGTCCTCAGTAAAGCCTTCAATGCTGCTCTGCAATTTTTTTTTTTTTTATCCCTAGTCTGTGCCTCCCTTTAACCACAGTGACTAATCCAAGCTTTACTCTTCTTCAAGTCCCCACCCCCACCTCTGTCTTCTTCACTCTTAGCAGATTGACTTGTCCTTGTAGGGAAAACACATGCCATCCAGTGTGAACTTTTTCCTTCCTTTCCCCCAAGTATCAGCAAGGAGGGTCCCTCTTCAGCTCCAGAGTCTTGATGTCAATCCTTTCCTCTTCCTGGGACTTTGCTACAATCGCCCATCGTGTTTACCTTCTATGTCTTCAAGCTTTCCCTCTCTGCTTGCTTTCTGCCTCAGCCTATAATTATGCTGAAGTCTCAGTTTGGGAAAGGTCAGCTTTTTCCACATGCCCTTTATTATTATTATTATTATTATTATTATTATTATTATTATTATTATTGAGACTATGTCTCACTCTGTCACCCAGGCTGGAGTGCAGTGGCACAATCTTGGCTCACTGCAACCTCCGTTTCCTGGGTTCAAAGTGATCCTCTCACCTCAGCCTCCCAAGTATCTGGGATTACAGGTGTGAACCACCAACGCCTGGCTAATTTTTGTACAGATGGGTTTTCGCCATGTTGGCCAGGCTGGTCTTGAATCCCTGAGCTCAAAGCGATCCACTCACCTTGGCCTCCCAAAGTGTTGGGATTTCAGATTTGAGCCCCTGCACCCAGCCCTTTAAATGAGGGGTTCCACAGGGTTCTATCCTAAGCTTGCTCACAATATCCTTATTGATTTTCCTCCACTCCCACTTTTCAAATGTCTTCAACCCACCAAATGGCCCTCAAGTATTATGAGCTCCAGACCTATCTTGCCAAATGTCTACTGATGATAGCTCCACCTAGATATCCCACAGGTCCTTCAAATTTAGGCTGCCCAACTTGAAGACATCTTTCCCACCTTCCACTCTCACCCTCTTTCTTTATCTGTTTTCCCTCTCTCAACTGCTGACAGCAGCATCCACCCAGGCACGCGAGTCTAAAACCTGGGTGTTACCTTTAATACCTCTCTGCTTTTCCACATTTCACTGGATGCCTAGACTTCTCTATTCTACATCCTCAGTATCACCATCTGCCAAGTCCCCTCTCTCTCTACATTTTACCAGCCATTTGGTTATGTCAAGTCTACCTGCTTAACAATTCCAGTAGCTTTGTTCTATATTAACCTCCCAATTGCACTATTTTAACAGTTACCTAAGTGGCCTCCTTGCTTCCTACAGATCCCTCCAATCTGTGTTCTATACTGCACCCAGAGCAAGCTCCTCCTTTCCCTGGACTAACCTAACATTATCTTCCCTCTACTATAAGTCATGACTTATAATAGCACATATTATAGGTTATAAACATCTGTTGTTTATATATCAATGAGTCCCCTACTGCATTGTGAGCTACCTGAGGGCAGGCTTACTCTTTAATTTGACTGACCTTTAATTCAGAGTAAATGAATGTGTACAATTCTGTTTAGTTACATCTGGTGGAAGGACAGCTGTAGACACTGTTGCTATACCTACCAGAATGGCTAAAATTTTTAAAGCAGACAATACCAATTGTTGGAATAAATGAAATATCTTCCATTGCTAAGCAGAGGATAAATTGTTACAAACACATTGGAAAACTAGTTAGCAGTTTTATATATCCCATGGACCAGAAAGTTCACTCCCAGATATATTTCCAACATAAATATATACACATTTGTACCAAAAAGATATATAAAGAACGTTCTTATAGCACTATGAATAATAGTTTTCAACTGGAAAAGACTCAAATGACTATTACCAACAGGATGAATGCTATACACCACTGAGGAGGAAAGAACAATTTCTATAAAAAAAAATAGAAAAATCTCACAAATATATTGTTAAATGGAAGAAGTCAGACACAAAAGAATATACACTATAGGATTCCATTCATATATGGTTTAAAGATGAACAAAATTAATCTATGGTGTTAGCAAAGAAGGGAACAACAGACACTGGGGCCTACTTGAGGGTGGTGGGTGGGAACAGGGAGAGGAGCAGAAAAAAAATAACTATTGGGTACTAGGCTTAGTACCTGGGTGATGAAATAATCTGTGCACCAAACCCCTGTGACATGAGTTTACCTGTATAACAAACCTGCACATGTACCCCCGAACCTAGGATAAAAGTTAAAAAAATTAAAAATAAAAGACAAACCTCAGCAAAAAAAGGTTTAAAAAATTATATGATGTTAGATGTCAGGTTAGTGACCACCTTTGGAGGAGAGTAAGTGACTGACAGGGGAAATTATGGGAACTGCTGGGATGCAGGTAGTGTTCTGTTTCTTTATCTAGGTGATAGCTACAAAGGTGTGTTCAGATGTGAAAATTCATCAAGCTGACACTGAGGATTAGTATACTTTTGTGTGTATGTTATAGCTCATTAAAAAGTTTTAGCCGGGCACGGTGGCTCATGCCTGTAATCCCAGCGCTTTGGGAGGCTGAGGCAGGCAGATCATGAGGTCAGGAGTTTGAGACCAGCCTGGCCAACATGGTGAAACCCCATCTCTACTAAAAATACAAAAATTAGCCGGGTGTGGTGGCACGCACCTGTAATCCCAGCTACTCAGGAGGCTGAGGCAGGAGAATCACTTGAAACTGGGAGGCAGGAGAATTGCTTGAAACCAGAAGGTGGAGATTGCAGTGAGCCAAGATTGTACCACTGCACTCCAACCTGGGCAAAAAAGCAAAACACTGTCTCAAAAAAAAAAAAAAAAAAAAAGTTTTAAAAAGTATACCCTGAGCAACATTAACCATGCTTCAACTTTTTTTTTTTTTTTTTTTTTTAGTTCTTGATAACATTCTGCTTCTCAAGAAGGTTAAACCAGCCCTATCCTTCAACTTATTTTTTATTTGTATATATTTTTTGCGACATCATCTTGTTCTGTCACCCAGGTTGGAGTGCAGTGGCACCATCATGGCTCACGACTGCCTCGACCTCCTGGGCTCAAGTGAGGCTAATTTTTTTTTTTTTTAATTTTTGTAGGCCAGGCACGGTGGCTCACGTCTGTAATCCCAGAATTTTGGCAGGCCAAGGCAGGTGTATCACTTGAGCCTAGGAGTTCAAGACCAGCCTGGCCAACACAGTGAAACCCCATTTCTACTGAAAATATAAAAATTAGCTGGGCATGGTGGTGTGTGCCTGTAATCCCAGCTACTCAGGAGGCTGAGGCACAAGAAGCACTTAAACCTGGGAGGCAGAGGTTGCAGTAAGCCCAGATTGTGCCACTGCACTTCAGTCTGAGCAACACAGTGAAACTTGGTCTCAAAAAAAATTTTTTTTCTTTTTTGTAGAGACGGGGTCTCCCTGTGTTGCCTAAGCCTGTCTCAAACTCCTGGGCTCAAGGAATCCTCCCGCCTTGGCCTCCCAAATTGCTGGGATTACAGGCATAAGCCACTGTGCTTGGCCACCTTCAACTTCAGAGGAGGAACAGAGGAACTTCAAAAGTCCCTCTGTTTTGAAAACTTTTATATATTCCTTTTACGAGTTGTCTCTTGAAATCCTCTCTTCCATTTCACAACTACTGCTTTCATCTTTTGTATGGTATATTGTTGTTCTCCAAACTGTTCTCTCTGCCTCACATTTGTTTCTTTCCCTCAACACTCAGTTTATCCTCTGTACTAAAGCCCACATCTGATCACATCCTATTCCTCTGCTCAAAATCCTTTAGTGGCTCACCTTCACAGAACAAGTCACAACTGATCGGAAGATGGAGGTCTGAGAAAGGGAGGAGTCAGTGAGAATTCTTTGCAACTCCATGACCTTGGGGGATGGTGATATTCTGAACAAAAATATGAAAGGCATCCTAGCTACTCAGGAGGCTGAGGCAGGAGAGTCGCTTGAGCACTGAATGTTCAGGCTGCAGTGGGCTATGATTGTGCCACTGAACTCCAGCCTGGGCAACAGAGCAAGACCCCATCTCCAAATATATATATATATATATGGGGTGTGTGTGTGTGTGTGTGTGTATGTGGCATATATATTGGTATATATTTAGAGATTTTATATATATATATTTGGTATATATATATTAAGAGATATTTGTTATTTTAAATAGTCAAAGACATGATCACATACTTCTCAAAAGAAGACATATAAGAGCCAATAAACATATGAAAAAATGCTCCACATCAGGCATGGTGGCTCATGCCTATAATCCCAGCACTTTGGGAGGTCGAGGTGGGCAGATGACTTGAGGTCAGGAGTTCAAGACCAGCCTGGCCAACATGGGGAAACCCTGTGTCTACTAAAAATACAAAAATTAGCCAGTCATGGTGGTGCACACCTGTAATTCCAGCTACTTGGAAGGCTGAGGCAGAAGAATCGCTTGAACCAGGGAGGCAGATGTTGAAGTGAGCCAGGATCATGCCACTGCACTCCAGCCTGAGTGACAGAGTAAGACTCTGTCTCAAAAAAAAAAAAAAAGAAAGAAAGAAAAAAAAAAAAAAGAAAAAATGTTTCACATCACCACAATGAGATACCATCTCACACCAGACAGAATGGCTA
>NW_012107130.1:222522-224017 GCF_000951045.1 Mandrillus leucophaeus | reverse complement strand
AGCTAAGATCTGGCCACTGCACTCCAGCCTGGGCGACAGAGCGAGACTCCGTCTCAAAAAAAAAAAACAAAAACAAAAACAAACAAACAAAAAGAAACAAAACAATAGTTGCAATAAAAAGTAATATACCTAGGAATACATCTAACCAAGGAGGCGAAAGATCTCTACAAGAAGAACTACAAAACACTGCAGAAAGAAATCATAGATGATGCAAAGAAATGGCAAAACATTCCATGCTAGCAGGGTGCGGTGGCTCACGTCTGGAATCCCAGCACTTTGGGAGGCTGATACAGGCAGATCACTTGAGGTCAAGAGTTTGAGACCAACCTGGACAACATGGCAAAACCCCATCTCTACTAAAAATAGCAAAATTAGCTGGGCATAGTGGCATCCGCCTGTAATCCCAGCTACTTGGGAGGCTGAGGCACAAGAATCGCTTGAACCCGGGAGGCGGAGGTTGCAGTGAGCCAAGATCGTGCCACTGCACTCCAGCCTGGGTGACAGGGTGACATTGTGTCTCCGAAAAAAAAACCACACACACACAGAAAACATTCCATGCTCATGGATTGGAAGAATTAGTATTGTTATAATGGCCATACCTCCCAAAGCAATCTACAGATTCAATGCTAGTCCTATCAAACTACCAACATTGTTTTCCATAAAATTAGAAAAAACTATTTTAAAATTCATGTGGGACCAAAAAAGACAAAGCAATCCTAACAAAAGAGCAAAGCCAGAGGTGTCACATTACCCAACTTCAAACTATACTATATGGCTACAGTAACCAAAGCAGCATGGTACTGGTAGCAAAACAGACACATAGACCAATGGAACAGAATAGAGTACCCAGAAATAAAGCCGTGCACCTACAACTATCTGATCTTTGACAAAGTCAATAAAAATAAGCAATAGGGGAAAGGACTCCCTATTCAATAAATGGTACTGGGATAGCTAGCTAGCTATATGCAGAAGAATAAAACTGGACGCCTACCATATAAAAAAAACTAACTCAAGAATGTTTAAAGACTTAAATATAATACCTCAAAGTATAAGAATCCTAGAAGCAAACCTAGGAAACACCGTTCTGGACATTGGCCTTGGGAAAGAATTTATGACTAAGTCCTCCAAAGCAATTGTATCAAAAACAAAAACTGACAAGTGGGACCTTAATTAAACTAAGGAGCTTCTGCACAGCAAGAGAAACTATCAACAGAGTAAACAGACAACCTACAGAACGGGAGAAAATATTCACAAATTATGCATCCGACAAAGCTCTAATATCCAGAATCTATAAAGAACTTAAACAATTGAACAAGCAATAAACAAACAACCTTATTTTAAAAATAGTCAAAGACATGAGCAGACACTTCTCAAAAGAAGACATACAACCAGCCAACAAACATTTGAAAAAATGCTCCATATCACTAATCATCAGAGGGATGCAAATTAAAACCACAATGAGATACCATCTCACACCAGTCAGAATGGCTATTAA
>NW_012107130.1:219301-221064 GCF_000951045.1 Mandrillus leucophaeus | reverse complement strand
AAAAAAAAAAAAAAGAAAAAATGTTTCACATCACCACAATGAGATACCATCTCACACCAGACAGAATGGCTATTAATTAAAAAAAATATATATATATACACATATATATGGCAAAAACATGCCTCAAACATACCAAGTTGGATATTGGTGGCTCAAAAAATTGAGTAGAGAATCCAGGCCTAAATATCTGATCAGAGTCACCGTTTGAAGCAAATGGATAGGTAGGGAAGAACAGTGAATACCTTAGGTCAAATCTATCCAAGGCGAGACTTCTGAAGAACAGTAAGTGGAATTCTAATCAGGTAATGTGACTCTGAAGGAAGTTATCCCCGGCGATGATTGATAGCCCCTGAAAAGTCAGGTCAATGTAGCAAACATTAGCTGTGCTCTCCTCACTCAGTGCTCCACCCCTCACCTCTTCAGGACCAACAGCTGGTGGGGCCACCCAGGAGCCACAGTGACGCCCAGTGTCCTGCAGAGCTGCCTGTGTGGCCTGCCTAGTCCACCGCAGACTCCAGGGCTGGTACTTCCTCCCATTAGTCTCTAATAGCCAGGAGTCAGCAGAAGAAACCACAGCCCAATGCCAAACCCTCAGCTCCTCCCCAGGTGGTTAGGATTGATAAAAAGATACTGTTCCCTCTATTCTATTAAGCCAGCAAGGGCAGGGGACTGAGGCCCTTCTGTGGATCTGGCCCTCAGAAGTACCACCTCTCAGCACCATTCCATTTTAGATCAAAAGTCTCACTTTTCAATTTGTCTTCTGTAAGCTCTCTAACCCTTTATTCTTAAACCCAGAATAGCCCTTTTTCAATGTTTATTATATGTTGCTAAATGGAGGGAGTGAAGTAGGTTACAACATAACATCTATAGTGTGCTCCTCTTTTATTAATAGTATGAGAAATATTTATTTCTATGCTTATATAAGTACATTTGGATATGTACACATGAAAAAAGCCTAGAAAGTGGCCTGATACAGTGGCTTTACTGTAATTTCAGCACTTTGGGAGGCTGAAGAGAGCAGATAACTTGAGGTCAGGAGTTCGAGTCCAGCCTGGCCAACATGGCAAAACCCCATCTCTACTAAAAATAAGAAAATTAGCCAGGTGTGGTGGCACACACCTGTAGTCCCAGCTACTCAGGAGGCTGAGGCACAAGAATCGCTTGACCCCAGGAGGCAGAGGTTGCAGTGAGCCAAGATCGCGCAACTGCCCTACAGCCTGGGCGACAGGGAGAGATTGTCTCACAACAAAACAAAACAAAAAACTAGAAGGTATCTTTTAACAATGAGATTATGGTTGGGCACTACTCTTGAGGCTGAGGCAGGAGGATCACTTGATCCCAGAAGTTCAAGATCAGCCTGGGCAATATAGCAAGACCTTAACAAAAAAAAAGTAAAGTTTCAAGATAAGTATAAAATGTCAATGTATAAATATCAGTAGCATTTCTGTACACCAATAACATTCAAACTGAGAACCACATCAAGAGCACAATCCATTAACAATAGTTGCAATAGGGCCGGGCACAGTGGCTCAAGCCTGTAATCCCAGCACTTTGGAAGGCCAAGATGGGCGGGTCACGAGGTCAGGAGATCGAGACCACCCTGGCTAACATGGTGAAACCCCATATCTACTAAAAAATACAAAAAATTAGCCGGGCCAGGTGGCGGGCGCCTGTAATCCCAGCTACTTGGGAGGCTGAGGCAGGAGAATGGCGTAAACCCGGGAGGCAGAGCTTGCAGTGAGCTAAGATCTGGCCACTGCACT
>NW_012107130.1:210935-217986 GCF_000951045.1 Mandrillus leucophaeus | reverse complement strand
AATAGTCAAAGACATGAGCAGACACTTCTCAAAAGAAGACATACAACCAGCCAACAAACATTTGAAAAAATGCTCCATATCACTAATCATCAGAGAAATGCAAATAAAAACCACAATGAGATACCATCTCACACCAGTCAGAATGGCTATTAATAAAATGTAAAAAAAAAAAAAAAAAAAAAAAAACCAGATGGTGGCTAGGCTGTCGAGAAAAGGGAATGCTTTTTCACCGTTGGTGGGAATGTAAATTAGTGTGGTCCTTGTGGAAAGCAGTTTGGAAATTTCTCAAAGAACTTAGAACTACCATTTGACCCAGCAATCCCATTACTGGCTATATATTGAAAAGAAAATAAATCATTCTACCAAAAAGACACATGTACTCATATGTTCATCACAGCGCTATTCAAAATATCAATGACATGGAATCAACCTAGGTGCCCATCAATGGTGGATTGGATAAAAAGTGTGAGACACATATACCATGGAATACTATACAGCCATAAAAAGGAACAGAATCATGTCCTTTACACCAACATGGATGCAGCTGGAGGCCATTATCGTAAGCAAGTTAATGCCAGAACAGAAAACCAAATACTGCATGTTCTCATGTATAAGTGGGAGTTAAACAATGGCTACTCATGGGCACAAGAGTGGCAACAATAGACACTGGGGACTGCTAGAGAGAGATTAGAGGGAGGGGGCAAGTTTTTCAACTATTGGGTACTATGCTCAATATCTGGGTGACAGGATCAATCATACCCCAAACCTTAGCATCACGCAATATACCCAGGTAACAAGCCTGCACATGTTCCCCCTGAATCTAAAATAAAAGTGGAAATCACTTTAGAAATAAATAATAAAATAATACTGCAAAAAATAATTTTAAAAATGTCAAAAGAGAAGAAAAATCGAGATTATGGGTAGTTTTATGTTCTTCTCTGTATATTTCTATGTTGTATGGTTTTTAAATGGGTATATATTAATTTTATAACAAGGAATAAATCCCTTAAGGTCATTTTCATTCAAAAATTGATGAATTTTTAACCTTCAGTATGGAGGAATATGCTGTTAACAGAGCAAGCCTTCTGCAGATCGATAACAACTACAAACTTTGAGGAAAATATATAAAGAAAAGAAAGAAACCTAGAGATTCTGAAGAATGAGAGAGAAAAAAAAACAGCCTTTCAATGGGAGCTGAAACTGAGAAGAAAGGACTGGCATGGGGTGGGTTTCCCTTTGTACGGCCTTTAACTTAAGTGCAGACTACATGGCACAATACAGCTAAAATTCTAATAGAAAATCTACCATCTTTCTAGCCTAAAGAGCCAGATGACAGAATCTAAGGTAACTATAGCCACTTGAACTATGCTGGGGGAATCCTAGAAAGGAAAGAGACAGAACAAGAAAGGCCCACATCCTGTGCATAAACTCTGCCAAGGTGTTTGGCTGACCCCTACTTTCTTGAGCTGTGCACGCCTGGAGTGGACTCAGATCACCACACAGCTAAGGCTAAAAGATTTAGTAATTGAGCTGATGTCCACCACAGGTGAGACAGTTTGCAGTCTCAGAGTAAAAAACTTCATTGCTTTCAAAAAAAAAAAAAAAATCAACATTTTTGGAGGAATATGACTAGAATCCAGAGTCTCAAGCTAGCAATTACTATGTCCAACATACAAAAAGAAATTGACATTAAAAAAAAGGAAAATGTGACTCACCGTTCTCAAGAGAAAAAACAATCAGTTAAGATCAACTCCGAGATGACCAGATATTGGAATTATCAGTCAGGGTCTTTAAAGAAATTATTGTAGGCCAGGCACATTGGCTCATGCCTATAATCCCAGCACTTTGGGAGGCCGAGGCGGGAGGACCACTTGAGGTCAGCAGTTTGAGACCAGCCTGGCCAACATGGCAAGACCCTGTCTCTACAAAAAATACAAAAACATTAGCCGGGCATGGTGGCACATGCCTGTAATCCCAGCTACTCGGGAGGCATGAGAATCACTTGAACCTGGGAGGCGAAGGTTGTAGTGAGCCAAGATTGCATTACTGCACTCCAGCCTGGGTAATGGAGTGAGACACTGTCTCAAAAAAAAAAAAAAAAAAAAAGTTATTGTAACTCTGACCAATGAGATAAAGAATAACATGCCTGATTGTGCCACTGCACTCCAGCATAGGTGACACAGCAAGACTCTGTCTCAAAAAATGAAAACACAATTAGACCTTCCTATCAGGCACCATGCTTATTACCTGAGTGACAAACTAATCTGTGCACCAAACCCCTGTGACACGTAATTTAGCTATACACAAAACCTGCATGTGTACCCCCAAAACTAAAAGTGGCTTTTTTTTTTTTTTTTAAGATGAAAGGCATGGAGCTGATGGTTCATAATGCACTAATTCATAATAGTGTATTGGTATTTTGATTAAAATAAAATAGCTGGCCAGGAGTCATGGCTCATGCTTGTAAGCCCAGCACTTTGGGAGGCTGAGGTGGGTGGATCACCTGAGGTCAGTAGTTCAAGACCAGCCTGGCCAACATGGTGAAGCCCTGTCTCTATTAAAAATACAAAAATTAGGCCGGGTGCGGTGGCTCACACCTGTAATCCCAGCACTTTGGGAGGCCGAGGTGGGCGGATCACGAGGTGAGGAGTTCGAGACCAGCCTGACCAATATGGTGAAACCCTGTCTCTACTAAAAATACAAAAAGTAGCCAGATGTGGTGGTGTGCACCTGTAATCCTAGCTACTCAGCAGGTTGAGACAGGAGAATCGCTTGAACCCAGGAGGCGGAGGTTGCAGTGAGCTGAGATCACGCCACTGCACTCCAGCCTCGGTGACAGAGCAAGGCTGTCTCAAAAAAATTAAAAAATAAAAAAGTTAGCTGAGTATGGTGGCACATGCCTGTAATCGCAGCTACTTGGGAGGCTGAGGCACGAGAACCACTTGAACCTAGGAGGCGGAGGTTGCAGTGAGCTGAGATCGCGCCAGTGCACTCCAGCCTTGGTAACAGAGTGAGACTCTGTCTCAAAAATATAAATAAATAAATAAATAAATAAATAAATAAATAAAATACCTAATTAAACTAGAGAGAAAAAAGAATAAGAGTCTTGTAATTGATTGGAAAATGAAGTAAATCTCAAGAGAGAAAATAGGAATAAAAAATTAACCAAGTTCTAGAACTGAAAAATACAGTGTTTAGGCAGGGCTGGGGGAGACACTAAATTGACTTAATGGCAGAATGGAAAAGATAAAGGGTCAGTGAACATGAAGATAGATTAATAGAAATTCTCCCATCTGAATCTAAAAAGGGGGAATAAAGATTAGAAAAATAAAACGAGCAGTGCTCAGATCTTACATATGGCTGGGCAGGGTGGCTCCCACCTTTAATACCAGCAGTCTGGGAGGCCAAAGCAGGAGGATGGCTTGAGCCCAGAAGTTCGATACCAGCCTAGGAAACATAGTGAGAGACCCAATCTCTTAAAAAAAAAAAAAAAAAAAATTAGCCTGGCATGGTGATGTACTCCTGTAGTCCCAGCTAAATGGGAAGCTGAGATGGGAGGATCACTTGAGATTGGGAGTTCAAGGCTGCAGTGAGACATGATCATGCCACTGCACTCCAGCCTGGGTGACACAGAGAGACCCTGTCTCCAAAAAACAAAATTAAAAAATTAATGCAAATAGCAGAGAAGCAAAATATATGCCAGGAAATAATGATTCAAATGACAGTGGTCTTCTTATCAGAAACCATGAAGACTGGAAGACAGTGGAACAACACCTTTAAAGTGCTGAAAGAAAAATTATCAACCCAGAATTCTATAACCAGTGAAATTATCCTTCAAGAGTGAGTCCTTCAAAGATGTGAAGCAGGTTCACTGTGCCCTGATTACCACTTGTCTGAGTCTGGTGAGACAGAACACCCACATGCGCAGCAAGTTACATGAAGAGATTTATTACTTACAGATGAGCAGCAAGTGACAACAGAAACCTAGGTTTCATTGAGATCTGGCTCCCCAAGGCTCAGGAAGGCCACTCAAGGTAGATGGAGTCTCAACTGCATGTGCCCCACCAACACTGCAGCTGAGGGACCCCAGAAAGCATCCCACCCTGGGTTTTATAACCCAGGGTATCATAACACATCAGATTAAAGTGGAAGGCCATCTTGTTTATAAAGGGGACTGGAACAGAGCCCTGGCTGTTCTGGCCAGCCCCCCTTATGGCAGGACTCTGCATTCCTAGCACATTTTACAGTTATTCTTGAGAACTAGAAGCAAGAGAACAGGGAGAATTGGGAACTATCTAAAGAACTTCCTAGTTTTACCAGGCGCGGTGGCTCACGCCTGTAATCCCAGCACTTTGGGAGGTCGAGGTGGGTGGATCACGAGGTCAGGAGATCGAGACATCCTGGCCAGCATGGTGAAACCCCGCCTCTACTAAAAACATAAGAATTAGCGAGGCATGGTGGCGCGTGCCTGTAGTCCCAGCTATTCAGGAGGCTGAGGCAGGAGAATCACTTGAACTCGGGAGGCATAGAGGTTGCAGTGAGCCAAGATTGCGCCACTGCACCGCAGCCTGGGCGATACAGCAAGACTCCATCAAAAAAAAAAAAAAAAGAACTTCCTAGTTTTTTAGATGAAAGAGGAATATCAAAGGGAAACTCACACATTCAGGAAGGAATAAAGAACATCAATAGCATCCAAATATAAATTCTGTAGTCAGAAAGTATTTATTTAGTCAAGTGTCTGGATATAAAATGCTGGAAGGGGCTTAAAGGACTTAAAGAAGGAATCAAAAGAATTTATCAAAAAGACAGGGTTCACACAATATCAGTAAAACCACAAGCAGTTTCCTGATGTAGAAGACAGAGTATCTCCTTCTTCACTGTTAATATGTGGAGGCTTAAACCAGTGTGGCTAAAGGAGACTTCTTAAAGCTCGTCCAGAAGGGATTCTTTCATACGTGCCTCAGGGAGGCCTTGCCTCATGATGTGTGGTCTGTACTGGGATAGCTACTTCTCTCTTCAGTGTCATTTGTTTCCTAAATATTAAATTTTGCTTTTGTACTTGTCTACATGGGATATACATGCACCCCTATTAACACCTATAAACTGCTGGATATATCTAGGTTTTAAAGTGTAAATTACATATAGAACTCAAACTATTAATAAATATAGTCATTAGCTGGGTGCAGTGGTGCATGTCTATAATCACAGCTACTCGGGAGGCTGAGACAGAGGGAAAGTTTGATGCCAGAAGTTCAAGGCTCTGGTAAGCAATGATCATGCTTGTGAATAGCCACTGCACTTGAGCCTGAGTAACATAGCAAGATCCTGTCTCTAAATAAATAAGCAAAGTGTTCGTCTCACTCTTGGAAATTTCATTCATTGAAAAAAACTAACAAGAAGCCCTGTGTATGAGGGTATTCAGTTCAGTATTATTCTGAATAGTGGGAAGCTGAAAACAAGCATTCCTAATAAGAAGAGAATGATTATGCAAACGACTATCCATCAATGGAATAGAATATTAGGACACTATCAAATATATTTGAAAAATTAGTAACAATGTGTAAAAACGTGTGTACTCTTTTTTTTTCTTTTTTGAGATGGAGTCTCACTCTGTTGCCCAGGCTGGAGTGCAGTGGCATGATCTTGGCTCACTGCAACCTCTGCCTCCCGGGTTCAAGCAATTCTCTGCCTTAGCCTCCTAAATAGCTGGGATTACACGTGCCTGCCACCATGCCTGGCTAATTTTTTGTATTTTTAGTAGAGACAGGGTTTCACCATCTTGGCCAGGCTGCTTTTGAACTCCTGACCTTGTGATCCACCCGCCTTGGCCTCCCAAAGTGCTGGGAATACAGGCGTGAGCAACTGCGCCAGGCCAAAAAAGTGTGTATTCTGATGTTCATTAACAGAAGCAAATTACAAAATTACATGTCTATCATGATCATGACTATGCACATATATGCATTCATTCATTTGAGAAAATTTATTGAACATTTAATGTCTACCAGGTGTTGTGCTATGTATAGGAGATACAAAGCTGAGACGACATGGTCCCCTTCCTCATGGAGATTCAATCTAAGTGGAAGACAGTCATGGAAACAAACTGAAAGGTGTTATCATTCACAGAATGCTTTTGGAGGACGGAAGGAACATTACATTTTGCTGAAGAAGTAAGTGAAAACTTCACAAAGTGGGTACGACATCTGCGGACAAGAATGACAAGGAATATGAAGAAAATCAATCAGTTGTATTAGGGTGGTAAGATGATACGTCATTTATTTTTCAAATTATTTATAATGTTAAATGTTTTTATAATTTTAAAAGATTTTAAAATGAGACATTCTATAATATATCTGGCCACCATGGAAAAGCTTTATGTTAAATAAACCTCAATTATATTGTAAAAGAAAATCATTTTTTGTTTGTTTGTTTTTGTTTTTGTTTTGAGACAGACTCTTGCTCTGTCACCTAAGCTGTAGTGCAGTGGCGTGATCTCAACTCACTGACTTCCACCTCCTGGGTTCAAGTGATTCTCCTGCCTCAGTCTCCCAAGTAGCTGGGATTACAGGCATGTGCCACCACACCCAGCTAATTTTTTGTATTTTTAGTAGAGATGGGGTTTCACCATGTCGGCCAGGTTGGTTTCCAACTCCTGATCTCAAGTGATCTACCTGCCTTAGCCTCCCAAAGTGCTGGGTTTACAGGCGTGAACCATCATGCCCGGGCAGAAAATAGACTTTAAAAGAAAATTTAGAAATGTTCTCTAGAGGGGCTGGGTGCGGTGGCTCACACCTGTAATCTGAGCACTTTGAGAGGCCGAGGCAGGCGGATCACGAGGTCACGAGATCGAGACCATACTGGCCAACATGGTGAAACCCTGTCTCTACTAAAAATACAAAAATTAGCTGGGTGTGGTGGTACACACCTGTAATTCCAGCTACTTGGGAGGCTGAGGCAGGAGAATCGCTTGAACCCAGGAGGAGGAGGTTGTAGTCAGCTGAGATCACACCCACTGCACTCCAGCCTGGTGACAGAGTGAGACTCCATCTCAAAA
>NW_012107130.1:206075-207285 GCF_000951045.1 Mandrillus leucophaeus | reverse complement strand
AAAAAAAAAAAAAAAAAAAATTAGCCTGGCATGGTGATGTACTCCTGTAGTCCCAGCTAAATGGGAAGCTGAGATGGGAGGATCACTTGAGATTGGGAGTTCAAGGCTGCAGTGAGACATGATCATGCCACTGCACTCCAGCCTGGGTGACACAGAGAGACCCTGTCTCCAAAAAACAAAATTAAAAAATTAATGCAAATAGCAGAGAAGCAAAATATATGCCAGGAAATAATGATTCAAATGACAGTGGTCTTCTTATCAGAAACCATGAAGACTGGAAGACAGTGGAACAACACCTTTAAAGTGCTGAAAGAAAAATTATCAACCCAGAATTCTATAACCAGTGAAATTATCCTTCAAGAGTGAGTCCTTCAAAGATGTGAAGCAGGTTCACTGTGCCCTGATTACCACTTGTCTGAGTCTGGTGAGACAGAACACCCACATGCGCAGCAAGTTACATGAAGAGATTTATTACTTACAGATGAGCAGCAAGTGACAACAGAAACCTAGGTTTCATTGAGATCTGGCTCCCCAAGGCTCAGGAAGGCCACTCAAGGTAGATGGAGTCTCAACTGCATGTGCCCCACCAACACTGCAGCTGAGGGACCCCAGAAAGCATCCCACCCTGGGTTTTATAACCCAGGGTATCATAACACATCAGATTAAAGTGGAAGGCCATCTTGTTTATAAAGGGGACTGGAACAGAGCCCTGGCTGTTCTGGCCAGCCCCCCTTATGGCAGGACTCTGCATTCCTAGCACATTTTACAGTTATTCTTGAGAACTAGAAGCAAGAGAACAGGGAGAATTGGGAACTATCTAAAGAACTTCCTAGTTTTACCAGGCGCGGTGGCTCACGCCTGTAATCCCAGCACTTTGGGAGGTCGAGGTGGGTGGATCACGAGGTCAGGAGATCGAGACATCCTGGCCAGCATGGTGAAACCCCGCCTCTACTAAAAACATAAGAATTAGCGAGGCATGGTGGCGCGTGCCTGTAGTCCCAGCTATTCAGGAGGCTGAGGCAGGAGAATCACTTGAACTCGGGAGGCATAGAGGTTGCAGTGAGCCAAGATTGCGCCACTGCACCGCAGCCTGGGCGATACAGCAAGACTCCATCAAAAAAAAAAAAAAAAGAACTTCCTAGTTTTTTAGATGAAAGAGGAATATCAAAGGGAAACTCACACATTCAGGAAGGAATAAAGAACATCAATA
>NW_012107130.1:192849-200895 GCF_000951045.1 Mandrillus leucophaeus | reverse complement strand
AACCCCCCCCCCCAAAAAAAACAAATAACCATAGACTGGGTGGCTTAAACAACAAACATTTATTTCTCACAGTTTGAGAGCCTGGGAGGTCTAAGCCTGGTGACAGAGTGAGACTCCATCTCAAAAAAAAAAAAAAAAAAAAAAGAAAGAAAGAAAAAAAAATCCTCCTCACCCCCCTTAGTGGGTAGCAGTATCGCCAGATCCCCAGCATGACACCACACCCTAGGCTGGATGCAGTGGCTCACACCTGCAATCCCAGCACTTTGGGGGGCCAAGGCAGGAGGATCACTTGAGCTCAGGCATTTGAGACTAACCTAGGCAACATAGTGAGACCCTCGTCTTGACAAAAAATTTTTTAAAAATCGTTTAATTAGCCAAGAGCAGTGGTGTGCACCAGTAGTCCCACCTACTCCGGAGGCTGAAGTGGGAGTATCACTTGAGCCCAGGTGGCCAAGGCTGCAGTGAGCTAAGATTGCACCACTATACTCTAGCCTGGGCCACAGAGTAATACCCTGTCTCAGAAAGAAAATAAAATAAACACCCTAGATGGCAGCAGATTTAACTCCTTGCGCTGGGGTTACTACTGATATTATGGAGTCCTTGTTGTGCTTTTGTTTTTTACCTGAAGCTAGGACGTAGCTATGCCAGCAGAACTCTTCAGATTCCCATACCAGTTTAGTGGATTAAATGGTGTTTCCCCCCACAAAAAAATCTCTGTGTCCTAACTCCTAGAACCTGTGAATGTGATCTTATTTTGAAAATGGGTCTTTGCACATGTACTTAAGCTAAGGATCTTGAGTTGAGATCATCTTAGATTTAGGGTGGGCCCTAAATCCATGACAAGTGGCCCTATAAGAGAAAGGCAGAGGGATATTTGGGACACAGACACACAGGGAGAAAGGCCATGTGAAGATGGAGGCAGACATTGGAATCATGCAGCTCCAAAGCAAAGAATGACTGAAGCCACCAGAAGCTGAAAAAATCAAGAAAGGTGCGATACTTGATTTTATATGTTGACTTGGCTAAGGCAGAGGGTGCCCAGATATTTGTTCAAACATTATTCTGTGTGTTTCTTTGGGGTATTTTGGATGAGCTTAATGTTTACATTGGTGGACTTTGAGTAAGGCAGATTACCCTCCATAATGTGGGTGGGCTCAGCCAGTCAATTGAAGGCCTCAATAGAACAACAAAAAATGGACTCCCCGAACAAGAGGGAACTCTCCAGAAGGCTGACTTCTGACTTTGTCTGCATCATCAGCTATTCCTGGTTTTACAGAAGACTGCCTTCAGACTCAAACTAAAATATCACTGGGGCTGGGTACGGTGGCTAACGCCTATAACATCAGCATTTTGGGAGGCCAGGGCGAGGGATTGCTTGAGCCCAGGAGTTAAAGACCAGCCTGGGAAACATATTGAGACCTTCTCTTTACTAAAAAATAAGATTTTAAAAAAATTAGCCGGGTGTGATGGTGCACACCTGTGATCCCAGCTACTCAGGAGACTGAGATGGGAGGATCACTTGAGCCCAGTAGGTCAAGGCTGCAGTGAGCCATGATGGCACCACTGCACTCCAGCCTTGGCTACAGAGAGAGACCCTGTCTCAAAAAAACAAAACAAAACAAAAACATGCATGACTCCTATTGGTTCTGTTTCTCTGGAGAACCCTGACTATACAGAAGAAGTCTTCCCCTAGAGACAACGGAGGGAACCACAGCCCTACCCGCATCTGAATTTCAGATTCCTGGCTTCTAGAACTGTGAGAAAATACATGTGCATTGTTTTAAGCCATGCAGTTTGTGAGAATTTGTCATGACAGCCCTAGCAAACTAGTATAGCTATCACAGCCTCTGACTTTTCAAGGATCCAGACCAGATGACTTTTGAAACCTGTTTAGAAACATGGACTTCCCTGAGTATTTTTAAACCCAACATATTAGTCAGGGACACGTTCAAGAGCAAGAGAGCATGGTGTTATGCAAAGACCCACACAGACCTAGGTTCAAATTCTGGTGCCAGCACTTCCCAGTTGGGTGGGCTTAAGAATGTTACTCAGAAAAAAATAAACAATCCCATCAAAAAGTAGGCGAAGGATATGAACAGACACTTCTCAAAAGAAGACATTTATGCGTCAAATAAACATATGAAAAAAAGTTCATCATTGCTGGTCATTAGAGAAATGCAAATCAAAACCACAATGAGATACCATCTCACGCCAGTAAGAATGGTGATTACTAAAAAGTCAAGAAAGAACAGATGCTGGGGAGGATGTGGAGAAATAGGAATGCTTTTACACTGTTGGTGGGCCTGTAAACTAGTTCAACCATTGTGGAAGAACAGTGTGGCAACTCCACAAGGATTAGGAACCAGAAATACCATTTGACCCAGCAATCCCATTACTGGGTATATGCCCAAAGGATTAGAAATCATTCTACTATAAAGACACGTGCACACATATGTTTATTGCAACACTATTCACAATAGCAAAGATTTGGAACCAACCCAAATGCCTATCAATAATAGACTGGATAAAGAAAATGTGGCACATATACACCATGGAATACTATGCAGCCATAAGAAAGAATGAGTTAATGTCCTCTGCAGGGACATGGATGAAGCTGGAAGCCATCATTCTCAGCAAACGAACACAGGAACAGACAACCAAACACCACATGTTCTCACTCATAAGTGGGAGTTGAACAATGAGAACACATGGACACAGGGAGGGGAACATCAAACACTGGGGCCTGTCAGGAGGTGGGGGGCAAGGGGAGGGAGAGCATTAGGACAAATACCTAATACATGTGGGGCTTAAAACCAAGATGATGGGTTGATAGGTGTAGCAAACCACCATGGCACATGTATACCTATGTAACAAACCTGCACATTGTGCACATGTATCCCGGAACTTAAAAAAAAAAAAAAAAAGGACGTTACTTAACCTTTTTGAAACTATTTCCTCATCTAAGCAACAAGGATACTCCTAATTTTGGGGGTCTTATAAGAAATAGAATAAGCCGGGCACAATGGCTCAAGCCTATAATCCCAGCACTTTGGGAGGCCAAGGCAGATAGATCACCTGAGGTCAGGAGTTCTAGACCAGCCTGGCCAGCATGGTGAAACCCCTGTCTCTACTAAAAATACAAAATGAGCTGGGCATGGTGGCTGAAGCAAGCCAAGCAAATGGCTTGAACCCAGGAGGCAGGGGTTGCAGTGAGCGGAGATGCACCACTGCACTCCAGCCTGGGCCACAGAGCCAGACTCCATCTCAAGGAAAAAAAAGAAAAAAAGAAAAAGAAATAGAATGTAGATAAAGTGCCTGGCTCATAGAAATGATGATAAATGATGTCCCTTTCTCTTCTTTTTCCCCCTCCTCTTCCTCCTCCCCTTCTTCATCTCTCATATGAAAGCTCTGTAGACAGTGCTTCTTCCCATCCCATCCAGCCTGATGTCCCTTGACCCCAGCCAGAATGCCTTAATCCATGGCTCCTAGCATGTGTAGTGAGCATCTCATTCCTGTCTCTATGTTTTGCAAGCTTTTATCCCACCTACCCAAATCCTCATTCTCCTTAAGGGCCCAGCTCATGTCTCCCTGCTCTCCAAAGTTTTCGGTTGAAACACTTAGCCCATAGTTCTCCCTCCTTGCCCTAAACTCCCGAAGTACACATTTTCTGAACAATTCCTTTGACTCTCAGTGAATACTACCTTACATGGCTTCTCTTCCTCTCTGCGCAGCCAGTTCCCAGCATGCAATCAGGCACTGTTTGGGAACTGGAAACCATTTCCCACAGAAACAATGTTATCGATGGTGGTCAGGCTAGCAAAAAGCATGCTCAATATCTATTGGGCTTTCAGCTTCCGGAAAACAGGCCCCACAGACATTCCAAGTATTCTAATCATGATCTATTATGCATAAGGAGAAGCAATAGAGATGGTGGCCCACTGCTCTGGCTGCACCATCTGGCATAGCTGCCTCTGTCTTCTGCAGCCAGGCAGGTCCAGGACAAGATGCCCCAGATGGGTGGCTAAAGGTGTCTGGAGAAAGGGGGGCCACCAGCTCTGCTAGGATACTGGCCCAGGATTGACCCAGTCTGACAGACAGGAAGGGATCCCCCAGCTCCCAAGGGAAGTGATGGGCCTCCTCGCCCTTGTGTGTGACTTGGAGGTCTTGGGGCAGGCTGCAGAGGGACTCACTTACATTAGGCCAAAGTGAGCCCAGGTGCCTTCCCTGGACAGAGCTGCCATTTCACTGCTGACATGAGTGGGCAATCACTGCCCTTTCAATTGGATGAGGCTTAGTGACTGGCGATCCTTCCTGGTGCAGTTCAGGGCTCTGTGCTCTTCCTCTAGCCCACAGGAAATAAGGAGCAGCCCAGCACTTCGCCCAAAGCCAGATATACTGAGGTTTTAATCTGGGCTAACCCGTTTAACTACTTAGTGCCTGCTACCCAATCCTCAAACTAGTCTCATGAGCATCACCTGGGAGTTTTGTAGAAAAGCAGAATCTCAGCTCCCACCTTCACACCTACTCATTCAGAATCTGCATTTTAATAAGATCCCCAGGTGATTTGTATGTGCATTAAAGTTTGAGAAGCAATGTCTTAGTTGCTGAAAGCAGGGTGGAATGAAGCCTAGATTTGCAATCCAAAGACTGGGGACAACAACGGTGGATCCCAGCCTAGATCCAAGCATTAAAAAACCCAGAGGCAAGGCTGGTGTGAATAAAAGCCAAGTTTCCTGCAGCCCAGCCCAGCCTTCTAGAAATCCCAAGAGATGGAGTTTCCAGCTGGGATACGCAAAATATTTCCATCTGTAATGTGTATCCATAAACCAACGACTACCTGTATTTGTATTTTTATTTATCTCACCTTCTCAACTAGACCATAAGGCTAAAAAGCCAGGAATCATATTGCATGTGTATGCCTGTATGTATAATGGAAGAAAAATGGGATATAATTAATGAGCACAGGCTCTGATGTAGGCAGACCTGCCTCCTGAGCCCAGCATTTCCATTGACTTAATGTGTGGGCTTAGTGATGCTACTGGTCTCTCTGAGCCTCAGTTTCCTCATCTGTGCTGTTACTACAGTGAAAACCTACCTCTCAGGATGGTTGAATAATGAAATGAGTCAACATCCAAAATACACCTGGTAAATAACAGGCACTCAGTAAATGGTCACCCCTTGTCCTTTGAGTCTCCCCAACCCCCACACTGCAGGCCAGCATATTTTACATATTCAATAAACACTTGATAGAAAGGCATACAGAGTGGTATAATGGTTATTGGAGATGCAGAAGGGGGTAAGGTTGGAGGAAGGTGAGGGATGAAAAACTACCTATTGGGTACAATGTACACTATTCGGATGACAGGTGCACTAAAATCCTAGACTTTACCACTATACAATTCATCCATGCAACCAAAAACCCCTTGTATCCCTAAAGCTATTGAAATAAAAGAGATTTTTAAAAGAAACCTGTAATTAATTTTGAGTGCATCAGATTGTTGATCAGTTATCCCAATGCTGTTTATTGAAATTTTCCAGAGTGTGGTGCAGTGGCTCACTCCTGTAATCCCAACACTTTGGGAGACGCAGGCGGACAGATCGCTTGAGTTGGGGAGGTCAAGACTGCAGTGAGCTGAGATGGTGCCATTGGACTCTAGCCTGGGCGACAAAACGAGACACTCTGTCTCAAAAAAAAAGAAAAGAAAAGAAAAGAAAGAAAGAAAGAAAGAAAGAAAGAAAGAAAGAAAGAAAGAAAAGACAAATTTCCCCTTCCTCTCTGTCCGCTATTTTTTTTTTTTTTCTTTTAGACAGAGCCTTGCTCTGTCTCCTAGGCTGGAGTACAGTGTTGTGATCTCGGCTCACTGCAACCTCCGCCTCTCAGGTTCAAGGGATTCTCTTGCCCCAGCCTCTCGAGTAGCTGGGATTACAGGCATGCACCAACATGCCCGGCTAATTTTTGTATTGTTAGTAGAGTCGGGGTTTCGCCATGTTGGCTAGGGTGGTCTCAAACTCCTGACGCCAAGGCAATGGTGTCACAGAGCGAGACCCTGTCTTGAAAGAAAAAGGATAAAAAATTAGTTTAATAGTAGAGGATGGAGGCCAGGTACAGTAGCTCAGCCCGGCCAACATGGCAAAACCCTGTCTCTACTAAAACTACAAAAATTAGCCAGGCGTGGTGGTGTGCACCTGTAATCCCAGCCACCCAGGAGGCTGAGGCAGGAGAATCACTGGAGCCCAGGAGGCTGAGGCAGGAGAATCACTGGAACCCAGAAGGCAGAGGCTTCAGTGAACTGAGATCGTGCTACTGCACTCCAGCCTGGGCGACAGAGCAAGACTCCATCTCAAACAACAAACAAAAAACCTTAGCTAAATTAAATTTAACAGAGTTAGGCTGGGCATGGTGACTCACGCCTGCAATCCCAGCACTTTGAGAGGTCAAGGCTGGTGGATCACCTGAGGTCAGCAGTTCGAGACCAGCTTGGCCAACATGGTGAAACCCCATCTCTACTGAAAAAAATAGAAAAATTAGCTGGGTGTGGTGGCGGATACCTGTAATCCCAGATACTCAGGAGGCCGAGGTAGGAGAAGTGCTTGAACCAGGAAGCGGAGGTTGTGGTGAGCCGAGATTGTGCCACTGCACTCCAGCCTGGGCAATAAGAGCAAAACTCTGTCTCCAAAGATAAATAAATAAATAAATAAATAAATAAATAAATAAATAAATAAAAATGAGCCAGGTGTGGTGGCATGTACCCATAGTCCCAGCCACTCAGGAGGCTGAAGTGGGAGGATCTCTTGAGCCTGGGAATTTGAGGCTGCAGTGAGTTGTGATCATGCCACTGTACTCTAGCCTGGGTAACAGAGCAAGACCCTGTCTCAAAACAAACAAATAAAACTAACAGAGTTTAATTGAGCAAAGAACCATTCACAAATTGGGCAGCCTCCTGAGCTAGAGAAGGCTCAGAGAGACTCCAGTGCAGCTATGTGGTGGAAGAAGATTTACAGAGAGAATGAGGAAAGTGGCTGGATTCGGTGGCTCACGCCCATAATCCCAGCACTTTGGGAGGCTGAGGTGGGGGGATCACGAGGTCAAGAGATCGAGACCGTCCTGGCCAACATGGTGAAACCCCATCTCTAGTAAAAATTTAAAAATTAGCTGGGCATGGTGGCGTGTGCCTGTAGTCAGTCCCAGCCACTTGGGAAGCTGAGGCAGGAGAATCCCTTGAACCCAGGAGGCAGAGGTTGCAGGGAGCCAAGATCATGCCACTGCACTGCACTCCAGCCTTCCAGCCTGGTGACACAGCAAGACTCCGTCTCAAAAAAAAAAAAAAAAAAAAAAAAAGAGGAAAATGACATACAGAAAACAGAAGTGAGGTACAGAAACAATTGGATTGGTTATAGCTCAGCGTTTATCTTATTTGAACATGGTTTGGACAGTTGGACCCCTTTGGCCAAAACTTGGTGACTGGCACAAGAGTAGGTTATAGTCTAGTTACGCTTTTATTTAGGTTATAATTTACTATGAGCAGAGAAACCTTTAGGCTGAACTTAAAATACATAAGGAGGCAGCTTTAGGCTAAACTTGATTAACATTGGTTTCTTACTGTTTTTCCAACTATCAAAGTAAATCATTTTTGTTATGGATACTTTTGAAAAACACCAGAAAGCATAGTGAAAAATCCTTAAAATGTGCTATAATACCACTACCCAGGAATAAAGCATGCTAATACTAATGTTTTGGAGTATTTCCTTCCAAATTCTTTATTTTTTATTTTTATTCTTATTTTATTTGTAATGTTTTTTGACACAGAGTTTGGCTCTTGCTGCTCAGGCTAGAGTGCGATGGCGCAATCTCGGCTCACTGAAACCTCCACCTCCTGCGTTCAAGCGATTCTCCTGTCTCAGCCTCCCAAGTAGCTGGGATTACAGGCGCCCACCACTACACCCAGCTAATTTTTTGTGTTTTTAGTAGAGACGGGGTTTCACCATGTTGGCCAGGCTGGTCTTGAACTCCTGACCTCAGGTGATCTGCCTGCCTTGGCCTCCCAA
>NW_012107130.1:189454-191684 GCF_000951045.1 Mandrillus leucophaeus | reverse complement strand
GGCGGAGTTTGCAGTGAGCGGAGATCGCACCACTGCACTCCAGCCTGGGCGACAGAGAGAGACTCAGTCTCAAAAAAAAAAAAAAAAAAAAAAAAGAGCGGTGACATCAGAACACATTTCAGTTGGGGACCAGTCAAACGCAATCTGTTTCAAACCCAGTGGCATTTTTTTAGGGAAATAATGAGGAGTTGAAATGACGGGTTAGGAGGCAAGTGCCTTTGAAACCTTACCTCTGGCTTTGTCGTCCACAAACTCTCTAAACCAGGCAGAGTTTCCGCTTTAATTGGGAGAGAGAGAGGAGGCAGCTGAAATTGAGCAAGAGACACATTCTTTCATTGATCTAGGGGAGGGTAAAGCATGTTTAGGCAAACAGAAAGCTGCAATCTCACATTCACTATGCTGGTCCTAAGAGGAGTTGGCATCCTGAATGAGGCTTTGGCGAAGCTCTAAGACACCAGGTCTTCAAACAGCTGAGGATTTAGACATCAGAATCTTAGTGAGGCCTTGCTCAGCAGCCTTTAGGGACAAGCCATTCAGATTCCAGCTGGGATTGTGGCAGCCCCCAGCCTCCATTCCCACAAGAATGTGGGATGTGGGCCACTGGTCCCTGTGGTCTTTCTCTGCCCAGACCTGATCCCCAGGGTTTCATCATCTGGATAAGTGTGGGTTCCCTTTCCTCCTTTGTCCAAATCTTGTTCTTGATCCCAGGGGTGCTTAGGATTGAAGTAGAAAGGCATGGTTTCAAATTCTCACTTCTGCCACTTGTGGTCTATATGAGACCTTGGCTGTGACACTAAACCTCTCTGCTCTTGTTTCCACATCTGTAAAATAGGAATAACAATAGTAATTCTCTTCTTGGGTTATCATGAGAATTCATTAAGACAGGCTCCACAGGCCTGGTGCTTTTAATACCAGCAGTTTGGAAGGCTGAGATGGGAGGTTGGCTTGAGCCCAGGATTTTGAGACCAGCCTGGGCAACATAGCAAGACCCTCTATCTAAAAAAAAAAAAAAAATTGTAATTAGCCAGGTGTGGTAGTGTGTACCTGGAGTCCCAACTACTTGGGGGGGCTGAAGCGAGAGGACTGCTTGAGGCCAGGAGTTCCAGGCTTCAGTGAGCTATGATCATGCCACTGCATCCAGCCTGGGTGACAGAGTGATACCGTGTCAAAAAAAAAAAAAACAAAAAAAAAGCCTCCAAAAAGTACCTGGGCACAGGGAAGGTGATCAATAAAAGAGAGTTAGACCGGAGTGTTCCCTTCCCCCTGAACCCGATACAGATTCTGTCCTTTCTTTAACAAATTCGAAATTCACTTCTTTTTCATCTCTTTGCCAAATCCTTAATGCTCATTTCATGTCTGGACCCCAACCTCTTTTGTTTCCAATTTGTCCAAGCAGCTGCTTCTAGATACAACTTTCTCACACCTGCAGTTTGGACCACATCAAGGGGCTAGGCTCTATCATGGGCCCCTCCCAAACCCATCTCCTCCTCTGTTCTGTCCATTCACTCTATCTGCTTTGCTATTCCTCCTTTAACATCACTACTGGGAAAAACTCCCAGTTTTTAGTCACTGAGACTTCTTTCTTCATTCAAATCCCACTCACTCGTGTCAAGAAGCTTGCTTATAAAACGAAAACAGAAAAAAAACTGTAATAAAACTCAAGGGGGGTGGGGGGCATTCCTCTCACAGAAAATCAAAAGTTACCTTGAAAAAAAAAACAATGAGCCGGGTGTGGTGGCTCACGCCTGTAATCCCAGCACTTTGGGAGGCCAAGGCAGGTGGATCACCTGAGGTCAGGGGTTCGAGACCAACCTAGCCAACATAGTGAAACCCCGTCTCTACTAAAAAAAAAAAAAAATAGAAAAATTAGCCAGGCATGGTGGCGGGTGCCTGTAATCTCAGCTACTGGGGAGGCTGAGGCAAGAGAATCACTTGAACCCAGGAGGCAGAGGTTGCAGTGAGCCAAGATCAGGCCACTACACTCCAGCCTGGGCAACAGAATGAGACTCCATCTCTAAATAAATAAATAAATAATTTTTTTTTTTGAGACAGAGTCTCACTCTGTTGCCCAGACTGGAGTGCAATGGCATGATCTCGGCTCACTGCAACCTCCACTTCCCGGGTTCAAGCGATTCTCCTGCCTCACCCTCCCAAGTAGCTGGGACTGCAGGTGTGCACCACTGTGCCCAGCTAATTTTTGTATTTTTTTTTAGTAGAGACAGGGTTTCAC
>NW_012107130.1:179495-180562 GCF_000951045.1 Mandrillus leucophaeus | reverse complement strand
GGAGTCAGAGAGAAAGACTAGGATATCTGGATATCTGGGGACTCCTGATCTCCTTTTTTTTTTTTTTTTTTTTTTTTTTTTTTTTTTTTTTTTTTTTTTTTTTTTTTTTTTTTTTTTGAGACAGAGTCTTGCTCTGTTAGACAGGCTGGAATGCAGTGGCATGATCTCTACTCACTGCAACTTCCATCTCCCAGGCTCAGCAATTCTCCTACCTCAGTCTCCTGAGTAGCTGGGATTACAGGCGTGTGCCACCACGCCCAGCTAATTTTTGTATTTTTAATAGAGTCAGGGTTTCACCATGTTGGCCAGGCTGGTCTCGAACTCCTGACCTCAGGTAATCCACCCACCTCAGCCTCCCCAAGTGCTGGGATTACAGGTGTGAGCCACCACGCCCGGCCCCTGATCTCCTTATAAGGAGTATTGGTTTTCATTTCCCAGGAGCACTAGGATAATAGTCAAAGGCCATTGTTGCCTGGGCTTGTCCCTCATTCCCACCCCTCCACTTTACTTCCACTCTGCCTCATGCTCCCACTTCCCAATATAAGGCCTAGTTTTCCATGAGTTATGAGAGCTACAACTAAGTTTGAAATTCTCTCAGGCATTTCAAGATATACCAGGAGATCCCATCTATCCTGCAAAAACAGCAGCTTTTAAATGGACTCGTTTTCTTACAGAATGACAGGAAAAGCTGGGATCCAGAAAGATGCGTCCAGGTCAATTACAGCCTTACAAGTAGTAAGATTATGCTTTCAAGAAATACAATTTTATTACTTTCAATCATGCAGTAATAGTAACAACTAACAAAGTATTGTGCAAAAAAGAGGTTGGGTTCACCTCTTTGAATGGATATAAGAAAATAATACGGAATATTCACATTACTATAAGCACAGATTTCCATGTAGGTGACTTAAAGACAATTGGTCTGTTTAGTAAGGACAACACACACTTTTTTTTTTTTTTTTTTTTTTTTTATAGAGATAATGTCTCACTATGTTGCCTGGGCTGGTTTCAAACTCCTGGGCTCAAGCAAGCCTCCCACTTCAACCTCCTGAGTAGCTGGGACTACA
>NW_012107130.1:174418-178760 GCF_000951045.1 Mandrillus leucophaeus | reverse complement strand
GGGTTTCACCATGTTGGCCAGGCTGTTCTTGAACTCCTGACCTTGTGATCCGCCCGCCTCAGCCTCCCAAAGTGCTGGGATTACAGGCTTGAGCCACCACACCTGGCCAACAATGAACGTTTGTGAAGGAAAGAAAGCCTGTGCTAGGAAGTATGTGATTAAAGGATACTCTCACCCAATGGAGATAAGAGGATATATTGGCTCCACTCTTTGGAAGGCATTTGGGCATGATTTATGGAATGATAAACATGTTCTGTCTGGGTGGGGTGGCTCACATCTGTAATCCCAGCACTTTGGGAGGCCAAGGAGGGAAGATGCCTTGAGCTCAGCATTTTGAGGCTACAGTAAGCTATGATGATGCCACTGCACTCCAGCCTGGGTGACACAGGAAGATGCTGTCTCTAAAATCTTAAAAAAAAAGAAAAAAAAAACCTACCTGTTTAAAACCAAATCTCAATTCCTAGGAGGCAACTTTAAGGAAATAAGAAATTTGAGTGAAAAGGCTTCATGATAATATATGTTCATCGCAGTTATGATAGAAAACATTGGAAACCATCTAAAAGACCGACAAAAAAAAAGAAAAACTAAAATAAATGATACTGAATCTACTAGATGTAGTCTGCAGATACTAAAATAATAATATGGCATGTGCCTGGAGTTCCAGCTACTCAGGAGGCTGAGCCTGGGAGGATGGCTTGAGCCCAGGAGGTTGAGGCTACTGCACTCCAGCCTAGGCAACAGAGCGAGACTCTGTCTCAAAAACAAAAATTACATAAAATAATAGTAACTATGAAGCCACTACATAGAAAAGTTTATAATAATTGTGAAAACCAAGGTACAAAAAAGTGTGTGTGTGTGTGTGTGTGTGTGTGTGTGTGTGTGTGTCTACACATTGGGAAAGGACTTAAAAAGAAAAAAAAGCAAAATACTACCAGTGTCTGTGTTTAGGAGGTGTAATTATGAATAGGGAGGGTTTTTCTTTTCTTTTTTTCTACTTTTCAAAGTTTCTGTAATGTGGTTATATTCCTGTTATAAATATATATATAAATTATATGTTACTTTTATAAATACATATATCTGAAACCTCCCTGGAATTAAGGAGTTCTGAGCAAGGAGTTCCTTTCCCAAAGAAGGACCACCACGCAGCAGTCCTCTATCCATGCCAAGTTAGTCAAACCACCAAGGAACTAACCGCCAAAGGGACCCTATTTTTGAATCCGCTAATCTCAAAGTCACAGACTGGAAGGTGGGCAGGGTCTGTGCCCTTCTTACCTGGGAAACACTAGCTAACTCTTGGGCTTGCAGTAAAACACCTGAAGGGGCGGAAATGGGAGGCTAAGAGGACCTCTGTCCCCGGGGCAGTCCTGCGGCTGGTGGCTGCAAAGGGAAGACCAGGCAGTCTCTTTTGCCCTAAGACTCCCTCCATGGCCGCCTTGAAAAGGGGAAGTTTATGTAAAGTTAGGGAAGAAAACTGTGTAGATAGGTTCTTTAAGAGATAGGGAATTGGGGCAAATACTTCCCAGGAAGAAAGTTTCAGTGGCAATTTGGAGAACTGAAAGAGACAATTCAGGTGTGTGTGTGCTCTTGAGGTGATTGGAAATTAGGGATCTTTCTAAGCTTTGGACTGGATTTAGTAGACAAAGGAACTGGATTGGGACTAGGGTGTTTTAGAGCTGGAACAGATTTAAAGAGGAAGCTGGCAAGAAACTAAAGTTTCCTGAGTGCTGCCTACTATGTGCCAGACGCTTTAAAAACATTATCCCTTTTTATCTTCAGGGTAGCTCAATCCAGAAGGTATTATTGTCCTTGATTTACAGGGGAAAGAAATTGAGGCTCAGAGAATAATTGTCTGAGGTTACACACTGGGGAGTGGCAGAGCCAGGAGGGAGACCTCCCGCTGTCTTGACACCAGAGCCCAAGCCCTTTCCTCTAGGTCTAGGCCAACCCCTTTCTTTGGATTTGAGGAAACTGAAAGCCAGGGAGAGTGAGTGATTACACCTTCCTGTACAACTCATCAGAGAAAAGGAAGGTCTTGAAGCCAAGTCCTCTGATCCCCAGCGCTGTGCTTTTTCCACTACTCCACAGGGTCAACCACCCACCATTGCTGGGAGGCTTCTATCTCACCTGCTGCATCTGTTGGATTATCCTTTCTGGGACAACTCCTGGATGATTGGGAAGCCCAGGTTGATGTCTCTCTGGGTTCATTGCTATTTGAGGCTTTATTGTTATTAACATCAGTTTTATTTTTATTTCATTTGATTGTTCACTTCTGTATTTCCTCCCAGGCCGTTAATATTTGTTGAAAAACATTATCTGTGAAATAAAGAACATGTAACTAAATACATAAAAGCTGTTTGCCCCAGGGCTTTATGTTTGAAACTGAAGTCTGCACAACCATTGAGTGTATTATCTGGATGATATCTAACACCACCACTTTAGAGTGTGAGAATGAACCCTTTTCTTAAAAGGAAAAAAATTAGAAAAGAATGTTGACCTTCCTAATGTTTCCCAGTACAAAGAAATTCATCTACTGTAGATTCCAAGACAGACCAGACCAATATGTTGACATGCTGGGCTCAGATTCCATTCCTGAAAATCTGGAACCTTATGCTGTATAAATAACATGATCTTTTCCTTCGTTCAAATCAAGAGGAGAAACAATTGCTGGCAGATCTCAGGGTTTGCCCTCCCCCTAACTGTCCCCACAAGTCCTAGCTTGCTACCCACAAGTCATGACTCGCATATTTTCATTTGACAAGTTTTGAAACGTTCTGGAAATCATAGGGAGAAAGAGAACCAGATCCTCCTGAGAAACAAAGTAAAGGGGAAAAAAATGGAAAGAATAAAAGAGCGTAAAGGAAAATGTCTTACATATATAAATCTATATTGAAATAGTTAACAGGACTTGAAAGTAAATTTTCTAGGGTAGCCTTGTCAACTATAGAAGCACTGTTAGATATGTCCTCATTTTTAAGAAAAATGAACTGTTATACAGAGAGGGTATGTGCCCAAAGCCACAGAAGGAACTGGCTAACATGAACTTCTGGTCAAGTTCTTTCTTCTCTGGG
Organism: Mandrillus leucophaeus; assembly: GCF_000951045.1. Classification (NCBI taxonomy): domain Eukaryota; kingdom Metazoa; phylum Chordata; class Mammalia; order Primates; family Cercopithecidae; genus Mandrillus; species Mandrillus leucophaeus. The sequence continues at coordinate 175,692 of NW_012107130.1, read as the reverse complement.
GCAATCAGGTGATCTAATACCACATTTTGGCTGGACACAGTGGCTCATGCCTGTAATTCCAGCACTTTGGGAGGCCAAGGTGGGCGGATCATCTGAGGTCAGGAGTTTGAGACCAGCTTGGCTAACATGGTGAGACCCCATCTCTACTAAAAATACAAAAAAAAAAAGCGCTGGGTGTGGTGGTACGTGCCTGTAATCTCAGCTACTCAGGAGGCTGAGGCAGGGGAATTGCTTGAACCTGGGAGGCATAGGTTGCAGTGAGTTGAGATTGTGCCACTGCCCTCCAGCCTGGGCAACAGAGCAAGACTACGTCTCAAAAAAAAAAAAATCAAATACATAAATGCCACATTTTAATCTTAGTAGAATAAATTTCTACCTAAATGTATATGATTTCCCAGTAACAAAAAACAAAACAAAACAAAACAAAAAAAAAACCTTCATATTACCAAAGTTGTTATTAGAATTCGCTATAGGCCGGGCGCGGTGGCTCACACCTGTAATCCCAGCACTTTGGGAGGCCGAGGTGGGCAGATCACGAGGTCAGGAGATCAAGACCATCCTGGCTAACATGGTGAAATTCCGTCTCTACTAAAATACAAAAAATTAGCCGGGTGTGGTGGTGGGCGCCTGTAATCCCAGCTACTCGGGAGGCTGAGGCAGGAGAATGGCGTGAACCAGGGAGACGGAACTTGCAGTGAGCCGAGATCGCGCCACTGCACTCCAGCCTGGGTGACAGAGCAAAACTCTGTCTCAAAAGAAGTTGCTATAATTTTAAATATGTCTAGATGTCTTGGGATAGCATTACATTCACCACTGTTTAAATTATAGGCAAACTCTCTGATGTCTTTCCAGAATATTTAAAAATTGGGAGCGTTGAAGGCAGTGACCATGCCCTATTCTTCTTTATATTTCCCATAGTGCTTAGCACTGTCCTTTGTGCCTAGTGTCATTCATATAAACTCATTAAACTGGTTAAAGGTGTGAAAATTCACCTATTGGCTAGTTCTCAGAGCTTCTTGAGGGCAGAGACTGGGTCTTACTCATTTCTGAATCCATAATGCCTAGCACTGGGCCTGGTCAGAAAAGCCTAGCCTATTACCTGATGCTTAAGATGCCCTGAGGAGTTTCAATGGGTGAGACCACAGCAAGATCCCAGTAACGGTGTATTCTTTTAGTTGGGAGGAGTCAGAGAGAAAGACTAGGATATCTGGATATCTGGGGACTCCTGATCTCCTTTTTTTTTTTTTTTTTTTTTTTTTTTTTTTTTTTTTTTT
>NW_012107130.1:148617-173586 GCF_000951045.1 Mandrillus leucophaeus | reverse complement strand
TATAGAGATAATGTCTCACTATGTTGCCTGGGCTGGTTTCAAACTCCTGGGCTCAAGCAAGCCTCCCACTTCAACCTCCTGAGTAGCTGGGACTACAGGCAAGTATCACGGTGCCCAGCTTGTTAACACGCATACAATAGAACATTGCTTTTTTTTTTTCTTTTTCAGACAGTCTGGCTCTGTCACCCAGGCTGAAGTACAGTGCTGCATCATCATAACTCACTGCAACTTCAAACTCCTGGGCACAAGTGATCCTCTCTCACTACAGCCTCCCAAGTAATTGGGACTACAGGCACATGCCATTGTGCCCACCTAATACTTTTATGTTTTGTAAAGATGGGGTCTCAAACTCCTGGGCTCAAGCAATCCTCCCACCTCGGTCTCCCAAAGCACTGAGATTATAGGTGTGAGCCACTGTGTCTAGCCAAACTTTGCTTTTCAAACCTATTTTCATAGATATCCTAAAGCAGCACTATCCAGTAGAACTTTCTAAGACCATGGAAATATCCCATATTTGTGCTGTCCAATATGGCAGTTACTAGCCACTTGTAGCTGCTAAGCACTTGAAATGTGGTTAGTCAATTGAAAAGCTGAATTTTTTTATTTTGCTTAATTTTACTTAAATTAAATAGCTACATGTGGCTACTGGTTAGCTTACTGGACAGTACAATTCCAAAGTAAACCTCAGCCCAGTCAAGGCTTTAGTCACCCTGCCACCTAACGATAGTGACCCCTGGAAAGCTTCCTTTTAGCAAAGCAGTGTTCAAAAAAATTAATATAACCACTTTCCTGAAAAGTTTGAAAATATGAAAAAGGGAAAATAATCCATCATCCCTAATCTCAGGATTGCAACTCCCACGGATACACTTTGGTGCATTTGTCCCCCAACTATGCCCAGCTTACTTGTTAGGATCTTGAGCCTTTTGTCAGTCAGAAGGACTTCACAGGGCAACAATACACTTGTACTCTTCACTGGGCCCCAGGGCTCCTCAGGGGCAGCCATGGCTGGTTAGCTGTGGCCTCATAAGAGTGCTTCAGGAGAGCTGAGCAGTGGGGCAGCCACCATGGCATCCCAGTTTTGACTCGCCAGTGGAAAGGGTCCTCCGTGTGTTCCAGTCTCATGTCCTGTCCTACCTTCTAACTTCCAGAAACTCTCCTGAGGAGGTGAATTCCAAAATTGTGGAGCTAGAAAAGTTTCTAGCAATGAGTTCATTCAACCCACTCAGAGGACAGATGAAGACACATGGCCAGAACCTGAAAGAGATTGGATGTCTGACTCTTGCCTCCCAGTCCAGTGCTCCTTCACTCAACCACAGATCCTTTCAGCAGCCTCCCAGGGCCGGTGGCTGGGGCCCACACCTCCTGACACTGCCATGGCACAGCTGCCAAGTGGCAACAGGAAAGGGGCAGCATGTAATGCCCTTATTCTCTCCCATTCTCCCCCTTCCATTTGCTCAGCAAAGTAAGAGCCAGTGCCCCACAGCTGTACTTAGCCTATGTTCCCCAAGAAGCCCCAGCCAGATAGCAAGGCCACCATTGTCTCTCCCCACCACCCACCACCATGATGAAAGACTCTGTCTGCCTGTGTCCGCTGTTCCCTTCTTTCTGGCCTTCTCAGAATGGCCAGGTGGAAATCTGATCCTAGTTCTTTCCCGTACAGGAAAGAAAGGCTCCCACAATGGACGCAGCCTCTTTTTGGGTGCTCATGGCATGCCAAAGGGAGGACTATGCTCCTCCAGGATGCCGGCTCTAGCCCTCGGTCATTTGCGCACACTCTCCTGACCCTTTGGGGGATTCCTCTGTCTGGCTAGGGCACACGTGCATGACTTTCCTCCCTATCCCCTCCTGCTTTCTCTAAGAGCCCTGGTCGTCACGTGGCCTCCAGTAATTTGGAAGTCAGGACCCTATTGCTACCTTCCAAATCCCCTAGCTCCATTTGCTCCCAGTAAATTTAAACAACTGCATGAGTGGGTCTAAACTCCCCTTTGTGCTATAATTAGGCTGGAACAAGGCTCACCCCAGGACAGAAATACTGTACGGGGCGGGTTATAGACTGCTGCTGGTCCCCACAGTAGGGAAGAAGCGACCTTTTGAATAGGAGGATTAACACATTAGCACATAGATTCCTGCTTCCGGGGAGGGCTGAATTCTAGGATAAGAGCTCCAGCTTTTATGTGAGCGGGGAGGAAGGGGGGAGCAATGCACACTAAAGACTTTGTGTATTCCTAGGGTATCTGGGGGGTAAACACGAGAAGAATCCGACAGGCACCATCCAGAGGGGCAGGGCAGCTCAAGACCCTCCCAGGCTCAATGTTGTGAATGGTGATGATAGGAATCCCGGAACGAAAAGCATCTCCTGTTGTCTCCTTGCTCTTTCCTGTCAGGCAATGCTGGGCACCTGGAATGCTGTGGCGAAGCCCAGAGAACACGGGCACTAAAGTTAGACACACAGGAGTACCTGGAAAACCAGCTGCGTGACCTTGGGCTGGTGCCTGCCCCTCTAGGGGTGCCTCTGTTTCTTCCTCTTTAAAATAGGGGATAGTAACTCTATCTCGTAAGGTTGTTAAAGAGGATTAAATGAGATAGCATAAGAAAGCGCCTAGAAACAAACAAGTAACACCTGGCAGGCACTCAACAGATGGTAATGCCTTGCCCTCAAACATACTCTCTGCCACCCCCATTGGCAATGATTTCATCAGTAAATTCCCCCAACTGAATCACATTTCTGTTGAAATCTTAACATTCAGCCCGGTATAGTGGCTCACGCTGTAATCCTAGCATTTTGGGGGGCTGAGGCTAGGGCAGGTTGCTGAGTCCAGGAGTTCAAGACCAGCTTGGGCAACATGGACAAACCCTGTCTCTACAAAAAAAAATATAAAATAATTAGCGGAGTGTGGTAGCACACGCCTGTAGTCCCAGCCATTCAGGAGGCTGAGGTGGGAGGATCACCTGAGCCTGGGGAGGTCGAGGCTGCAGTGAGCCATGAGTGCGCCACTGCATTCCAGCCTGGGTGACCGAGTGGGACTCTGTCTCCAAAAACAAACAAAAAAAAGAAAGAATAAGAAAAGAAAAGAAAGAAAAGAAAAGAAAAGAAAAGAAAGAAAGAAAGAAAGAAAGAAAGAAAGAAAGAAAGAAAGAAAGAAAGAAAGAAAGAAAGAAAGAAAATAAAAGAAAAAGAAAAACAAGAAAGAAATCTTAACATTCATTGAGCACTTACGTTCCAGGGATGTGCTGAATCTTGCTGCTTTGATTTAGGTCCAGGTTCTTGAAAAGGCTTTGCAAATTGTAAATAGATTACTCCTCCCCTCCCCCAAGGTAAAGTATTATTATTGAAAGTAGTATTCAAAAGTCCTGAACGCTTTCTTTGTAATGAATACTCATTTGAAGGCTGAATACATTTAAAGCTTAGATGGAACACAGGATGGCTCTAAATCTGCCTCTTTAAACGCACATGTCCAGGTTGTGTCAATCAGGAGGGAATGGCTGAATTTTGCTTTGTGAATAGCCACTCTTTCTGGTGAATGATGATTTGTGTGGGGTCACAGGTCAAGAATGCTAATTTCATGTCTTTTGCTCTTACAGTACCTTTAGGGGACTGGCAAGCTAGTGAAAAATGGTTTGTAGTTTTGTAAACATCTTGTATTTTCTTGCCAAGCTTGCTTGGTGGCAGATCTTCCTTGGGGCAGAGGAATGGACTTGCCTTGGAGAGTCTCTGAGCAGGTGGGATGCAGGGCCTGCCTGGCACCTGGAAAGTCCAACACCAGAAGGAAGGGCCAACACCTGGAGTGTCCAATTCCCTGAGGGCCAAAGCAGGAACGTCTTAACTCACTCCAGGAAGTGCTGGGATGGGAGCCACGCCCCAAGCAGGAGACCAGTTTGGGGGCTCCTACTTTGATTTCTAGAGAAAGAAATCCACATATGAGAGCAGGGTCTGGCAGTGGCCCTGGAGTCAAAAGCCACTGAGCTTAGGATGTCAGGGTCTCACATGTAGTCGCTTTGAATCATGAGCAGTTGGGGCTTTGGTTTTGCAAATTTTGGCAAAGAAGCAGGATATGTGGTTAGAGAGACTAAATCAGAAACTTAAACAATTCCCTGCTTGGAGAACTCGTTGCCTTAGCAGGCAGCCTATTTAAATTATAACAGCTCTAATGGGTTCGAAAGCTCTTTCTTAGATAGAGGTGAAATCTGCCTCCTTGGACCTTCTCCCCTTTGTTCCCAGCTCCGCCTTTAGGAACCACACAGATTAAATCTGCTTCCTCTTCCTCCAACAGACCTCAGCAACGTTGTTTTCCCACTCTCAGATTTGGTTGGGCACCTGCTATGGTCATATTCAGTTGGTTAGATGCCTTTCCATCCTTAGGATTCTATGTAGGGAGATAAGTGATCCTAAGCGGGATATGACAGTCCCTAAGTCACATAGTATCCCAGTGGCTCTACTAGGAATGCCTCCTTACTCCAGGTATGCTCTCTTCTATCCCCTGCAGACAAAAAGGCTGCCCTGAATTTCCATTATCCACCAGACAGACAGTTGTGCTTCTCCCCACCCCCCGCCCGAGTCAAAGTCTTGCTCTGTCACCCAGGCTGGAGTGCAATGACACGATCTCGGCTCACTGCAACCTTCACCTCCCGCGTTCAAGCGATTCTCCTGCCTCAGCCTCCCGAGTAGCTGGGATTACAGGCGTGTGCCACCACGCCCAGCTAATTTTTTTGTATTTTTAGTAGAGATAGGGTTTCACCATGTTGGTCAGGCTGGTCTTAAACTCCTGACCTCAAGTGATCTACTCGCTCTGGCCTCCCAAAGTGCTGGGATTACAAGCGTGAGCCACAGCGCCCAATCGACAGTTGTGCTTTGGCTAACCTGGGAAATGAATCCCTAGCCAACAGAGGCAAATATCATATAAAACCCCATAGAGTCAGTGCCTCTGCTGTGGCGGTAGTAGCAGTAATCAAAAGATGTTTACAGTATTAAATGCATTTTAAAAGGTCAAGTTTTTCAAAATATACACCCACCCCTCATCTGCTTCACCCTCACTCCCTTTGGCTCCCATCACTCTTAACAGGCAGTTTGCTGTCAATTGCACAGAAGGTAATCTGAGCACATGCTGTAGAGGCAATTACATCTAATCTACTGGTGGAGATGACTGAGCCACCCTCGGTGCCACCTCCCCCAAATCCCCATCTCCTCACTGCCTGGCTTTCCCTCCTGAACTGCCCTTGGCAGCCTCGGACTCTGATTTCTTTGGCTCTGTCTGCACCAGCCAGCCAGCCAACCAGGCAGCCACAGTCATCAGTGAATGCCATTTAATACAACTTAAGCTGGAGCTTCTAACTAGCCTGTTGACCAAGTCTCCAAGGTCAGCCAGAAACTTCTATTGAGGCCCTGCCCTGTGCTAGTCTCTGTGAGAGGGAGAGGGAAACAAAAGAAATCAAAGCCAGAGGCCCTAGTCTCCCATGGGTTTACAGGCCTAATTAGCGATCTCCAAGCGACTCTCTTGAGAAAAGCCTTCAGGACACTTACAAAACAACTTACAAGTGGATATAATAGGGAGGGGAGTGAGCCTAGGGGAGAGTCTAAGTTCCTTGAGGGGAGGGCCCGGCCTTTGTGTCCTCTAGGGAAGGGCCTCTGCACTTCCTCATTAACCTTTTGTCCGGAGCAATTACAAAGAACTTCAGGCTGGCCAGTCACTTTCTCTTTCTGTCTGTTCTCAGGCTCAAGGATCAAGTTGACAAATATGGGGACTTCACTGACTTCAGATGGGGGAATTTCAAAATCTCGCTAAGATGACTGAACAGGCCTTTGATGTAATGTATATCCATTTGGAGCTCAGCATTCCAGTCAAGGGGAGGAAGGATAATGCTTTCCTCTTGAGCGTCCTCCCTCATCATCTTCTGCTTTAATATAATAATAGAAGTACTTATAATAATAGCAACCGCTAGGCTAGGTACAGTTGCTCATGCCTGTAATCCCAGCACTTTAGGAGGCTGAGGTGGGAGGACTGCTTGAGCTCAGGAGTTCCAGACCAGCCTGGGCAACATAGCGAGACATCATCTCTACTAAAAACAAAAATAAAAATAAATAGCTAGGTGTGGTGGTATGCTTCTGTAGTCCCAGCTACTCAGAAGGCTGAGGCGGAAGGATTGTTTGAGCCTGGGAAATCAAGGCTGCAGTGAGCTGAGATCGTGCCACTGCATTCCATCCTGCTGGGTGACAGAGCGAGACCCTGTCTCAAAAAAAAAAAAAAAATATATATATATATATGCTTCTAATTATTGTATACCTACTCTATGTCGTGCACTTTACCTATATTATCTCATTTAATACAACTTCACATATCATTATTGCAATATAACTATTTTTAAGTTAAATGACTATATTTATTATTTTTATTCTTTTTTGAAACAGGGTCTCACTCTTACCCAGGCTAGAGTGTGGTGGCATGATGTTGGCTCACTGCAACCTCAACCTCCTGAGCTCGAGCAATCCTCCCACCTCAGCCTCCAGCCTGTAGCCTGGGACTGAGGCAGGAGAATAGGGTCTGGAAGCAGAGAATCTAAGGCCTTTTCACACTGACTTCCTAGAGCTAAATTGAAAGGAAAACCCTAATTATCCACTCCTGAGTAACAAAAGGACCAGAGGCTACTCTCTTTGCAAAGCCCCGCCTTTTCTGCACTGGCAGATGGGAAATTAAAAATAACTTTGTAACTTCACTTTAGCCTCTGACTGATTGCTGTATCCAACCAGTTACACTCATTGCAGACCAAGTCTTCGTTTACATAGAAGTGCAACGTTGTAACTTCACTTTAGCCTCTGATTGGTTGCTTCCTGCAACCAATCAGATGTTTGCATAGGAGTGTGTCCTTTGTAACTTCACTTCAGCAGAAAGCAGAAGAATGTAGAAAGCAGCCAATCAGACTGATTGCAGGCCACCACTTCATTTACATGGAGTGAACACCAGGTGGCCAATGGGAAACCTCTAGAGGGTATTTGGACCCCAGAAGATTCTGTATCTGGGGCCCTTAAGCGGCTGCTCGGGCCCACTCCCACCCTATGGAGTGTACTTTCATTTTCAATAAATCTCTGCTTTTGTTACTTCATTCTTTTCTTGCTTTGTTTGTGCATTCTCTCCACTTCTTTGTTCAAAATGCCAAGAATCTGGACACCCTCCACCGGGACCAGGACTACAGGCCATCTAATTTTTGTTAATTTCATGGCTTTGCCATGTTGCCCAGGCTGAGATATTGATTATTTTCGAATACAAAATGTTCATTATGTTAAATGTTCATTATGTTAAATGAACATTTTGTATTTGTTCAAAAACAATAATCTGCAAAAACAAGAAGGCATTCTTCCACTTGACTTGGCAGTGATGAAAACATACCCAGTGTTCTGAGTCTAATCTGGAGCCCTTCTGCAAGGTATTGAAAAGAAATTCGGAGAGGGCCCTGAAGAAAACACCAAAGGCATGAAAAGTTCTGAATATACTGGTGAGATCCTGCTGTAAGACTTCTCATCACAGTCCCATTTCCCTATAGCAAAATGCTGTCTAAACCTCTAGGCAGTGGCATGTTTATTTAAAGCAATGTTTAGATCAACAGAAATTGAGATAGTCCCTGCATGTTTTTTGAAATGATTAAAAAAGAAAAATCTGTATGACCCATTAGGGTAAAAAAAAAAAAAAAAAAAAAGTGGTGTGAGCTAATATTTATCATCTGTACACTATGTTCAAGACACATTTAGGCCGGACACGGTGGCTCAAGCCTGTAATCCCAGCACTTTGGGAGGCCCAGGTGGGTGGATCACGAGGTCAGGAGATCGAGACCATCCTGGCTAACATGGTGAAACCCCGTCTCTACTAAAAATACAAAAAACTAGCTGGGCGTGGTGGCGGGCACCTGTAGTCCCAGCTACTCGGAGGCTGAGGCAGGAGAATGGCGTAAACCCGGGAGGCGGAGTTTGCAGTGAGCCGAGATCGCGCCACTGCACTCCAGCCTGGGTGACACAGCGAGACTCCGTCTCAAAAAAAAAAAAAAAAAGACACATTTAATCTTCACAGCCAACTTTTGAGGAAGATGTTGTTGTTGTTGTTGTTGTTATTATTATTATTATTATTATTAGACGGAATCTCGCTCTGTCACAAAGGCTGGAGTGCAGTGGCTCGATCTCAGCTCACTGCAACCTCTACCTCCCAGGTTCAAGCAATTCTCCTGCCTCAGCCTTCTGAGTAGCTAGGATTACGGGCGTGCACCACCATGTCCAGCTAATTTTTTTTTTTTCTTTTTGTAATTTTAGTACAGGCGGGGTTTCGAGATGTTGGCCAGGCTGGTCTTCAGCTCCTGATCTCAAAGTGCTGGGATTACAGGCGTGAGCCACTACACCCGGCCGGAAGATGCTATTTTTATTCTCATTTTACAACTGAGAAAACTGAAGCCTAGAAAGATTAAGTAACTTTCCCAAGGTCACATCTGAACAAAATGGCAGAGGAAGGATTCAAACACAAGTTTGTCCAATCTCAAATCGAATGTCCTTTCTATTACATCACATTGCCCCCTTGCAATTAATGAGAAAACCCAGACCAGGAGAGAACTGAGGGCAAATCTCAGTTTATCCAGCCTATCCTCCGTCTATCCAGCCCCGGGCAAAGTACTGAGCTGCTCCTTATCTCCTGTGGGCCAGTGGAAGAGCCCTCGGTCCTAAACCGCAACAGGAAGACTCTTCAGTCACTAAGCTTCATTCCTTTGAAAGGGCAGTGGTTACCCAGGCTCAAATTGGCACTGAAACAGCAGCCCTGTCCAGGCAAGACACCTGGGCTCACTTTGGCCTAATGTGGGCGAGTCCCTCTGCAGCTTGCTGCCACAAACTCCAGGCGACACACAAGGGTAAGGAGGCCCACCCTCCCCCTGCCAAACCCTGCAGGAGTTGGGGGAGCCCTTCCTGCCTGTCAGGCTGGGTGAACCCTAGGCCAAGTGCCCAGTAGGGCTGGTAGCCTCTCCCTCTCTAGGCACCTTTAGCCACCTGTCTGAGGTGTCTTGTCCTGGACCTGCCTGGCAGCAGAAGACTGGATCCGGCAACTCCCTTAAGCCCCTTGCAGTGCAGTGAGACAGCTCCCAGAAAGCTCCATGGCCCTGGGGGTTAGGTAGCCTTGCTAGGGCCAGAGAGGAAGCTGAGGCTGGTCCATATGATATTCAGCCCAGGAGGCAGCTATGCCAGACGGTGCAGCCAAAACAGTGGGCCACCGTCTCTGTCTCTATTGCTTCTCCTTATGCATAATGGATCATGATTAGAATACTTGGAATGTCTGTGGGGCCTGTTTTCCAGAAGCTCAAAGCCCAATAGAGTACTTGAGTTTCTCAGTCAGTCTCACACACAGAGGCACACACACACTTTAAAGAGCAGGCCAAAAAGTGTTATAAATAAAATTCTAGAACATGAGTGGGAGGAATAAACAGGAGAATTTCACTGTAAGAGATGAAAATGCACCAACTCCTTGTGGATGGCTTCCCTCTGACAACCCACAATTGTGCTATTAATCTGAAACAGGCCTAGATATATTGTTACTTTGCTCAGGCTTCTCCTTCTTCTCCTTGTCAATACGTGTGTTAAAGATGGTGTAAATACAGTTAGTTTTCCAGATAAAGCTAACAGTAAGAGAAAAAAAGTAGTCTTCATTGACACAGTAAGAATATAACCTAATTGGTCACACATCGTCAAGCCTGCTTTCCTTCCAACCAGACAGGATTCTACGCTGTCAACCCCTAGGTTCTGCTCACTTCCTCCTCTCACTCCCTCTGTGTCCACTCTTCCTCCAAGCTAAAGTGTCTCCCAGTCTCCTCTCTCTGCCCATCCTCAAATGCTCCTCATCTACTAGGCCAGGAATGTTCAATCTTTTTGCTTCTTTGGGTCACACTGGAAGAAGAATTGTCTTTGACCACGCATAAAATACACTAACACTAACGATAGCTGATGCACTTAAAAATTTTTTCAAAAAAAAATCGCATAATATTTTAAGAAAGCTTATGAATTTGTGTTGGGCCGCATTCAAAGCCTCCATGGGCCGCGAATTGGACAACCTTGCTCTAGACCTTTATTCAAGGTATTCTATTTATCTGGTATGCCCTCAGCCCTCTTCCTACCCCTTTGAAGCCTCTCTGGTATGAATAACTCCCCTTGCCTGAGCCCATCCACGGAAGGCCCAATGACCTCACCCCTCCTCTGACCATGAGGACCACTGGCTATCTGGATCTAACACACACCGCCTGCCTTGTGAATTAATGTTTAGGTCTTCACCAACAGTGGATGCTGTTGTAGGACAGGCCAGGGCTGGGGTTTGTTCCCTGTTCATAGTATATGCTTGTGACGTGACTTTTTTTCAAAACTTCAAAAGCAAGGTGTTGTCCAGGAGTTGACTCTGGTTTTGATGACTTTAAGTGAAACATCATTTGTCTTACTAAATGGCTGTGTACATGATTCATAACTCCTGTGACAATTCCTATATCAGTTTATTCCTCCCTCCTTCTTCTCTCCTCCTCTCCACCTCCCACCCCCAGTTTTTTGACTAGTGTTCATGGTGGGCTAAATGATTCCTATTTTTCAAGGCAAGGTAGCATTTTCTAAAATAACACAAGAGCCAGCTCCATAGCTCTAGAACTTCTTTCAACTCTTATGTTCCACAAGCCAGGAAATACACAGAGAGGTTGCTAGCAAGTAGAAAGATGTTTTAGTTAGGACTCCACAAATTAGAAATAAAAGAGTCCATGGAAAAAGACTGGTTCTGGAAGGCTCAGAAGAACGCTTAGAGAATCTGTTAAATCATATTTTTGTCTGCTGTTTGTAAATGTGACTCGCTTTGAAACCATCTGTTATGCAGTCCTTTGGAGAGAGCTGAGAAGTATTTAAATCTGGGAAAATGAGTATATTTTTGTATCTACCAAAGCAATGTTTTAATGGGTCCCTGCTGCATGTTGTCCAGTGGATTCTTTGAAATGTGATTTTATCCAATTGTTAAGTAACATTTAGAATGGAATTCAAAGAGGGGATGTGACAGTACACAGTGCACAGAGGGGCTGCTGCAGTTAGCAGTGTAGTATTCTTTCACAGAATGAAAAGAGGGCCTGCAAGGCAGGTGGTACAGCAGTGTTTCTTCACGGGTGCAGGGTGGGGTCAAAGCTTTTGCTGCTGCTCTCTCAGTTTAGGGAAGCAGCCATTCCCCAGACTGGGGGAGGACCTAGGCCAGCTGCTCCTTATCCCTTAGCAAACAGCTAGCTTTGTGCAGCCAAAATTGGACATTGCTGACAGCTCCGCAATTCAACCTTTATAACGTTTCTGTTTTCACTATTGCCTTCGGTCCCTATGGCTAATATCACCAACTGAGCAGTGCCCAAGACGTCTAAATTACTGGTGCAGCAGCAGCTGTTACAGTAAAGAATTTGAAAATCATCGAAAAGGCTTCCTCATGTTGTATGGAGAAGGTAGACTAAAAGAAAAGCTCCTTTTTCCAAACACCTGTAAGATTAATTTACTGGTGTTGCACACATGCTGTTGTGGACCATCAGTTGTCTCTTGGTGAGGCATGTCTTGGCTTCCCAGTAAAACTGTAAGCCTTTTGAGGGCCAGGATCATGTCTAGTGCAAAAATTGAATGTCAGAGCTGGACAGAACTTCCAGAGTTTGCCGGGCGCGGTGGCTCACGCCTGTAATCCCAGAACTTTGGGAGGCCGAGGCGGGCGAATCATGAGGTCAGGAGATCGAGACCATGCTGGCTAACAGGGTGAAACCCCGTCTCTACTAAAAATACAAAAAACTAGCCGGGCGTGTGGTGGGCGCCTGTAATCCCAGCTGCTTGGGAGGCTGAGGTGGGAGAATGGGGTGAACCCAGGAGGCGGAGTTTGCAGTGAGCCGAGATGGCGCCACTGCACTCCAGCCTGGGCGACAGTGCGAGACTCCGTCTCAAAAAAAAAAAAAAGAACTTCCAGAGTTCAAATACCAGAGATGAGAAAATTCGGGACAAGAAAGTGGTAAGCGGCAGAGTTAGAACTGAATCAGAAGCCACAGGACTCATAGCCCAATAACTTCACATTATGCCAACCCCCAACATTTGCTACTGACAGACTATTCAACGACTGCCTCACAGAGGGAAACAGGATAGAACTTTCACTTATAACACCCAGAAATGATCCATGAGAAAGAAAGTGTGTCAGCCAAGCACAGTGGCTCACACCTGCAATCCTAGCACTTTGGGAGGTGGAGGCAGGAGGATCGTTGGAGTCCAGGAGTTTGAGACCAATCTATGCAACATGGGGAGACCCCATACTTACAAAAATAAAATAACAAAAATTATAAAAAGCCAGGCGTGGTGGCTCACGCCTGTAATCCCAGCACTTTGGGAGGCCGAGGTGGGCGGATCACGAGGTCAGGAGATCAAGACCATCCTGGCTAACACGGTGAAACCCCGTCTCTACTAAAAATACAAAAAATTAGCCGGGTGTGGTGGCGGCGCCTGTAGTCCCAGCCACTTGGGAGGCTGAGGCAGGAGAATGGCATGAACCTGGGAAGTGGAGTTTGCAGTGAGCCAAGATCGCGTCACTGCACTCCAGGCTGGGTGACAGAGCAAAACTCCATCACAGGAAAAAAAAAAAAAAAATTAAAAAAATTAGCGGGGCATGGTGGTGCATGTCTGTAGTCCCAGCTACTCGAGAGGCTAAGGTGAGAGAATCACTTGAGCCCAGGAGTATGAGGCTGCCGTGAATTATGGTTGAGCCACTGCACTCCAGCCTGGGTGACAGAGAGAGACTGTGTCTTCCACTATTTAAAAAAGTATATCAACAGGCCAGGAACAGTGGCTTATGCCTATAACCCCAGCACTTTGAGAGGCCGAGGTGGAAGGATTGCTGAGGCCAGGAGTTCAAGACCAGCCTGGGCAACATAGTGAGACACTGTGTCTACCAAAAAAAAAAAAAAAAAAAAAAAAGCTATCATCTAGGGTCTAGCAGCAACCTCTTATACCAGCCTTAAGGAGGAAACATTAAAGGAGTCAAGCCAGTATTGGGCCTTCACAGTGCAACAACTAACAGGAATCAGCTCAGAGTAGAAAACCATCTCAATCAGTTACCTTTAAGCAGTCTGACAGCCAGGCACCCAGCTTCCCCTGACTAGTAAAGATGGGCCATGCCCCCAACAGGAGTCTTGCTCTGTCACCTAGGCAGGAGTGCAGTGGTGCGATCTTGGCTTACTGCAACTTCCACCTCCCAGGTTTAAGTGATTCTTTTGCCCAGCCTCCCAAGTAGCTGGGATTACAGGCCTGCACCACGACGTCTGGATAATTTTGAGAACAGGCTGGTCTGAAACTCCTGACCTCAAGTGATGCACCTACCTTGGCCTCCCAAAGTGCTGGGATTACAGGTGTGAGCCACTGAGCCCGGCCCTATCAAATTTTACATTTACCCAATTTCCACTTGGTTCTGCACTCTTGGCTCTGTAGCTGGTAATGTCACCAGTTCCATTCCATGATGCTGTATACATACAGTCACTTCTCATTCTTGATCCTCAGCCTTCCCTCCAGAACTTGATTGCATTCACTCTTCCAGCTCTTCTAGCTTCTGAGCATCCTGCACAGGCTTTGATAACTCAGCACTGAGTTCTAGTCATCACCCATTACCCACACTCGCTTGAAAGTCTCGAGATGACAGATTTAGAGAGTAGCTGCTTTGGTAAATGTTTGAGAATTATACAAGAAGAAAGACGACTTTTTTTTAAGTGAGTTGAGATATGATGTAAGTAAAAGACAGGGAACGTTAGGCACAGAAGAAAAAAGCAAGCAAGAAAAATGATGACCGGGTGCAGTGGTTCGTGCCTGCAATCCCAGCCTTTGGGAGGCTGAGGCAGGAGGATCGATTGAGTTCAGGAGTTCAAGACCAGCCTGGGAAACTTAGTGAGACCCTTCCTCTACTAAAAGTCAAAAAAAAAAAAAAATAGCCCGGCGTGGTGGTGCCCACCTGTGGTCACAGGTACTCGGGAGGGAGACTGAAGTGGGAGGGTCACTTGAGCCTGGGAGGTTGAGATTGCTGTGAACTGTGATCACACCACTGCATTACAGTCTGGGTGACAGAATGAGACCCTGTCTCTATAAAAAAGAATAAAAAGAAGAAAAGTGAGAGCTTTCACTGTCCCAGTGAGCCAGCTAAATTTTGTATTTTTGTAGAGACGAGGTTTCACCATATTGGTCAGGCTGTTCTTGAACTCCTGACCTTGTGATCCGCCTGTCTCAGCCTCCCAAAGTGCTGGGATTACAGGCATGAGCCACCATGTCAGGCCCTCTGAGAATTATTAAGAAAATGTTGGATAGAATTATCATCGAAAGTCAGACTGGGTGAGAGAAGTTTGCATATGTCAGTAGACAGGGACATGGGAAAAGCCAACTCCCTCGTGCTGGTGGACAGCCTGGATTTAGCTACACTTTTGGAATGTCTATCCAGGTTTCATAGTTTCCTTCCTCATTTGAATGCGTTATTGTTGTAGTAGCAATAACAGCAGCAGTTCCACAGACATTGCCCATCAGTGGTTAGAAAATGACAAATGTCAAACTATGGCTGACCCTCTCTCCAACTCTTTTTATCTACGGTATCTCTTTGGAATAAAAATGCCTGCTCCCTGCTGGGACTTCTTAAAAATGCATATTGTCTCTTCACATAAAGGCAAGGATGATGGTGCTATGAAAAAGTAAGAGAAAGAAGAGGAGGAGGAGAAAAGAAGAAAAAGAATTCATTCCAACTCCCCAGGTTTGAAGTGCAAGTCCAAAAAAACCTGTTGGGCTTAATTGGCACTTCATTAAGCACATTTTCATGTCCATTTAAAACATTCTGTTGTTTTCTGTTTTTGTAGCTCGGTTTCCTGATCCTCACTGAAGAGGAGCAGGTTTCATAAAGTTCAGGGCCAGAGTTGGGGGAGGGTGCCCTTCGGCTCCCTGGAGCCCTGGGAGAGTGAAGCTGACACCAGACAGCTTGTCTGCTTTTCCAAATGGCGTAGAGAATAAAGAGAAAATGCAATGTTCAGTACCACATGTCACCAGGCTTCCTTTGCAATCTTGAGCCATAAATGTGCCTGATACCTGGGAGCCCTTATTCTCATATGAAATCCAAGTAGGAGAAGCAAGGTTGGAAAACACCATTGCTACAGCAACTGCTCTAGTCAGACCTTGCGCTTTGCCTGTGACAGCCCTTCACAGGCTTGAGATTTTGAAAAACAAAAAAGGAAAGGTCAAGTTTGATGTGGATTGACTAGAATGCCAAGGCCCCTTCCAGATCTCATATTCCCATAGCCTCTGCTGTAATGATGTAAACTCCCTGCCTCCATCCTGTCTCTTTTTGCCTGTGCGATTTTCTCATCAGCCAGGTGAGATGTGGAAGAGTAATAGAAAAATGTTTGAAAAATAAATGTTCCAGAAGTACCTTCAACAATCTAAGAGCCAACTTGAAGTGTCAGTGTTTTTATTTAATCAAAATAATATGGCTGGGTGTGGTGGCTCATGCCTGTAATCCCAGCACTTTAGGAAGCTGAGGTGGGCGGATCACCTGAGGTCAGGAGTTCGAAACCAGACTGGCCAACATGGTGAAACCTGGTCTCTACTAAAAAGACAAAAATTAAGGCCAGGCGCAGTGGTTTACGCCTGTAATCCCAGCACTTTGGGCGGCTAAGGTGGGTGGATCACTTGAGGTCAGGAATTTGAGACCAGTCTGACCAACATGGTGAAACCTTGTTTCTACTAAAAATACAAAAAATTAGTTGGGTGTGGTGGTGGGCGCCTGTAATCCCAGCTACTCTGGAGGCTGAGGCAGGAGAATCGCTTGAACCGGGGAGACGGAGGTTGTAGTGAGCCAAGATGGCACCATTGCACTCTAGCCTGGGCGACAGAGCAAAACTCTGTCTAAAAAAAAAGAAATACTTTTATTTCCATGAATGAACCATTTATGTCCAGTGGGCAAATTAGAGAAGGAACTCTCCCCCAATTACATTGAAATGCACATTTTACATCTAAAACTGTAGATCAAATCATGTACAACAAGCTAGAGTAATGAATATCTATGGCAACTATTCTGCCATCACATGGAAGTGTACTCACTGAAATGTGGGCTCTTTTTTCAGTAATCAGAAATGCTTTTTTTTTTTTTTTTTTTTTGAGACAGAGTCTTGCTCTGTCACCCAGGTTCGAGTTCAGTGGCACCATCTCGGCTCACTGCAACCTCCTCCTCCTGGGTTCACACCATTCTCTTGCCTCAGCCTCCTGAGTAGCTGGGACTGCAGGCGCCGGCCACCATGCCCGGCTAATTTTTTGTATTTTTAGTAGAGATGGGGTCTCACCGTGTTAGCCAGGATGGTCTCAATCTCCTGACCTCGTGATCCGCCCACCTCGGCCTCCCAAAGTGCTGGGATTACAGGCATGAGGCACCGCGCCCGGCAGAAATGCTCTTTATAAATCAGACTGTAAATTAAAGCTTAGGTGCAGGGAACATTAGCCAGCTCTCTTCCTATACTGCCTTTGGTCTTTGTTCTCCTATGAGCATGGGGCATGAGATGTAAATTTTACAAAAGCTGCATACTTCATGCAACCTTTGTCCCTGTAGTAAAGTATAAAATAATATCACTTATCTTATTATCACAAATAATAACACGAATACTAATCACTTATATGATTATTACATAAGAATGGCCATGTTACTCTTTGGGCTTCAGTTATCTTGTCAGGAAAATGGGGATAATAAGAAACACTTTCTCTGTAGTGAGGAGGTCATATTGTATGAAAGTAATTGAAATCCCTTTCTGTTCTACAACACAATAATTAATAATTCAATGCTAATTATGGACCAATACAGATGTAACTCAGGAGCCCTGATACAAAATTATTATATCAATTTACTATCATACTAAATAGCATTTAGTGCTGGCAGGGCTGGGTGTGAGCAAAATGCAAAGTACATGGAATTTATAACAACCATAATAATAATAATAGTAGCTACTATGTATTGAGCGCCTGCTTTTAGGCCCCATGAGAGACAGGATTTTGTTTTATTCATAACTATATCTCCAAAGCTTAAAACAGTGCCGATCCTCAGTAAATACTTGTTGAATGAAGGAATGAGTAATGGATAAATAAATACATGCTTTGGATCAGGCAGTGTGCTAAGTGCTTTCCAATTACTTCGAGGTATATGTATTTCCTACTCTGTGCCTGGTGCTGAGGGTGCAAAAATGAATTAGGCATGCTTTGGACCAAGAGGGATGCCCTTTATATGCATCTATTGCTCTATCTGTCTATATTTTTAACCCTCATAGTGTAGGTGTGACACATGAGAAAAGTAAGTCTCAGGGAGGGTGTTACTTATCTAAGGACACACAGACGGTAAATGGCAGAACCAGGATTTAACTCTGTTTGCTTGGCCCCATAGCCCTTTCACTGGGTAACACTGCCTTTCTTCTTTCCTTCTTTTATTTATTTATTGTATTTCTTTTCTTTTCTTCTTTTTTTTTTTAGACAAGGTTTTGCTCTGTTGCCCAGGCTGGAGTGCAATGGTGCAATCTGAGCTCATTGCAGCCTCAACCTCCAGGCTCAAGCAATCCTCCCACCTCAGCCACTCTAGTAACTGTGACTATAGTCAGGTGACACCATGCCCAGCTAATTTTTTGTTTATTTTTTGTAGAAACAAGGTTTCACCATGTTGCCTCTGCTGGTCTTGAACTCCTGAGCTCAAGTGATCCGCCCACCTCAGCCTCCCAAAGTGCTGGGATTACAGGCGTGAGCCTTCGTGCCTGGCCGTATTTATTTTTTGCTTTTCATACAGAATCCTTGGATGAGGAAGTGTTGGGCCTTCGCCTCTTTGTTGAGAAGACTGCAACTTGCCACTTTTCAATCCATCCTAAGCCTCCCACCCCTTCAGATCATTCTTTCCAATGTACTACTTTGATATCTCCCTCTCTGCTTGTAAATCTTCAGTGTTGAGAGGCTCAAGATGGCACTGTGACCTCAGGATAATGTGCCTCCATTATCCGGCATCTTACTTCATCATAGTCTCCCAGATGAACCTGTACTCACTCAAGATAACGCCTTCACGGGTCTCTGCTGGCCTCCCATTCCCCACCCTGTCTCTCTGCCTAGGTGGACTCCTCTTTATCCCACAAGGCCTCAAGGGGTTCCTACCATCTCCAGTCTTTTACCCACCAGCCTTGTACTGTGTTTGATGTTTTCTTGGGCAAATTTTGGGCTTAGAGTATAGTAAAAAATGGCTGCTTCATCAAACTGGGACTCAAGAGAATTTCAATTTAAATTTCTGAATGTGTTTCCTCATCCATAAATTAGGGAAAATATGACATACTTCACAGATAATGCATGTGAAAGCAATTCATAAACTCCACAGTACTAAACCAATATCAGTTATTATTGTGATATTGTCTTTCCATGAAAGACTTTTTAACCAAGGGGTACGATTCTTGTAAATGTTATAGGAAAATAGATATGGGGACTCTTCCCTCGGTGGATGGATGGAGTGGAGCACTGGAGGTCAGATGATCTGTTAGGAGGGTGGCTCTACAGTCTAGACAAGAGGTAATGGAATCTGGATAGGGGTTGATGGTTGTGGAATGGAAAGGAGGATGCAATAGATTCAAGTGATTAAGAGAGACAGGCAACTACAGAACTGGGAGCCACTGCACATACAGGCACACAAAGGAAAGTAGGGTGCTGGGGACCTATAGCTGGTGGTTAAATCTGTAAACACGAATGAGCTCTCTGAGGGAGAAGGAAAAGCAGAGCAAATTTCAGGCAGTAAAGAAAGAATACTGAAGGGATATATGGAATTGGGAGACAGGAACGAATTTACTCACATCAACTCCTTCCAGGTGGCTGATCCTTTAATTACTGGCACTTCTGTAAAAATTTCCAGAGTGACCAAGAAAGAAACCAGACTTCATAAAAAAGAGCAAACTGGGATTTTTACCAGTGGAGGGTGTCCAGATTCTTGGTGTCTTGAACAAAGAATTAGACAAAGCACACAAACAAAGCAAGGAAAGAATGAAGCAACAAAAGCAGAGATTTATTGAAAATGAAAGTACACTCCACAAGGTGGGAGCGGGCCTGAGGATAGGGGCTCAAGAACCCAGTTACAGAATTTTCTGGGGTTTAAATACCGTCTAGAGGTTTCCCAATGGCCACCTGGTGTACAACCCATGGAAATGAAGTAGTGGCCTGCAATCAGAGGCTGAAGGGAAGTTACAAAGATTACACCCTATGCCAACGTCCGTTTGGTTGTGGAAAGCAACCAATCAGAGGCTAAGGCTAAAATGATGTTACAAAGTTATACTTCTATGCAAATGAAGACTTGGCCCCCAATCAGAGGCTGAAGCCAAGTTACAAAGGTTACACCCTATACAAACATCTGATTTGTTGTGGAAAGCAACCAATAAGAGGCTGAATCAAAGTTACAAAGTTACACTCCTATGCAAACGTCTGATTGGTTTCAAAAAGCAACCAATCAGAGGTACTTTCAATTTTCCATCTGCCACACAGAAAAAGGAAGGAGGCTTGCAAAAGGTGTAGCCTCTGGTCCTTTTGTTACTTAGGCGTGGAAAGTTGGGTTTTTCCTTTTGACTTGGTTCTAGGAAGTCAGCCTGAATCAGCCTTAGGTTCCCTGCCTCCAGACCCTATTCTCCTGTCTCAGGATGACTGGCATACATGCATTGCCTTATATTTGTCAGTGTCTTTCTCCATGTATATATGGGTCCTACCTCCCTAAACAAGCTGTCAGATCCTCAAAGGCATCTATCATTTAAGTTTCTGGAACCTTCACAGAATCAACCTTTGTACAAAGTAAACAGAGGACATTGGTTGCTTGAAAGAGAGGCACGGGGCAGGGGAGGAAAGCTACTGGGTGAAATCTCAGCTGAAGATGGGCTGAATCTGTCAAACAAACTTTTTTTTTTTTTTTTGAGACGGAGTCTTGCTCAGTCGCCCAGGCTGGAGTGCAGTGGCACGATCTCGGCTCACTGCAAGCTCCGCCTCCCAGGTTCACTCCATTCTCCTGCCTCAGCCTCCCAAGTAGCTGGGACTACAGGCACCGCCACTGCGCTCGGCTAATTTTTTGCATTTTTAGTAGAGACAGGGTTTCACAGTGTTAGCCAGGATGGTCTTGATCTCCTGACCTTGTGATCTGTCTGCCTCGGCCTCCCAAAGTGCTGGGATTACAACCGTGAGCCACCACGCCCGGCTCAAACAAACATTTAAGAGTTCTGAAACAGTCACTAACATTTAAAAATCAGGAGGTTTCAAATATGAATGTAGGTTTTTTATTCCCCCAGGGAAACTGCCCATCTGGTGAACCTGTACTCTTTAAGGCAATACGCATGCAAATAAAAATAAAGCCTAAGGCCAGGTGTGGTGGCTCAAGCCTGTAATCCCAGCACTTTGCGAAGCAGAGATGGGCAGATTGCTTGAGTCCAGGAGTTCGAGACCAGCCTGGGCAACATGGTGAAATCCCTGTCTCTACAAAAATACAAAAATTAGCATGGTGGTGTGCAACTGTGATGCCAGCCACTTGGGAGGCTGAGGTGGGAGGATTGCTTGAGCCTGGTAGGCGGAGGTTGCAGTAAGCCGAGATTGCACCACTGCACTCCAGCCTGGGCAACAGAGCAGGGCTCTGTTTCAAAAATAAATAAATAAATAAATAAATAAATAAATAAATAAATAAATAAATAAAGCAAGCCTAGAAGAGCTCTTGGAGGCTGGTAGTGGAGGAACTCTCAAAGAAAATGTGGCCTCTGCTAAGGAACAAGTGTTGTAGTCATTTTATGCAGACAGTGCTTTGGAGGCCTAAAAGGAGGAGGGGCTAGCTCTGCTTGGAGGAATCCAGGAAAGCTTTCCAGAAGAGGTGACTTCTCAGCTGAGTCTTGAAGCATGAGTATGAAAGAATTGTCCAAGAAATGGAGGGGAATGAAAGGATAGTTGTAAGAAGGGGCAGGGTACAGGTAGATAAATCCATGCAAGATAGAGAATGTGATGACACATTCTTGTGGGGCCAGAGCACAGGATACAGGACAGGGAAGGGCCAGTAAGAAAGCTGGAAATGTAGCCTGAGCAAAATGGTGAAACTCTGTCTCTACAAAACAGAAAAAAAATAAAAAAAGCTGGGCATGGTGGCACGTGCCTGTAGTCCCAGCTACTCGGAAGGCTGAGCTGGGAGGATCACTTGAGCCCAGGAAGGTGGAAGCTGTACTCTAGCCTAGGCGACACAGCCAGTTTTAAAAATAAAATAAAATAAAATAAAATAAAATAAAAAGTTGGGGGGGGGGAGGCAGGCACGGTGGTTCACACCTATAATCCTAGCACTTTGGGAGGCTGAGGTGGGAGGATCACTTGAGCCTGGGAGTTCAAGATCAGCCAGGGCAACACGACAAAACGTCTCTACAAAAATCAGCCAGAAGGACATTGTCCAGATGATGTTGTCAAAGCCTCACTCTGATGGCTGTGTGGGGAATGGGCTGGATACAGGGAAAGACTAGAGGGCTGCAGGCCAACATCTTACCCTAACTAAGGGAGGGAGCTTCCTTCCTTTCTTCTTCTCTCCCTTCCCTTCCCTTCCCCTCCCTTCCCCTCCTTCCCCCCTCCCCCTCCACTCCCCTCCTCCCCTCCCCTCCACTCCCCTCCCCTCCCCTCTCCTCCTCTCCTCTCCTCTCTTCTGTCTTTCCTGAAACAGGGTCTTATGCTGTCACCCAGGCTGCAGTGCAGTGGTGTGATCACAGCTTACTTCAGCCTCTACCTCCCAGGCTCAAGCAATCCTTCTGCCTCAGCCTCCCAAATAGCTGGGACCACAGGTGTGAGCCACTATGCCTGGATAATTTTTATTTTGTTGTAGAGACAAAGTCTCACTATGTTGCCTCGGCTGATCTTGAACTCCTAGGCTCAAGCGATCCTCCTGCCTCGGCCTCCTAACAGATATGAGCCACTGTGCCCAGGTTTGGTTCTTCCCAGCACCATATTTGGAAATCAGGGTAGCTACCCAGCAGGCCATGAGAAGTGTCCTCAAAGCTGAGAGAGTAGACCTGGCTCAATCAGTTCTCTTGGATTAGAGGACAGAAGCATGGGAATGTATTCTTTGTTCTCTCTGCCCACCAGCAAATGTATCCTCCCCCTCCAAGTGTCACATCAGGGGAAACTCCTGACCTGGGAAAAACAAGTATACCATTAGTGCATTCTATCTAAGCAAGCCTTTGCACACTGTTTATAAAACTGTAAACTCCTTTTGGCTTATACATCTTCCCTTCCTCTAGGACTGAACATTGTCAGGCACATAGGAGGTGTTCAATGAACATTTATCAATCTAAAACAAGGATACTTCCACAGGACCTTGGCAGTTGTACATTCACTGCTGACACTAAAAGAGACCCAGAGCACTGTGTTCTCTGACCACCACCACCACCACTAACAACAAAAAAATAGCATGGGATTTGGTCAGAGGTCTTAGATTTCAGTCTTGGTTCAGCCACTCAAGAGCTCTGTGGCTGTGGACAAGCCACAGAATCTTGCTGAGACTTGGTTTGCTTATCAATTAAAAACAAACAAACAGAAAACAAACAAAATGTTCTAAGATACAAGGGTGCACCTGGAAGCACTGTGCAAACTTGTAAAGTGCTATATGACCAAAATGTGGTATATCTGTAAATGGAACATTATTCAGTCATAAAAAGGAATGAAGTACTGATACATGATACCAATATGAATGGACCTTGAAAACATGATGCTAAGTGAAAGAAGTCAGACATAAAAGCCCTGTATTGTATAATTCCATTTCTACAAAATGTCTGGAATAGGCAAATCCATAGAGACAAAGCAGATTAGTGGTTTGTAGGGACTGGAGGGAGAAGAGAAGGAACTTTGAGTGCTTAATGGGTATGTGGTCTCCTTTTGGAGTGATGAAAATGTTCTGTAACTAGTGGTGATGGCTGTACATTATGATTGTACTAAATGCCACTGAAGTGTGCATTTCAAAATGGTTAAAATGGTACCAAATTGCCTAAGTGTGTGCTTTATATTAAAAAAAAAAAAAAAAAAAAGGTTATATGAAGGTTAATCAGCCTGAGAAGTCATTGATTTTTGCATTTAACATGCAGCCTCCAATTCATTTTTTGGCGTTGAGAGAACTTACAAGGAGTAGGTGCATCTCTACTAAGAAGCCTCTTCTGAAGATAGCAGGGATGGGAGTTGGAGAGGCAAGAAGGAATTCTGGCCCATCTGAAAAGCTTCCCTTCTGGATGGTATTTGTTTCGTAGATTGCCAGTTGTTCACCCTGTTTGTATTTAAATGAAAGGAGGCTTTGAAGTGAGAGCCGCCTCTGAGCAGGGCTTGGGGTTCCTGCCTCCCTTGGTAAAGTTCAGACTTGTCCAGATCTGTTTGTAGCCAGAGGTTACTGTTTCTGGTGGAAAAGGCTCAAGTTTGGGTTAATAATACATTATGAGGAAGAGCAAGAGTAAACCCGGTGGGGCGGGGGCTGCGGCAACAAATGAGTTCCTCCTAGTTGGTGTGAGAAGCAGCTTTCTGATTTGGCCTTCGTGGTTTAGGAGTATCATTTTCTCCCTTATGGTCACTGGCTTCCATTTTATAATAATGTCGGTTGTATCTCAGAGCATGTTCTCCTTGAAGAACATCTTTAAGTAAATGTATCAATCAATGAAAATTAAAAGTGCTCAGCTAAGCCCTAGCAATGCCTTCAGGACTTGATGGTTACCAGTTTAAGGAAAGTCTTGAAAATGGCAGGAAATTCAATTGCAGTTGAATTTGCACATTAAAAAAAAAAAAAAACAAACTGCTCTCCTAGTTTCAGAGTTAAATGTTCTGCCAGCCCACAGAAATTGGAAGTCACAGTTATAGACGGGTCACAATCTATCTGTTTATGTTGATGGTCTGTTAACAAAATGTAGAATAGTTTGCAAGCGGGCATTCAAAATAACAGCTCCTCATAGCCAGCCATGTCAACGTGGTTTACAAACAACAGTGGAGAAAGTCTCAACAAACCCTCTGAGGGTGATAACTGTAATGATGGTTGGTATCTTTGCCCTATGTAATTTTATGGGAATTGAGAGTCTAGCCAAATAATAAGTTCCAGCCCTTTTTATCTGTCCAGTTCCCAGCACACTCCCGAGGTGTCTGAGGCACTTCTCACCCCAACCTTTTAAAGAAGATTGTAACAATAACAACGGTAATGACAAGTTCCCGAGCTGCACAGTTCCCTTCATTTAAGGAGCCCCGGGAGCTTCAAAAAACACTCATTAATGGAATCTGACAAAGCTTGCAAGATAGGAAGTCTCGCCCATTTCCAGTTTTCTGGTGGAAAAGTGGGGACTGAGTCCCAGAGGGGTGTCAGTCTCTCTCACGGGGCTTGAGTTGGTAGGGGGTTTGGGGGTCCTGGGCTACCATTATTCCATGAAATTCGAGTCAAGAGTCCCGGGTTCTGGACGCCCCCTACCCCGGCGTGCTATTACCAAGTCGCTTCCCATTTCTGGGCCCCAGTTCCCCTATCTAATAGAAGGAAGGGTTGGGCCAAATGGTCTCCAAGATCTCTGCGGTCAACCCTCACTTTGCCCCCTCACCTCGCGGTTGGGGATTTTTCCCGCTTCAGGGTTCGGTTAGACTTGTAGCAGAACCGGGTCGGGGTGGGAGTGGCGTCGAGGGGGTGGAGTGTTGCGAATGCGGGAAGGAGAATGCCTGACGGGGTCCTGGACAAATTGGTGTTTCACGAGCACCGTCCTATGGGAAGCAGGTCTGGGGAGACCAGGTGAGGCTCTAGGACGAGCTCAGAGCCCCAAATCCCCCCGCTGCCTGCAGCGAAACAATGTAAATAATGCGCCTTCCCCGCCCAGCCCGGGAACTGCGCGCATAGGAGCGTCCGCGGGTGCGGGATGGCAGCGGGGAGGCGGATATCGCGGCGGAAGGGGCTC
>NW_012107130.1:141837-147907 GCF_000951045.1 Mandrillus leucophaeus | reverse complement strand
GAGGTCACCGGCCCTCGCCTCTGCTTCCCTGGGCCGCGCGCAGCCTCCACGCCCTCCTTCTCCTCCTTTTACCCTGGACCGGCGCCTGGCACCGGGGACCGTTGCCTGACGCGAGGCCCAGCTCTACTTTTTGCCCCGCGTCTCCTCCGCCTGCTCGCTTGTTCCACCAACTCCAACTCCTTCTCCCTCTAGCTCCACTCGCTAGTCCCCGACTCCGCCAGCCCTCGGCCCGCTGCCGTAGCGCCGCTTCCCGTCCAGTCCCAAAGGTGGGAACGCGTCCGCCCCGGCCCGCACCATGGCACGGTTCGGCTTGCCCGCGCTTCTCTGCACCCTGGCAGTGCTCAACGCCTTGCTGCAGGCTGCCGAGCTCAAGTCGAAAAGTTGCTCGGAAGTGCGACGTCTTTACGTGTCCAAAGGCTTCAACAAGAACGATGCCCCCCTCCACGAGATTAACGGTAGGTGGGCACCCCCGGGAGGTGGGCGTAGAGACCGACACCTCGGGAAGGTGGCTGCAACCCCCTTCCCCCGCCCCGCCGCCCTCAGCGCCGGACGCAGGTACACTAGATGGAGAAATGGGCAGTCGAGAGAGCAGGAGCGAGCGAGAGAGCCAGGCAGCCCGGGCGCAGGACGTTCCCCGCGGGCGCGGCGCTCCCCGCCTCCAGCACTGCCAGCGGAGGGGAGCCGCCGGGTTGCCCGGTGCCACTGTCGCGCTCCGCTCCCCACCCCCGCTCCCCCTCCCCCCCTGCATTATTCGCCGTCCGGGGAAGCCCTTGGGGATACTGGTCCTCAAAGTGCGTGTTACCGGCTCCCTCGCCTTTTCCGGGTTGAACTCCTTATAGGACGCCCCGCTTTGTTGTATGGGTGACCACGAGAGGTCGGGTGGGGGTGGAGGTCGCCAGTGGGGTGTGGTGGAGGGAAACCTTCCGGAGCTTGCTAGATTCTGGGGGTCGCAAAACGTGGAACTTGAGTTGATGTTTCATTGATGTTCTTTTAAAACTCTCTCCCCGCCTCTCTTGAACCGCTGACACGGATTAGGAGTTTTAGTAGCCTCAACGGCTTTAGAAGTCGCCTTTAAAAAGCAGACGACTACCCCTACTCTCCACCCCTCCAAACCCTGACTTTTGGGAACTCTCCTACTTTCCGGAAGGTATCGGACCAGAGGAGTATTTTTCCCCTCTTTCTTTTTTCTTACCTCATTTTAAGGGTTAATTGCACTTTCAATTACAGACCTTTGAAAGGACTGATTACAGGAAACCTGAATCTCAGTTTGGAGATGGTTATGCAAATAGAGACGGCTTAGCCTGTGAAAAAGTTCACCGGATTTTGGCGCCGGTGGGGTGGGATGGGGGCGTGTATGGGGGTATTTGTGAAAGCCTCTCTCCGAGCGCTGGGGAGGCAGCGTTCGGCGGGTGCCCTGCGTCCTTCCCAGCGAGGCCGGCGGCGGTGTCCGGCCGGGTCCCCTCCGGGTCGCACTCTCTTCTTAGCAGCGGCCAACTGTTGCGCGCAGCTCCGCCGGCCGCGCAGGTAGCCCGTTCGCCCTGGGGGCTCAGAAAGCACCATGAATCTAGCTGGCTGGTGGCCAGCGTAATCTAACGGAGGAGTGAGAGATTCGAGCCCAGGGGGCCGAGCCTCCACTCCGAACCTTTCATGGAAGTGAGTGGAGCGCGCCTTTGCCTTGCCGTGCTGGTCTCCGGGTGGGGCGGGCAGCCAGCAAAGGAAATACTGTAATTTCAACCAGGCGCTTCCAAAGGCTTAGGAAGATTTGGGGGTCATTTTTTGGAAGGGCTATTAATAACCTTGGAGATTAAGTGCAGTCATCAATTACATATAAATTACAAAGGTAATTGAGGGAAGTTGTTGGGAACTTTTGGAGTGTAACTGGCATCTGTCTAGAAATAGAACCGAAGAAATTGTTGGAGCAGCCCAGGCGCCCACTGCACCTTGGCAGTTACCAAATAACATGCTCACTACTGATTAGACACTGTTTGCCCTTCAGTTGCCTGTCTTTTCGGGAGCTCAAGTATGTCCTCAAAGCGGCACGATTTTATTGGTTGTAGAGCCCTGAAAAGCCCTCTTTCTTTCCCTTCCTCCCGCCCCGCCAGAAAAAAAAAAATGAAGTGAACTAGCAGCCGCTGAAACTTGGGGGCTCTGCAGGTCAAACCTGGGGCCTTTGTGCCCTGCACAGTTTGGGCCTGGGCACAGTGGAGATGATTGGCGTGAAGGTTACAGTTGTCATTCCCACATTTTGAAGGGGTAGATGCAGCTCTGCACTTAATGGGAATGTGACAAGGTTTCATCTTCTGCTCATGCAAACAATATGTGCCTTTGATACTGACTGCAGGCATTCAGCGAGTGGGGTTGTGAAATTGCCCTCCCCAGTTTCCCCAACTTTGCTCTGTGCAGTCTTTCGCTGTGGCAGGGCATCTTCCCCAGCCAGCATCTCAGGAAAAAGGAAGCTTGAAGGGTGCTCAGAGACTCTTCAAATCAAAGGGAACAAAGGGTGTTCCCTTTGATTGTCATCATCCCCAGAAATCACCTGAGGGATATTTGCATGTATGTCTATCTGGACATTCCCCCATGCCAAAGATAGGGGAGTTATTAGTGACCAGCAGCAGGAAATGGAAGCTAATGTGCTCACACCCAAAACATTTTATTCTTTTTGTCTTGTCCTTCATCTCCCTCCCAGGGCTGCTGCTTTTATTTCCCCTTTTGAATGACCTACTGGACTGCATTCTCCTGAGGAACAAAGGAAGTGCCTTTTTAGCTGGAATCCTTGGAAGACCACCAAGGACTTTAGCTCATGCAGTGCAATTTCGCACCACTTTCAACAATAACAAAAATGCATGACTGAATGGCTCAAAAATGTGGAGTGTTAGAGGCATTCATTTGAGTCTAGGATACTGTCACAACACAGACGGACCCAAGTAAATACCTTTAGACGGCCAGTATAGAAACAGGCATAATCTTTACCATTGCCCTGGCCTCTCCAGATGCATACATTAGCCTTGTCTTCTCTGGGCTACACTCAGATAATTTTGGTCATTTTTTAAGGGGGATAGTCAATATAGTGACTTGTATTCAGCCTAGGTCTGAATGGATTAATTGCCAGGCACTTTCCCTGGGATGGGGGATGTGCTTTTTTCAGTGCAAAACACCCAGGATCATTTTCCAGGTGAAGTATCACAAAGTCTGGGTTCCTAGCTCATTGAACCCCAGGCTCAGCCCAAGTTTAATGTTTTATTCCAGATGGCCTTGCACTTGCCTTCTAGAGGTTTGAACAGGCTTTAAGAATACTCCATGTTCTGGAGGAGTCTCAGTCTTTATGATCATAGTTAGGATAATCTGATGTGCTCTCAAGGGTGTCAGGGAGTACATCATGCTGACAGGGCTTCCAACTGAGGTCCTGCATTGCCTGTCTGCTTGACCCCTGTGCTTTTCAAATAATGCTGAGCCCAGGTGCCATGATCAAAAGGGATCTTTAACACAAAGGTTATGTTTTTGTTCAGATTTCAATGACTGTTTGTTTTTGGAGCTCCTACTATGTGCAGTATCTTCTGCTCAGCATAGTGGAGACAGCAAGAAAGGCAGGAGGGGCTTCTGCCACCAGGACCTTTCCTGTTAGTAGGGAGATAAACCAGGCACACACAAAATTAGAATACAACACTGTGGTGATAAGTGCCATACAAGTGATACAGATGACAAGAAGGGAGTGCCCAGGCATTTCAAAGACAGAAGGGATTTAGGACTCTAATACTATAGAATATTAACTGGGTAAAGCTAGTTCACTAGTAAAAATGAAAATGCTAATGATAATAAGTTTAAAAATCTAACCATTTTCGTTATGCCTCCCTCCATAAAGACAAAGGAAAGGTAAAGGGTATGCAACAATGGGCATTTTATTACTCATCTATGTTGAAATTGTTTTTAAGAGTGAGGCAATGGGTTAGAAGCGTTCAGGAACTTGCCAAAGGTCCTCTTCACAATGACATTGAATGATACTCAGAACTTTGTGCCCTAGTTGCAGTTTTGGAGTTTTTATTTCTTGTTCCCTTTTGTGTTCATGAGCAATGCACATATGATCATGTGCCCACACACACACATACATATGTACATGCACAAAGGATTCCAGGACTTCTATAAGCTGTTATGACTACGTGGAAAAAAAGTGCATGTGTATGTGTGTTGGAGAGGTAGCAATACTTTCTAATGGTGAGTTGATTATATATGACACACAGCATGTGTCTTTAAGATTTGTAGTCCCCCTTCCCCACCTTAAGTAATGTATTGGATTTTGCAATGAATTTGTGATCTCCTGTTTTGTTGGAATCATCAGTTTGGCTCTGTGTTTCACTTGGGGAGGGTCAAATTGAACCATAGGGCCTATCACTGTAGAAATTGTCCCAAGTAGTTTACAGGAGGTATCTTCTGGACATGTTCAAAAAAAATTTAGTAAAAGTTCTGGCTTCTGCAGCTCAGTCTCTGGTTAGAACATATAAATATAAAATGTCTGATTCAGCATAATTACTGTTTTCCTTTTTTATTTGATTCACGTGGGGTCGCATGCAATTTCAGGATTAACTGGAGACTAGACTGAGGAATGAAAAAGGAAGTTTTTTTGTTATCTATACAAGGGAAACAACATTGGTGTTAATCTGAGGCAGTTGGAAGTGAGTCTCTCTGGCTCCCCAATGACCTTAACTGTTTTAGCACTGAGGTTTTTTCTCATTTATGTTTTAAAAAATGTATTTTGGCCTCATGATAAGGGTTCGTAGCTATCGAATGCTTTCTCTGGGCCTGGCCCTATACCAAGGAACTTACATGATTCTCTCATTTAAAACCCACAACAACCATATGACATCAGAATTATCTCCATTTTACAGACAAGAAAACAGATTCAAAGAGATTATAAAATATGTCCACAATCTTATAGCTAGTGAATGACAGAGGTGGGATTTGAACCCAGGTCTTATTTGTTCTAGAGTATAGTTCATGCTATGTTGTACAAATAGTAAGACAAAAAAGTACCTTCTTTATTCCCATAGAGGTTGTTGAGATATAAACTATGGAAGGACCTTCAGCTAACTAGTAAGGGACCATCATCAAAACAGCACAATTTTCGCATTATAGTGGAGAGGATCCAGTCACATCTGATCAAACCCAGACATAGACAATCTAGTGTTAATGGTAGAAGGAATATAAATTGTATTTCCTGGACAATACAATTGAGGAGCCAATGAGGGTTTCTGAGGGAGGGGAATGTCGTCAGTCAAGCTGTTTTAGGAAGATAACTAGTGGCTCTTTGGGTTAAGGGTTGGCAAGGCAAGAGATAAAGACAGGGAGGTCTGTCAGCACACTCCCCTTTTAAATAGTTCTTAATTGGTCTACCTGCCTCTTGTCTGTCTCCGCCTCCTAACTCCCTGTTCTATCCTGAACATCGACAGCTTAATTTCCTTACATCACTGCTTCGATTTAGAGTCATTCCTGTGCTTTGAGCTTCAGTGGCTCCAAGCATCTCAAATTATACTTCTTTCATTGAGTCACTTCTGAACTTGCCAGGGTTATGTGCCTGCTTCTTCCTAATTCCCTGTTGGAACCAGATCCGTGGTCTTTGTACATAACTGCCTTGTATTATAGTTAACTGTTTGCGCAGGCACGTGTTTGTCTTCTCTCCTCAACTGGAAGCAACTTGAGGGCAAAGATGGCAACTCCTGGTCTTGTTTGTAGGTAGCAGTACCAAGTGTGGTAGGTCAGTGCAATATTTGTTAAACAAGTGGGAGAATGACATAGATAATTCTATTGTGTTTTCTGTCAGGACACTAGTGCTGTAATGAGATTATACTGCCTTGATAGGCAGTATACTGCCTGTCTCTTGATCTCCTAGGAATCTTTTGGATCTAAACGCTATTTTTTTTTTTTTTTTTTAAGACTAGGTCTCACTGTCGCCCAGACTGGAGTGCAGTGGAGTGATCTTGCCTCATCTCAGCCTCTGCCTCCCAGGCTCAAACAGTTCTCCTGCCTCAGCCTCCAGAGTAGTTGGGATTATAGGCATGAGCCACTACCACCTGGCTAT
>NW_012107130.1:127392-141787 GCF_000951045.1 Mandrillus leucophaeus | reverse complement strand
TTTTGAGACTGAGTCTCTGTCGCCCAGGCTGGATTGCAGTCACATGATCTCAGCTCACTGCAGTCTCCACCTCCTAGGTTCAAAGGATTCTCCTGCCTCAGCCTCCCGAATAGCTGGGATTATAGGCGTGTGCCACCATACCTGGCTAATTTTGTATTTTTAGTTGAGACGTGGTTTCACCATGTTGGCCAGGCTGGTCTTGAGCTCCTGACCTCAAATGATCCAGCCTCCCAAAGTGCTGGAATTACAGGCATGAACCACTGTTCCAGGCCTGGATCTAAACACTTTGAATGAAATAAATTTAAAGTAAATCTGCATATGTTGGTATAGCTTGGAGGACATTTTTATTCTTTTGGGGGCGTGCTTGTCTTTACCACTTCATTAATAACTGAATGCTTGTAGGATTTTTTTTTTTTTGAGACAGAGTTTCGCTATTGTTTCCCAGGCTGGAGTGCAATGGCACGATCACAGCTCACCACAACTTCCACCTCCTGAGTTCAAGCGATTCTCCTGCCTCAGCCTCCAGAGTAGCTGGGATTACAGGCATGCACCACCACACCCGGCTAATTCTGTATTTTTAGTAGAGATGGGGTTTCTCCATGTTGGTCAGGCTGATCTTGAACTCCCGACCTCAGGTGATCCGCCCACCTTGGCCTCCCAAAGTGCTGGGATTAAAGGCATGAGCTACTGCACTGGCCAGGATTTTTTTCAGAAAGATTCAAAATTGTTTTTCTTAATGCCTTGAGATATACTTCTTTAAAGAATGAACAGTTGAGACTGTTGTGATTAGGCAATTTGGGGCAAATTTACCACATTAGATTCAGAACATAGAGCTTGTTCAGTGTGCATCAGTTACCTTTTAACACAAAAAACTCAAGTTTATTGTCTTTACCAAGAAGAACACAAGCTTTGAAGGGTATCAGAATATTTTATATAAATAAACAGAATACTAAAATACAAACAGGTAAAAACTAGCATTTTCAAATCTACTTGGTTAAACATCTGTTGCTTACTATAGAGAACATGAAAGTGCAGAAAATTCATGAAGCGATTCCATCCTGGAGGTAATTTGAAATATTATGTTTAAGTTCTGATGCATTTAATTCAGCAATCTGGTGGGAGAGAAAAATCAAAGAGCTGCATCAGCCAGGTATTCAACTTTTGAAAAAGAAACTCTAACAAATGTTAGAAATTAGTGGAAAAAATTGAATGGGAGAGTTAAAAAAGTCAATAACCTCCAGGAAGCCTGGAAACTATGTAAAAACATCTTATTGGAAGCCCAGATAAATGTGTGCCAGACATCAAAAAGACCAACTGCTTGGGGGAAGATAAAAAGAACCCGGCATGACTAACTGGCAGAGTAAAAGAGGCTGCTTCGGGGAAAAAGGCATCTTTCACAAAATAGAAGGAGTTTAAGCCAGAAGAGGGAAGTCCACTAGGTTTGACAAGGCTCAGGTACAAACTAGAAATTAAGTGGGCTGACAGAGAATTGAAGTTGAACCTTGCAAGGGATTTGAAAGATGGCCTGTGTGATAATAATGGTGAAAAGGGTAGGTTGAGTCCAGCCTATCTGAGGAGAAGCAGTATGGCTTCTTTAAGGGTAAACTGTGCCTGATTGATCTCTCAGGGTTCTTTGTGAGAAAAAAAAGCATTAGGATACAGAGAAACAGATATACATCGTTTAGGTTTTAAAAAATTATGCAATGGGATTCTAAGGCAAGGAATATTCAGAAAATATATTTACTTTGAGATAAGTGGGGATAGTTGGACAGAGAGGAAGAGTGAAGGAGGGAAGAGACTCCACTGTTGTAGATGGAGTAGTTTACGTGGAGAAGACATGGCTTATTGGAATGAGTAGTTCTAGCCTAACTCTGGCAAATTAGTTGTCAAATACCTTTGGTGAGGTTCTTCCCTCTTTGAAAAATGGGGTGAAATTGAACCACCTGGCGCCTGGGGAGCTTTTAAAATATACTAATACCTGGGTACCACCCCATACCAGTGAAATAATACTTTCTTCAGGAGGGACAAGGCCATGGATGGATGAATGGATGGATGTGTGTGTGTGTGTGTGTGTATTTTTAAAAAATTTATTTATTTTGTTTGAGATGGAGTCTTGCTCTTGTCACTCAGGCTGGAGTGCAATGGCGTGATCTCAACTTACTGTAGCCTCCACCTCCTGGGTTCAAGCAATCCTTCTGCCTCAGCCTCCTGAGTAGCTGGGACTACAGGTGCGTGCTGCCACGCCTGGCTAATTTTTGTATTTTTAGTAGAGATGGGGATTCACCATGTTGGCCAGGCTGGTCTTGAACTCCTGGCCTAAAGTGATCCACCCACCTTGGCCTCCCAAAGTGCTGGTGTTACAGGCATGAGCCACTGTGCCTGGCCCATGGTAGATTTTTTTTTTAGACAAAGTCTTGCTCTATCGCCAAGGCTGGGTGAAATGGCATGATCTCCACTCACTGCAACCTCCGCCTCCTGAGTTCAAGTGATTCTCCTGCCTCAGCCTCCCGAGTAGCTGGGATTACAGGCGTGCACCACTACTCCTGGCTAATTTTTTATATTTTTAGTAGAGACAGGGTTTCACCATGTTGGCCAGGCTGGTCTTCAACTCCTGACCTCATGATCTGCCCGCCTCGGCCTCCTAAAGTGCTGGGATTACAGGCGTGAGCCACCATGCCCAGCCTAGTTCCCTTCCATCTCTGAGATTCTATCATTCTAAATTTTCCAATGAGATTTATCACGAAGCGTTGTTTGAGATAAAGCCTTTAGTTTAGACTCAGTGCATAGTTGTTTTAATTTTGGCTAACTTGGATTTAAGAGAAAGGTGTGTCAAACATGGAGGAAAATATTTTCAATCAAGATATAAGTGTGAACCACAACTGGGTGATGCTTTGCTGCAGGTAGAGACATAAGACAAGGACAATGAGAATGTTTTGGAAAGAATTAGAAAGGAATCCAGCCTTACTGTCATTTATTGATTAAGTGTCAACATGCTAGGTGATACTTCTTCCCTTTTTCTTTATTGGTAAAATTTAAAAAATCTCTTCATCCCTTACTTTAATGTCCTCTTTGCCATGTGTTCATTCTCTTCAAGTATCTTATCAAGAAATAGAAGTACAGTAAATCCCTAGGCTTCTAGCTGGTGTAACCGTCCAGAACACAGCTGGGAATGTGGAAGTAAGCAGAAAAGCCAAATGATGGAAACAGCTGTCATAAAGCCCATGCATTCTATGTGGAGAAAAGGCCTTCAGAAATTTATTATCAGCAATTATTGAATGACTTCTGTATCCAGAGCAGTATGCTGGGTGCAGGGGATTCCAAGAGGTGTCAAGCAGGAATCAAGCTTTTGAGGAGCTTGCATTCAAATTAGGTAGATAGGGTTTATACGTGAGAAGATAAAATGCTTCAGTTATCCAGTTTCCCAGTCTATGGCAGATTAGAAGTAGCAAATGGTACTGGTTGGGGGCCGATGGGAATCACAGGAAGGGATTGTGTTGGAGGCAGGTAAGACTTGACATCTGGAAGAAGTGAGAGAGGACAGTTGGAGGGTGACCAGAAGCTGAACGGGAGACCCAGAACTTGCTGGTCTTGGCAGTTTGAGATCTCCTAGAATGGGCGAATGCTCAAAGCCACCTTTGTAACCATAACTATCGAGGGCAGTAGTATATTTCATTATAGTATTAAATAATGGTGTTTGGCTTATTCTGATTTAAAAGTTCAGAAAGTACATTTTAGAAAGAGTTCCATTACTGGGTGCGATGGCTCACGCCTGTAATCCCAGCACTTTGGGAGGCCGAGGTGGGCAGATCACCTGAGGTTGGGAGTTCGAGACCAGCCTGACCAACATGGAGAAACCCTGTCTCTACTAAAAATATCAAAATTAGCCAGGCGTGGTGGCACATGCTTGTGATCCCAGCTACTCGGGAGGCTGAGTCAGGAGAATCACTTGAACCCGGGAGGCGGAAGTTGCAGTGAGCCGACATCGAGCCATTGTACTCCAGCTTGGGCAACAAGAGCAAAACTCTGTCTCAAAAAAAAAAAAAAAAAGTTCTATTAGAAATATTCAAAATATGAAAACCACCCTTTAAAAAAGGGGAAATTTAGTTAACTTACACATTTACCTATTTAGAGCACCCAGTTTCCCAACAGTGCTGGATCAACAAGGAGTCATTCTACATGTCACTTTGTCTTTTTATTTTAAAAAATATGTTAATGATATATATTATTAATTCAGTGGCTTTTTCACCTCAGAGCTTGTGGTTTATGATTTTGTTCCTCTGCACCTTCTGTTTTCTTTTCTTTCTTTTTTTTTTTTTTTTTTTTGAGACAGGGTCTTACTCTTTTGTCCAGGCTGGAATGCAGTGGCATGATCTCTGCTCCCTGCAACCTCTGCCACCCAGGTTCAAGAGATTATCCTGCCTCAGCCTTACAAGTAGCTGTGATTATAGGCGTGCACCACCACGTCTGGCTAATTTTTATATTTTTAGTAGAGATGGGCTTTCACCATGTTGGCCAGGCTGGTCTCGAACTCCTGGCCTAAAGTGATCCCTCCTCAGCATCCCAAAGTGCTGGGACAGGTATGAGCCACCACGCCCAGCCCCTCTGCACCTTCTTTTGAAAGCCCTCTAGAACATCCAAGTTTGACTTAGTTCCTGGTACTGTACTACCTGCTGTGGTCAGTTTAGGAAACTGACATTTTGACATGAAGTCAACAACAGTTGGTTCCTAGTTAAGGGTGACACATTTGAATATTGATTTCCCTTGTAAACACTTACCAAACTAGGTAAATGTATAATCATAAGAAACACTAGAAGTTAAGGATAGTCTCTGACTGTGTAGCTGTTTGAACCTTAAAAAAAAGCAAAGTTCGGCTGGGTGTGGGGCTCTCGCCTGTAATCCCATCACTTTGGGAGGTCAAGGCAGGCAGATCACTTGAGGCCAGGAGTTCAAGACCAGCCTGGCCAACATGGTGAAACCCCATCTCTACTAAAAATACAAAAATTAGCTGAGTGTGGTGGTGTGCACCTGTACTCCCAGCTACTCGGGAGGCTGAGGCACAAGGATTGCTTGAACCCGGGAGGCAGAGATTGCAGCAAGACGAGATCACACCACTGCACCCCAGCCTGGGCGACAGTGAGACTCTGTCAAAAAAAAAAAAAGTGCAGCTCTATGTGTCCTGTCATGCCAGATCTGAGAGACCATGTATCCCCAGTTCTTATCACACTGCATGGCATGGTGGTAGGTGCTCAAGAACCTTAAGCATGACTTTTTACTTCTGTACTCATTCCAGGATGAGATATTTTTATTCATATCTGCTATGGTCTTACTATATTCTTCCAAAATTCATATGTTGAAATCCTAACCCTCAAGGTGATGGTATTAGGAGGTGGAGCCTTTGGGAAGTAAACCCTCATGAATGTAGAGGCCCCAGAGAAAACCCTTGACACTTGTGCCACATGAAATTATGGTGAGAAGATGGCCCTCTGTGAGGAAGCATACCCTTACCAGAACCCAATCTAGCATCTTGATCTTGGACTTCCTGGCCTCTAGAACTGCAAGCAATACATTTCTGTTGTTTAGAAGCCACCCAGTCTTTGGTATTTTGTTTTAGCAGCCCAAACAGGCTAAGATAACTCTTTATAAATCTAATTATTTTAAGCTATCTCATTTTTTTTGGTAACTTTTGCATACATTCAGTACTAGATGCCTAAGTAAGGAAAGGAAAAGGAAAACGTGTTTTCTTACCCCTTAACCTAGAGTGTGGTGCTCTTTCTTGGCTTGCTTGGAGGTGGGCGCTTAGTATTTCATGTGGTTTATTTTAATCCCGGTAGACAAATGATTGCTACTTCTTATGCTGTCTGTTCCAGACATTCAGACATTAGCAGTAACTTGGCTGTGCCTGCAGAGGTGCTCTTTCTTTTCTTTTCTCTCTCTTTCTTTCCTTCCTTCCTTCCTTCCTTCCTTCCTTCCTTCCTTCCTTCCTTCCTTCCTTCCTTCTTTTCTTTCTTTCTCTCCTTCTTTCTCTCTTTCTTTCTCCCTCCCTCCTTTTGGGACATAGTTTCGCTCTTGTTGCCCAGGCTGGAGTGCAATGGCATAATCTCGGCTCACTGCAACCTCTGCCTCCTGGGTTCAAGTGATTCTCATGCCCCAGCCTCCTGTGTAGCCGGGACTACAGGCACCTGCCACCATGCTTGGCTGATTTTGGTAGAGACAGGTTTCACCATGTTAGCCAGGCTGTTCTTGAACCCCTGACCTCAGGTGATCTGCCTGCCTCGGCCTCCCAAAGTGCTGGGATTACAGGCATGAGCCACTGTACCTGGACTCAGAGGTGCTTTTAGAAGAGGCTACCTTTGCCCCTTTTTGTTGCATCAGCCTTTCTACTAGGTGCTCACTTCTGTCTTCTCCTGGAGGTTTGGGTCAGGGCTTGATCTCTGCTTCATCACAGCCATTCTTTTCATGCTAGTTCTTTCTTCACAAAGCCACTTTGTCAATTTGGCTTTTGCAGGCCTCTTAAAGCCTGTCTTCTTTCTTCTGTTCACCTTCTACCTACCAGAGCAGGCTGGAAGTTGTTTCTTTTGGATTGTAGATGTTTCCTTAGTTCACCAAACCCTTGACGTAGTCATCCCAGCAAGCATTAAGCCACCAGAATATTTTTTTTCCTTCAGTTATTGTTTCTATTTCACCACATGTTTGTCTCCATTGAGTTTTCAGTCTAGTGTTTGGTCAGAGATGAAAACAAAGCACTGTGTCCTTGCAAACTGCAGTGTAAAGCATGTGGTTAGCAGTTACTACTTGCAATGGTCCAGTCTGAGTGGGAGTATCATTTTTCTTGGCAGTGACTTCACAGAAAGTCTTGTTTTTTTGGTGCCAGAATAAGCAGTCATTACATTCCTTACAATTTATAGTCAAATTATTATCTACTATTGTTTAAATTGCCTTAATTATAGACGATTTCCCCATGTTAAGATTCTAAAAAGTAAAATAAGACAACTTTTTACCAGTGTACTTTAGAAATGGTCCTTAAACATCACACGTCACCAGAATGTTGGAGGCTATGGTAAGGATTAGTTCTTTGTGTTTATGGGGATATTGTTTTTTAAAGGAGAGTAGTGAAATGAGTTTACTTTAAACTGAATTTGAATTAAATGCCCTCAGCTGGCTGGTTGGTTAATGTTCTGCCTTGTTGTTTACCCCCGGTTTGGAACTAGCTTTTCTTTCTGCCCTCTCAGATCTGATGGGCCTGGACACATTCTGGGAGGCTCTTCTGGTAGGAGGTCAATGGATTATTAAGCAGTGAGGCAGTCTTAGAAGATGTTCTTGTATTCTTTAGGTTGGAGAGCAAATGATGAAATAACAACCTTCCAAAATAAGGGACTGCATCAATTTTCTTGTAATCTGAATGAAGATTTAGGTGATTGGATGGGATATGTTTCAGCTTAGCTAATGTTTCATAATCTCTACCTTTGGGCTTTGCTTTCAAGATATATGTAAAATTTGTCATCTTACCATCTCAGTGACTACTATCCTGGTCTCACCCCTCATTACTTCTTGCCTGGATTATTGCAGTCGCCCATATCAGTTCCCCTGCTCTAGCTCTCTGGCTCTGGCTCTCGCCAGCCTGTGTTCTCAGCATAGCAGTCAGTGTGATGGTATTCTCTTAAACTTAAATCAGATCATATCACTGCTTTGCTCAAAATGCTCCAATGGTTCCCCATGCCAACCAGAGTGAAAATCGAGGCTTATGAGCACATCTGCCTTCTCCTGTGCCAGCCCATGAGGTCTTCTCTTCTCAGGCTTTATCTTTATCTAAGGCCCCATCCCATTCTAGCCATGTTGGTCTCTCTGTTTTCCTTCAAGCACACCAGGCACGTTTAGGGGCCTTTGCACTTCTTATTTTCAATGCCTTGAACACCCTGCTGCCAGATAGCAGCATGGTTCACTCCCTCACATGTTTTGGGCCTTTGATTACCTGTCGCCTTAATAGAGAAGCTTTTCCTGGTCTCTGTATAAAGTAGGATACTCCCCCCCCCCAAAAAAATAAAATAGGATACCCCCATGCCCCCACCCCCTGCAGACACACACATATATTCATATACTTCGTCCTCCTTCCTCTCTGCTTTCTTCTTAGTTATCACCACCTGACCTGTGGGCAGGGGCTTTGCCTCTTTTATTCACTGCCCTACACTCAATGTCTACCACATTGGCTAATACTCAAAAATGTTTGTTGAATGAATACATGAATGAGTACTCCTTGCAAATAGGTTGCTCTTAGGCAAAAAGCTTTCAGGGGGCATAGTTGACTCTTTAGGACTTCTGAATATGAGATTATACATATGAACTGCCATCTGTAGAAAGGGGATGCCTAGGCTGGATTCATTCATTCAGCAGATATTTAGCAAGTGCCTATTAATTACTAGGCACTGATGACAGAACAGTGAATAAAAAGGATACAAGCCAGGTCTCACCCTCATGGAGCTCACAGTCTAAATGGTGAGACAGACATTGAATCATTCAATAATTCTGCAAATTGGCAATTAGTTACAGTTGTGATAACTACTTCCAAGGAGAAGCCCTTGGTCTTGGGTGTGGGGTAAGGGAATGGCAATCAGGGCAAAGCATAGTTTTCTTGAACATTATGGGCCTATAAGGCCTTCTCATTTTCTAGGAGTAGTGCTTTTTACATCATCACAAGCTCCTGCCCCCAGTGAATGGCCAGGGTTTGTGTTTCTGGCAGTGGATCCTGAGATGAGTCCTAGAGCACTTGTGCAGTGGTGCAGGGAAGATAGGCCTGAGTTATCCTGGCTTACATGGAACACTTTCTCTGGTTGCATATTGTGAACAAAAGTTCTCTGGAAAGGAATTTGGAGGAAAAAGATTTCATTCCAGTGAACAGTTTGTAAACTGGGGAGACACATCCTTCAGTGTAAAACAAAAGTGCACATTCCAGAGACCAAAGAGAGGATTCTGGTTTCTGGTTGTTTTTGTTTTGGGACAGAGTCTTGCTCTGTCGCCCAGGCTGGAGTACAGTGGTGTGATCTTGGCTCACTGCAGCCTCTGCCTCCCAGGTTCGAACAGTTCTCCCAATTCAGCCTCCCAAGTTGCTGGAACTACAGGTGCACACCACCACTCCTGGCTAATTTTTGTAGAGATGGGGTTTTGCCATGTTGGCCAGGCTGGGCTCAGACTCCTGGCCTCAAGCGATCTGCCCACCTTGGGCTCCCGAAGTGTTGGGATTACAGGCATGAGCCACTGTGCCTGGCTGGATTCTGGTTTTAGAACGAAAGTTCACACCCAGGTTCCTAAGCTAGTGTTACGCAAATGAAAGACTGAAATTTGCTTAATTCCAATTGGTTGACTCAACTGAGCCCTGATTGGTTGATACAAGTGAGCCCTGATTGGTTGGTACAGGTGAGCTCTGACTGGTTGCTTCAGGGGAGTTCTGAAAGTCCCAAAGTTAAACAGAGGTGGGTGTTTTCAGGGAACTCAGAGGAAGTGTGTCACCTTTCGTTAGCAAATGACCTCTTGGTTCTATTTTAAACTTAGGTCCAGTTAACCACTTGGGATCCACCTTGAAGGACTGGCTCTTTCAGATTCACATTTGTTTACAATACTGTGGCCATCATTTTAAGGATTGGGTTTACAGGGACACTGGGAAATGCAAAGTTAACGCTTGTGTCACTTTGCACTGTTGTTTTCTGTTCTCTAGGTGGTCTGCAGAGGAGCCAGACAATTAGTGCTAAAGCCTTTAGCTTTTATGAAAGGTCTGAGTCCACTCTCATTTTCATAGAGACCACAGAAATACTGTCATTTGATTGGTGAGTGACTCAAGATGAAGCCCTCTGGCCCTGCAATAGTAAAACTCTCGTTTAGCAAAATGTGGATGGAATGCACCTGTCAGTTGGTAACAAGATTCCTTCCCTCTCCAAGCCTTTATCAATGGTGACTGCGTGTGCAGGTTGTCTCAAGGAGAAGGGGGTCCTGGCTGTGCAGGGAGCAAGTGCAGAGGCTGGCCAGGGAGTTTAGGATTGTAAGCAAATGCAGCCTGAGTGATAAGTCCTAGCAGTTACCATAACAGGATGGGAAGGAACCTTCCTTGCCACATGTTGCTGCTCTGAGAACAGAGTCTTCTGTATTTCAAGAAAGATTGTTTTTTCAGAATTTTAGATGAACACTGTGAGATAGGTCCCTATTTCTTTTTATTTATTTTTTTTCTTTTCTCTGAGACAGAGTCTCACTCTGTCACCTTAGGCTAAAGTGTGGTGGCACAATCTTGTCTCACTGCAACTTCCACCTCCCAGGTTCAAGTGATTCTCCTGCCTCAGCCTCCCGAGTAACTGGGATTACAGGTGAATGCTACCACACCTGGCTAATTTTGTGTTTTTAGTAGAGGAGGGGTTTTACCACATTGGCCAGGCTGGTCTCGAACTCCTGACCTCAGGTGATCCACCCATTTTAACCTCCCAAAGTGCTGGGATTACAGGCGTGAGCCATGGCACCTGACTGATAGATCCGTATGTCTTCGTTTGTTCAGAAATTCAAAGTCCTAGTGAGGAACCCTGAGGCTAGGGTATGTATAGAGACACTAGCTTGGATGCCTGACAATTTTACCTAGAGATACGTGAGTAGCTGTGACATCTCAGTGTTTTTGGGTTACAAGCAAGTGTTTTCAGCCATTTTCTAATGTGGACCCCTCTTCTGAAGGGCACACTGCATAGCCATGACAAAGGCTGAAGCCCCAACCTCTCTATTTAATGCAGCGAACCAACTGCCTTGTTGTAAATTGGGAGCAAGTTTTTAGGCAAGGGGCGAGTTTGCTTAAATATGAAGACTAAGGTGGGCCCTACTTTAAATATGAATTTAAATATGAAGATTATGGTATATGCCCTATTTTAAATACTATAGGCTTACTATATTTTGTTCGTTTGAGACCAAGTCTCTTTCTGTCGCCCAGGCTGGAGTGCAATGGGGCAATCTTGGCTCACGGCAACTTCTGCTTCCGGGGTTCAAGTGATTCTCCTGCCTCAGCCTCCCAAGTAGCTGGGATTACGGGGGTGAGCCACCACCATGCCCAGCTGAGTTTTGGATTTTTAGTAGAGACAGGGATTCACCATGTCGCCCAGGCTGGTCTCGAACTCCTGAGCTCAGGTGATCTGCCCGCCTTGGCCTCCCAAAGTGCTGGGATTACAGGCGTGAGCCACTGTGCCCGGCCTCAGCTTACTATTATTATAAGGATAAGTTTTTTGATTAAGAATAGAAGTGTTTAATTTCTCTTCTAATGGTTCTAATGGTCCATTTTCTAGGAGGCATTCAGGGTGTGGGCTGAGCTGCATGAGTTTATGACAGAGCAAACCAATCTTTAACTATCTAAACTTAGCTTTAAGTTTATGGGTGTGTGATTGTCTCTGCTTTTTTTTTTTTTTTTTTTTTTTTTTTTTTTTTTTGAGACAAGGTCTCACTCTGTCACCCAGCCTTGAGGGCAGTGGTGTGATCACAGCTCACTGCAGCCTCAACGTCCCGGCCTTAGATGATCCTCCCACCTCACCCTCCCAAGTAGCTGAGATCACAGGCACACACCACCATGCC
Organism: Mandrillus leucophaeus; assembly: GCF_000951045.1. Lineage (NCBI taxonomy): Eukaryota > Metazoa > Chordata > Mammalia > Primates > Cercopithecidae > Mandrillus > Mandrillus leucophaeus. Next base: position 130,204 of record NW_012107130.1, on the reverse strand, counting down.
TAGCTAATATTTATATTTTTTTCTAGAGAGGGAGTTTTGCCATATCGCCCAGGCCAGTCTCGAACTCCTGGGCTCAAGTGATCTGCCTGCCTCAGCTTCCCAAAGTGCTGGGACTAGAGGCGTGTGCCACCACACCTGGCTAATTTTTGTATTTTTTGTAGAGATGAGGTTTTGCCATGTTGCCCAGGCTGGTCTTGAGCTTCTGGGCTCCAGTGATCTGCCTGCCTTGGCCTCCCAGAGTGCTGGGATTACGGGTGTGAGCTGCTGCGCCCAGCCTCTGCTTTAGTTTAGAAACAGACAAAGCATTTGCCATTTTTACCAGTAATCTTTTAGTGTTTCTCTTGGAGTGCTGAGATTTTCTTGGTTAGCTTCTAAGCTCAAGAATGAAGTGATACACAATGAGATTCTGGGGATAAGCATGCTTATCTCTCTGCTGGGTCTGTAATGAAAGGTTTGTTAAGCAAATAAATGGTGTAAATATTATATCAGGAAATGTTTAACACCTACATAGGGAAAGAGACTATTCCCAAACACCTCAGGAACAACCATTTTAATCGAAACCATTGTGTTAATTACAAAAATATCTGTTTATTAAAGTAGGTCTTTAAGTTGCTTTAGTTGCCAATACTTCCTGTGGTCACTTCGTGTTTGAAAGTGATAAGTTCATGTTTCTTTAAAAATACTGTATAATTCAGCCTATATTCCCTCCAATAAGTCAAATTTATAGAAGGCATTTCTGTAATCAACCAATTTAACGAGAGACTAATGGCAATTCAGCTGTTAGGACAGGATATTTGTTTTTCTTCTTGAAGTCCTAGCAGCTGTTGTATCCTCATATTTTTCAGAAAGGAAAAACAACTAAAAAAAATGAGATGTGTTTTTAATGTGAGGGGAATGCAAGCTGATCATTAAGAATAAAGGGAAATGATTGCATTTGGTGCAGTTATTGATTTCAGAAATGTCTTTGAATCTCTGTTACATGCATGAGTGTTATGCCAATGCTTTGTGGCTTCCTGGGGTGACATTTAGGGAATGTAGATTTAGATGCTACATTTGCCAAATATAAATTGCCTCAAGTATTAAGTAGTTTTCTGAGCAAAAATTGATGGTAAAGGAATTTATCACTATTTTCAACAGTTACCAGATGTGTGATCAGAGAGTTGTGTCAAACCTTGAATTTTTCTAATGTTGTATATTTAGTAGTATATGCTGTTGTTGAAAGTATAACCTCAACTGCAGGCAGTTTCCTAGGGACCATTAATTTGTACTTTAAAGTATTTCAGTTGTGATAGTCATTTTCTTTTGAAATGAAGGAAAATTTTGATCATTAAGAAAGAATAACAGCATTTTACACTAAGTAAATGTAAAGTATTAAAGATTTCTTCTAATACCATATAACTTAGGTTTCTTAGTTATATTGAATTCTGTCCACTGAAGCAATTGACTTTGTGCCAGTTTTCCTTTTCAGACAATTTATTGTAAACTTGAGCTCTCCTTTCTCATCTCATATCTCTCTTCTTTTCCTAATATTTGTTTTCTTTTAATCAGTCAATATTGATAATTTTTTTTCAGGCCTCAAATTTTTTTTCAGGCCTCAGCTTCCCAAGTAGCTGGGATTACAGGCATGTACCACCACACCCGGCTAATTTTGTATTTTTTTAGTAGAGACAGGGTTTCACCATGTTGGTCAGGCTGGTCTTGAACTCCCCACCTCAGGTAATACATCCACCTTGGCCTCCCACAATGCTGAGATTACAGGCGTGAGCCACCATGCCTGGCCAAAAAATTTTAAAGATATTATAAGCCCTATCTACTTAAAATTATTTAATCATATTCAATAGGATTCCTACAATCATGATGATAATTATTATTATTTTAATAACAATAGGTAACAGCTACTGAGCACTCACTATGGGCCTATTTTGAACGCATCATGTAGATTAACCCATTTAATGTAAACAGAAAATAGAAAAGATGGAGGATGGAGTGGAGAATTTTAAATGGAGTAAAGAATTTTGAAAGGCTATTACAGTGAATGAACTGTGGGCTTGCGGGTAGCTGGGTAAAACAGGAGCACTAACTGGTTATACATTTTTTGTTTATCTGATAAAAAGAAACATAAGAGCTCTTCAGGCAAGGTATTTTCTTGTTGTTGCTCAATCTAGAAAGAATGTTTTATGGAGGCTGTTATGTAAACGACACTAAACAGCTTAATAATCAGTGTTGTCAACATAATTTCACATGACCATTTCTTCTACTGATCTTCCAATAGAAGATCAACCAAAACAATAGGTGAGAAAGTCAGGCTTTTAGGTCCATGGAGTTGTCTTGGGTCTTTAGACTAAAGAATCAAACTCTTTCTGTCTTTAGTGGTAACTGCTTCTTTCTTCTGTATGAGATCATATCTCTTAGTCTCTGAGTCAGAGTTCTCCTGATAAGTAGCTACCAACACCATGATGACAATAATAAATACAGCTACCTCCAGTGGCCAGAAACCTGGAAAAAGTTGCACACTGAGGAAGCAAGAACCTGTGTACTGAAGCCACTTTAGAACTTGGAAGTGAAATAATTGGGGTGAACTGGACAGCATCTTCTCTTCAGCCCACTTTTCTCCTTGCCCTGATCAACTCTGCTCTCAGGACTTTGTACCTGGCACTAAGAGTTGTCATACTGTCATTAGAACTCCAGAGATTATGGTTTATGGTAGGATAAATGTTTTCCAGTTGAAGAGATGATAGAATACAGTGGTGATAAGAGTAACTTCTATATGTTTTACATATCACGATCCAATCCATATATATATATATATATA
>NW_012107130.1:125173-127202 GCF_000951045.1 Mandrillus leucophaeus | reverse complement strand
TTCACCATGTTGGCCAGGCTGGTCTCCAACTCCTGACCTCAAGTTATCTGCCCACCTTGGCCTCCCTAAGTGCTGGGATTACAGGCATGAGCCACTGTGCCTGGCGTGCATATGTTTTTATATGGCTTAAATTGTAGTATGTATTACTGGGTGTATATGCTGTTTTTAGTATAACAATTATAAAAATGCTTTTGTGGTTTTATACAGTTAAAAATTGCAAATGGCTGAATAATATTCCCTTAAGTTAATGTACTGTAATCTATTATATGTACCACAAATGGATATTTAGATTGTTTTTGGTGTTTCGAATGTGTGTTTTTGTGTGTTTGGTTTTATATTGGAATATAGCAATGATCATTCCTGTGTGTTTGGCTTCTGTTGAATAACTTCCTTAAGTTCAATTTTATGATACATTTTGTTTTTTTTAATAATCTTTCTTTCAGAAGGTTGAAAGGAAGGAAACTTTCCCCTTTTATGCCTAAAGCCTAGTCTAACATCAGCACATGCCAAATTCCTCTGTTTAGAGGTGTGTGGGGGAGCGAAGGAAATGTGAAGTTGAACCCAGGGCATTAGTTCTGAGAGTTCAGGTTTTTTTTTTTTTTTTTTTTCTTTCTTTCTTTCTTTTTTTTTTTCCTCTAAGCACTTCCCAGATTCACCCTTTCTTAGTTCTGGCCAGGAACCTGCATCTACTCTGGTTTCTAAAAACCTAGTTCAGCAATATTCCCAGAAACAGCTAAACTGGTGGCTGGTGGGAGAATGGGTTAAACCTAAACTACAAATTAGTTGCTTGAAGGTAGTGCCTTTTCTTGTGGTTCTTCTGTCCTTTTGATTGGAAAAGGGTTTCCCACATGTCTGTGTGTCTCACTTTTAAAAATAAAACAAAGGAAAGAAACCCCAAACAAAACCCTTCCTAAAACATTTGTCATCTGAACAGAACTTCCTAGAAAGCAGTGTCAGTTTCTAAAAGGAGGAGCTCGTAATAACCCTCCATTCTCCCTCCTCTCCCACTTTTTTACAATGAAATGATTCTATGACTATTAGTTGTGAAATGGCTTAATTCAGTTTCTTATTCTTTATTGAAAATAACTTTGCTATGCCTAGTGTCTGTCTCTGGTCAAAGGGCGTTTCCTGTGTCATTGGCTTCCACGGTTTGTCTGCTTTCAGCTTTGTGATCCAGAGGGTACAGTCTCGCCTTTTAAATTGTCTGCCTCATCTTTTATCTTTCAACGGGTCCTGGAAAGAAATCATCCAACGGCTTCTTTCCAGTGTTAGTTTTTGAAAGATCCGTGGCTTGCTTTATTTTGACAGGTGGTTGGTGAAAGAGGTGCTCAAAGGGTCGGGTAAAGGAGGAGGGCCATATAAGCGGAAGGAGAGGAAAGAGTTTAGCTGCTTCTTTTGGGGCTGTCTGACAAATGGCAAGTGATTATTATGCTCTCCTTTTTTTTTTTTTTTTTTTTTATTTTTGAAAAGGAGTTTGCCAATAAAGCCTGAAGTTGGAAGACAGCTGTATCCTTTTTAGGACCATTTCTGTGTCTTTCTTTACCTTAAAAGGCTGGGGTACCCCCAATGGAAACACAATTGGGACATACAAGATGCAGCTGTATAGATTAATTTCCTGTAATGAACAAGAGTGATAAGTCATTGAAAAGCTAGGTGTCCTTATCAGTAGGAGCTGTCTCACTGGATAAGCCAGAGTCCAGGCCAGTGTGATTATCTCAGATGGTCCCAGGGTGTTCAGGGATATCTCCCAGTAGCCCTGATTTGCTTTGGCCATGCTTTCTTTAGTTTATCCCACCTCCAGGAATAACAGATTGACTGTTGACTGGCTACTGGATATAAGATAGTGCTTCTCTTTATTGTAAGTGAATATTTATTTATTTATTTTGAGACAATTTTGCTCTGTATCCCAGGCTGGAGTGCAATGGCGCAATCTCGGCTCACTGCAACCTCTGCCTCCCGGGTTCAAGCAATTCTCGTGCCTCAGCCTCCTGAGTAGCTGGGATTACAGGCATGCGCCACCATGCCCAGC
>NW_012107130.1:119698-120723 GCF_000951045.1 Mandrillus leucophaeus | reverse complement strand
AAAATGGCTATAGGTAGCTGTGCTGGTGCTGAGGCAGAAGGATCACTTGAGCCCAGGAGTTTGGGGTCAAAGTGTGCTAGGATCATGCCTTTGAATAGCCACTGCACTCCAGCCTGAGCAACATAGTGAGAGTCCATCTCTTAAAAAGTGTTGGCTGCCCAGGCGCGGTGGCTCACGCCTGTAATCCCAGCACTTTGGGAGGCCAAGGCGGGTGGATCACAAAGTCAGGAGAACGAGACCATCCTGGCTAACACGGTGAAAACCTCGTTTCTACTAAAAATAGAAAAAATTAGCCAGGTGTAGTGGCGGGCACCTGTGTGAACCCCGAGAGGCGGAGCTTGCAGTGAGCCGAGATTGGACCACTGCACTCCACCCTGGTAACAGAGCAAGACTCCGTCTCCAAAAAAAAAAAAAAAAAAGGGTTGGCTGTTGGTTTTGTTACTTCTACAGGGATGTAAGCTCCTTGAAGTCATCAGGTATTATGTCTTGCTCAGCTTTATAATCCCCTATCATGCCTTACATATAGTACAGGGGCTCAATAAGTGTTATTAGCTCAATTTGGAAAATGCCCAGTTTCTTTTCTGTTAAGAAAAGTCATACATTTCCAGAAGCCTGTTCCAAGGCATCATCTTTGGTGTAGCACTTTGATATAACAACAGTGGGTATGTTAGGCTTTGAAGCACATTTTTCTCTCAACATCAGGTGACTAAAAACACAGAAGGTTAAGACCGGTCACTGGCAGGTACGTAAAGGGCCTTTTCACTGTGAAGCTTTTAAAGTAAGGACTTCGCCCATTTGTGGTCCCAGGTAAGTATATCTTCCAGTCTGCCACCTACCTGATGGCCAGCATTGCTAAAGTCCCTTTAGCAACAAATCTGTGTATCTATTGAAAAGATTTGATGTCATCTATGGCATGGAAGAACCTTGCAGATGGGCCGGGCGCGGTGGCTCAAGCCTGTAATCCCAGCACTTTGGGAGGCCGAGGCGGGTGGATCACGAGGTCAGGAGATCGAGACTATCCTGGC
>NW_012107130.1:114514-117653 GCF_000951045.1 Mandrillus leucophaeus | reverse complement strand
AGCCTCCTGAGTAGCTGGGATTACAGGCATGCGCCACCATGCCCAGCTAATTTTTGTATTTTTAGTAGAGACGGAGTTTTACCATGTTGGCCAGGCTGGTCTTGAACTCCTGACCTCAGGTGATCCACCAGCCTCGGCCTCCCAAAGTGCTGGGATTACAGGCATGAGCCACCGTGCAAGACCTATTGTAAGTGAATACAACTCCTCACCTCTTCTAACCTTTGGTAGCTTCCCTAGATTGTCATTTGTAGAGTTAATGGGCTTTTATTATGCCACAGGAGTGAGGATGAATGTTTCCCTTTAAATCTTCTTTCCCGTACCAGACTTTCCTCACTTCTTATCCCACCCTTTCCCTGACTCTCCAATAATGTCAGCTGCCCTCAGCTGAGTCCTCAGTTCAGCTTATATCTTGCTTGATGTGCATAGCCCAGAATTATACAATAATGTTCCAGGTGCTTTGCAGAAAGGTAGGAGAATGTATTATGTTCTGATTCCCATGCTCTCCCTCTGTTCATGAAGCAATTTTTTTGGGTATTGTTGACTGCAGTACATTTAACAGATTAAAGCCTGTTAATAATTAAGAACAATATGTAAGGTCCAAATCGATTTACAAAATTAACCAGCAGAAAACCACGGAACCTCTAACAATACAGAACTAAAAGGATTTGGGATCCAGGCCATTCTTTTCCAGACCTTCTCTTCTTGTTCTATCCCAGTCCTGGTTTACAAGTGGCCTCTTGGGAAGAAAGGAAGTGGTCAGTAAGGGTAGAAACCGGGAGCAAAAAGCAGCCCACATTGCCTTTTTGTACTAGAACTGTTGTTAACAAAGACTGCTTGGAAAGGGGGCCATCTGCTGAAGCAGAGAGAGCTTTCTGTTATGAAGGGATGTTTGTTGCATGGCCTTTTAGGGATTCACTGTAACTTATAGAGCCTTCATTAGGGAAGGTGTCTCAAGCTCATAAGTGTAGGCAGATGATAACAACAACAACAGTAATAAAAATTTGATTCGGGATGGGTTTCTAGAAACTTGACAGTATACATAGCTTTTAATTCTTTTTACTGACCTTTTCAGAAGTTCTAAGATATTTTCTTTCCAGTTTGATGTTATCAAATTCCAATATTTACACTAGACTCTAGGCTGATATATTTTTTCCTATTCTAAGTGGACACAAACTACAACATGAGCACATAAACATCACTGCCAGGCAGGAGAAAGAACCTTTGGGGATGAGGAAGCCTGGATGCTAGTCCCTGCCTTGCTGCTGACCAGCTGGGGGATGGGCATTCAACAAGTGAGCACATCAAGGTCTTGTTCCTGGTGTTCATGAAAGGAGGGCGTTAAACTTGATTATATTGCTAGGATCCTTTCCAGCCATAATAGTCTGTGTTTCACTGCAAATGCGTTGAGAGCTGATGAGATGATCTGGAAAGATAAGGGGAATAAGAGGAAAGCTCTTTCCTCATTGCATATGTATTCTTGAGTATAATAAAACCTTGAAATGAGCAGTTCTGGGTAACTGAGCTTTCTGAATGGTTTTTGTCTCCTTCCTTGCTGTCAGCTGTCATTCTGTACTGCTGTTAGCTTGCTCGCTTTTAGCAACTCCTGTCCCTCCTTCTTGGCTACTTCCCTTGTGCTCTTTGGAACCATAGCATTAAGCTGATCAAAACTCTATGCCAAGTCAGTGTACATAAAGCTGTGAGGGGAGGGCTTCTCCTATGGCTGTGGTGCATGGGTTTTTGGCTGATGGAACCCTTTGGGGGCTTATATTTAGGTTCCAGATAGGTAATGTGTTACTATGTCCCCATTTGTCTTAGGCTAGATATTAGTTAATACGCTAGTTCATTATGAAAGATGAGTAGGTGGGTGAGAGGAGGCAAGGGAGTCAAGTTATGTGTACCTCAGAAGAGGCCTCATTTTAGAAAAGATCAAAAAAAGCAGTTTGAGATGAAGAAGTAGGCTGGAGTTAGACCTGTAGCTTAGATCATAATGAGAATGCTGGCTTGGGTGTACCTCTCTCACTTCATGCTTCTCTTCTTGAAGTTGTGCACTGGGAAGAACATGCTGCCTCAGCCAGTGCCTGGAATGTTGTACATGAACTTCTGAAAGACTGTGGAGACCCTGCTCCCCTTGTGTGACCGCGTAGTCGCTGAGTATGAATTTGAACCCAGCAGTTCTTCCTTCAGAAGCTTAAATGTCAAGGCGTTAACATTCAGATATGTCGTCTTACTCAAAATTTGCTTTAGGATCCTCCTGCCCGAAATCTAACACTGATGAGCACTCATTATGTTCAGAAGAGTCTTTCAGGCTATCAGATCCAACAGCAGTATGTACCCACATTCCATGGCGCTGGCCACATGTATATTTCGTGGTCACAACAGAGCCATCTTAGATAGAGACCCTGGGTTATTTCCCCCCCATCTTTCTGCCTTTCCCAATTTGATGTCCCCCTCTTCCCACTCCCTGTACTCTACATATAGTGAAACCAGATGAGTCGTTTCCCAAAGACAGCTGGGACTGTCTTCTCGTCTCACCCGCAGGCCTTTATACACATGTTCTTCCTTTAGCCTAAATTTTGCCCTCCCTACTTCTGCTGATTAACAATCCTTCTCATATCTTGTAGATCTTTACATCTGTTTTCTCAGATGCCCATCTGGAAATTGCTTTTGCCCCATAGCATTTTGCCGTGAATGAATGAATGGACATTAGAATGATGAATTGTTCATTCATTTATTCTGTAAGCATTTATCAAATATCTTCTGTGTGCCCAGCTAAGTGTCAGTTACTAGGGATATAAGAGAAAGACAGATGCAGTTCCAGTTCTCAAGGCAATATCCTACCTTATATTAAAATTGGCGGCTGGGTGTGGTGGTTCATGCCTATAATCCCAGCAGTTTGGGAGGCCGAGGTGGTTGGATCACTTGAATTCAGGAGTTCGAGACCAGCCTGGGCAACATGGTGAAACCCTGTCTCTACTAAAAATACAAAAACATTCTACTAAGAATACAAAAGAATTAGCTGGGTATGGTGGCACACGCCTGTAGTCCCAGGTATTCAGGAGGCTGAGGTGGGAGGATGGCTTCAGCCCAGGAGGTGGAGGTTGCAGTGAGCTCAGATTGTGCCACTACACTTCAATCTGGG
>NW_012107130.1:106519-113265 GCF_000951045.1 Mandrillus leucophaeus | reverse complement strand
AAAAAAAGAACCTTGCAGAAGACTTGTCCCATAAGGCTTTTAGACCACACAAAGTTGTGGGAAAAACAGTTCCTGAGCCATCTAGTTTTGAGCTTAAGTCTTAACTTGAAAATAATACAGCTAGGTATGATTTACACTGAGCTGGATGGATACTTAATGTTAGAAACTGAAGAACCTACTGGGGAACTCAATTCGATCATTTGAGCCCAATTGGTGCTGCACTAGAGTTAGGAAAATAAAAAGCTATGACCTCACAAGTCCAATGTACCATGTGATTAATAATCAACAAACATTTCAAAGTATGATTATGAAATGAAATCCAGCTCTCATTTACAGGAAACACTGTCTCTATTACAAATGATAGATTTATTAGGTTTATCTGGCTTTGCCTATCCTTTAAGTCCTATATAATTATTCCTAAACCTTTCAGGAAAGAATTTGAGAATAATACCTTAAACTCATAAGCTATAATTCACTAACAAGGTTGAAATGAAATCTCATTTAGTCTTCTGTGCACTTTTCCTTCTTTTTTTCTCCTTCTTTCCTTTTTTCTTCTTTTCTTTTATTTTCTCTCTCTCTCCTTTTCTTCCTTTTTCTGTCATTCCTTTTCTTTGGTGAAATGCTTCCAGTTCTCTACTGTTTACATTCTGGCAGACAACTATAAATAAGAAGGAATTAATATTCCTGCAAAATGCTTTGGGACATTATTCACAGCGTATAATTGAAACCCACTGTTTTCTTTCATGCAGCATTACTACAATAACAGGAAATACTGGGAGACCAAAGTAGAGCGTCTCAGCCCACCCCAAGGATAACTGCAGGCCTTTGTCCATAAAGCTACTTTGCTCTTGTGAGCTGAGGCTGATATGCTATAGCCAAGTAAGATTTAGTGGATATATGTGAAAATGGGATTCTGTCAGGGTACATCGAATCCTGTGTCAGCACAGATTGAAACAGCCAGCTCGCTAGCGGTATAGGTATTCCTTTTTTTATGTAGTGAAGGTTCCAACTTCTTCTGACACCAACATTTCAGGTCGCATGAAACTCCCTGATTAAACACTCAGAGGGAGGGACTAGGGGCTTCTGGCTGCCTCCTCCTTCAAGTATTAAGACAGAACCTTCCCTCTAATGGCCATGAGAATTAGCTTGGTGTGGAAAAGCATTGGGTGGATTAGCACGTGGGTTATTTTTTCCAAAATCTAATTCTGCATAAAATTGGCTCTAGTCTCAAAACCAAAAACTAGACAGACTAGAAACTGGGGGTGGGGTAGTAGTCTTTGTACTCAGAGAATAGATACTTTTACTTCAAGTATGTCAGAGCGAATTAGGACTATTAATGCTCTAACAAAACTGCTAGTTATTGAGATGGTCCTTAAAACAAGGGAGGCGAGGGGGCATCTGAATAGACAGATCTCTAACTTAATAGCCATGTCTCAGGTTGTTCTTTAGTCTCTGAGAATATGCACCTGCCTCCCATTTCCATTAATGTCATTAGGAGCTGCATATTGTATATAATACAGGATCATCAGGGTCTTTATTGCTGTTCTTTGAAACGGAATAAAATCATGTCCCTTTCATTCTATCTGAAACATTTTGTATTAAAATTAAGATCCCTTAGGCTTTGCCCAGTTACTTTTCAGATAAAGTTTCCTGATAATGTGCCTAGAGCAATTTTAATTTAAACAAGCAAATATGTATTCTTTGTTTAAACATTTTCCTATTCCATTTGTGTCCCTGGTAGAATCATCTGAAAGAACTGCTTGGAATTTTTTTTTTTTTTTTTTTTTTTTTTTTTGAGACAGAGTCTCTTTCTATCACCCAGGCTGGACTGCAGTGGTACAATCATAGCCCACTGCAACCTCGACTTCCTTGGCTCAAGCGATCCTCCCACCTCAGCCTCCCAAAGTGCTGAGATTACAGGCATGAGCCACTGTGCTGGGCCAGAGGTTTTTTTTTTTTTTTAATTTTGTTTTTATTTTTTATTTATTTTATTTATTTTTATTTTTTGAGTTAAAATGGACTCCAGTGCTTACTGTTAAAGCTATTTAAGAGCCCCCTCCTCCCTAGGCCCCCACATAGGAAAGTTGCTGCACAGAAAACAAATATCAGCAAAGCCTCAATCTCAGTCCTGTCCCCCTGCCTAGCTGGTATTTTGGGAATGTCCTTTCATTTTAGCATTAGCCTAATAATATGTACACATGTATAATACACCCACAAATCAAACGTTAGTTTTGGCTGCCACACTGTTGGGGTGGTGATGTGGGAAAGGAATAAAAGCTCAGCAATTAGATGACTTGCATTTTAGCTAGTATTGGAATGCCTGTTCTGGGTTAAGCTTGGGGCCAGGAACTTTAAGTGTTTAATTTGGATGAATCTGTTAACTTCACAAGCATCTCAGAGCGGAGTATTTTTATCTTCATTTTTCTGATCAGAAACTGAACCATAGTTTCTGTAACTGTAAAATAGGATAATGCCTTCAAGGGTTATGGTGCAGACAAAATAAAATGATAATATACGTGAAGATGCTTTAAGCACCATATGTATGTGAAGCATTGCCATTATTATGACAGTTACTTCTATTCTGATGATAAATACTTTCAAGTAAAAATCAAAAACAAATTAGCCAGACCTTTTGACTGTTCCCGATGTTTAACAACTGAATTCTTCGGTGTTTCTTACATTTCTTCTAAGGCCATGTAGATTATGAACACTTACATGCTCTTTTCCCCATCTCCCCCAATCTGACAACCCATAAAAATTGCCTTGAAGAGTATATGACTTGCAAATATCACTGCAAGTCACCCTGTTTGCAACCCCAAGCAATACTGAGTCCTTGAGTTGAATGCTCTACTACAAGTCAGAAAGAATGCTTTCCTGTGAGATAGAGGCTGTGTTGTACTTAAATATACTTACTTTATTCACTCATAGCTGGAAAGGTGCAGGACAGTGATAACGAGGTAATCCTAGACTCTTGGGGACATCAGTTAGTTACCTGTATTAAGATGCATTTTAATATTTTTGTATAAACAGATGTGAGTTGATTATAAGTCCTGATTTAGGGTTCTCTAGCTCTGACCTGAGGCCTGTGGGAGTTTCAGAGGGATTCTGCAGAGATCCTAAAACGGCAGTGCTTTCCCGCTGTGTTAGAGACTATACAGAGAGAGTGTTTAAGCGGAGTCCAGCTTGATAGCTAGCACAGATACTCTTTCTGTTGTGTTGGGAGCCAGCAGTAGGTCAGAAAAGGGAACACTGGCTAGTAAGAGATTTACAGGAGGGATAAGGGAAGGGTTTGCCTGAGATCTGACTTCTGTGCTGGTAGCTTCTCAGCACTCCTTTTTACTCTTGAGGTCTTTGATGACACCCTTGGGAAATGATGCCCGACCTGGGACGTTTCAGGGTTCCTGCTTGTACCTGTCGCGCTATAGCCCGGGGCCTGAGCCTTCTGGAGCCTTCCAGAAATGCTTCACAGAAATGCTCCACATGTACCAGGACAATGCTCAGCGTCTGCTTTTGGCTTGGGCTCTCACTCCTACTCAGGTAATTGTGCATCCTTACGTAACCTTTCAAACTGAAGACTGAGACATTTATAGCAACCCTAAAGTTCCTCTCATCTCCTCTTTCCTCTTTCAAAGTTTGAACTTTGAGATTCTCAGGGGGAAAAAACTGTTTTTTGTTTGTTTGTTTGTTTGTTTGTTTAAAGAAATGACTTTAATTCACTGCAGGTTTTAACAACAGGGTATGGCCACTCTCTTGTTTTCATCTGAAGGAAATGGCTTTGTTTGACAGAGATCCTTAAAACTTATTAACTTTTGAAAAATCAATAGCACTATTCCTTCCAGGAAAAAAGAAAAAGAAAAAGGCTGTATGGCTCCTTTTAACAAAGGAGTTAAAATTGTCAGAATTTGTTAGGCCTTTTACATTTTCATCTTGCGCATGGCCATTTGCTCTGGGTAGTGGGGATTGTCTAGTTCATTTGGACACATTAAAGTGCATGTCTCTGTGCATTTCCAGTTCCCTGAAGAAAATTCTCGCGTTGTATTGTTACAGTAGTACAGAGAGTTCTAATGTACCTTCTACCCCAACACATGCATAGCCTCCCCCATGATCAACATTCCCCACCACAATGGTGCATTTCTTACAGTCAGTGAACCTGCATTGACACATCACCATCACCCAAAGTCTGTAAGTTTATGGTAGGGTTCACTCGTGGTTGAGACAGTCTTACTTTGCCACTTAGGCTGAAGTGCAGTGGTGTGATCTCAGCTCACTGCAACCTTCGCCTCCCAGGCTCAAGCGATCCTTCTGCCTTAGCCTCCCGAGTAGCTGGAATTACAGGCATGCACCACAACACCTGGCTAGTTTTTAAAATATTTTTAGTAGAGACAGGGTTTCACCATGTTGCCCAGGCTGTTCTCAATCTCCTAGCCTCAAGAGATCCGCCTGCCTCCACCTCCCAAAGTGCTGGAATTCCAGGTGTGAGCCCCTGCGTCCAGGCAACAGTAGGGTTCACTCTTGATGTTGTATATTCTATGGACTTGGACAAATGTGTCATGACATGCATCCATCATTATTGTATCAGACAGGGTAGTTTCACTGCTCTGAAATTCCTCTGTGCCCCACCTATTCATCCCTTCCTTCCATCAACTCTTGGCACCACTTGTCTTTCTGACTGTCTCCATAGTTATGTCCTTTCCAGAATGTCATATAGTTGGAATCTATATGACATTCCATATGTCATATAGTTGGAAACAGTATGTAGCCTTTTCAGATTGACTTCTTTCACTTAGTAATATGCATTTAAGGTTTCTTTGTGTTTTCTTGGCTTGATAGTTCATTTCATTTCAGCACCAAATAATATTCTATTGTCTGGATGAGCCATAGATTCACCTACTGAAGGGTATCTTAGTTGCTTCCAAGTTTTGGCAAATTTTGGCAATTAGGAATAAGCTGCTATAAACATCTGTGTGCAAGGTTTTGTGTGAATATGCTTTCAACTCATTTGAATAAATACCAAGGAGAGCAGTTGCTAGATCATATGATAAGGGTGTATTTAGTTTTGTAAGAAACTGCCAAACTGCCTTCCAAAGTGGCTGTACCATGTTACATTCCCACCAACAATGAGAGTTTCTGTTGTGCTATATCCTTGCCAGCATTTGGAGTTGTGAGATACCATTACATGCCTCACTGTTGTTTTCATTTGCAATTCCCTAATGACATATGATGTTGAACATATTTTCACATGTTTATTTACCATGTATATATCTTCAGTGAGGAGTTTGCTGAGACCTTTTGCCTATTTTGTAATCAAGTTGTTTTCTTATGTTCTTAATACCTTTTCATCCTATGACAAGTGTTAATTTGGTTAGCTGGACATTGTGGTTTTGATTACATATTCCATTTAGGTATGTAGGACTTAAGTCAGATTATGCCTGGTATATGTTCCCTTGGGCTTGCTGAAGGATTCACTTTTAATAACATGATTCTGGTGAAAGGGCATGTAAAAAGTGAGAGTGATCAACTAAATGTGCCATTTAACCCACTGAATGTACAAACCTTGCAGGAAAGTATAGTCAGTTCACTATAACACAACATATTCATTTCTAAAAATCACCATGCTATGCCAAATTGTGTGGTAGGACAACAATAAGCGTTATGGGAAAATTGGGGTTAGGGTACAACACTAACAGACTTCTCCACTGCCACATTAAAAAAGTAAAAAGGAACCGAAGAAACTCAGGAGCAGTTTCACACACGCTAAATGGTTAAGAAATACAGAAATATTGCCATAAATATGGCATGTGACCTTGAAGAACGTCTGAAGTTTGCCTGTGGATGGGGAAGTCAGAAAGGTTCCAGCTTGTGTGAATCATTATGAAGTGGTGGATGGAGAGTTATCTGAAATCTGATGGAAAGCTGTAGCACTAACTGTGGAGGTAGAGGTGGCTCCTACCACTGGACTGAGGGAGCTGGTGGATGTTTGATGTATGTATTTTGTGTATTTCTACATGGCTGGGTACAGCTGGTTGCGGTTTTCTGCATTCACCTCCTATTTCTGGAAGACAGGCTCACGCATAAGGAAACGTGAAATTTTCATTATGCTCAACTCGTTCCTTAATATACCAATTGCATTGAAACAAATTCACATTTTCAAAATAAATATGATAGCATAATAGACTGTAACTAATATCCTTTGTTGCATTCTTGAGCATATGTTCCTTTCATCCTCATAGTAGCTGCTCACATATGATCTCCTTTGTATGTGCTGCCCAGAAGTGTTGGTGTCTGGGGCCCACTGACCCTGGTTCTTTTATCACCTGTCCCTTTCTTCTACCATGTGCCTCTTGTGCTGCTTAGGAGGGCCAGTTAGTATGCAAAGAGTAGACTTCTGGTTCTATATTGAGGGAGGAGTGCTGGGCTGGTAAGAGCTATTGCTTGCTAAAAATTGCTGGTGTGGATGAGGCATCCACCAGGGCTGAGCCCTAGAAGGCTTATCTGGAGCTTGTCTAGCTAGGGCTCACTGCATATTTGAGCCCTCAAATGGATTGTCTTCATAAAGTAATTAAAAGCATATTGGAAGTACATCTTTCTAATCTCTAGCAGGACTGTATTCAGTTGTGTCTACATCTGTTTTGTGTGCAATTTGTCCCTCATGGATTATGGAAACCATCTCTTGCTGGGGAAGCTTTCAGTCATGTTAAAGACTCATTTACCAAGTGAAAACAACACCTTAGAAAGGAATTTCTTTT
>NW_012107130.1:84158-106469 GCF_000951045.1 Mandrillus leucophaeus | reverse complement strand
TTTTTTGAGACCAAGTCTCACTGTGTCACCCAGGCTGGAGTGCAGTGGCGCGATCTCGGCTCACTGCAAGCTCCGCCTCCTGGGTTCACACCATTCTTGTGCCTCAGCCTCCTGAATAGCTGGGACTACAGGCACCCGCCACCACGCCCGGCTAATTTTTTTTTGTATTTTCAGTAGAGACAGGGTTTCATCGTGTTAGCCAGGATGGTCTTGATCTCCTGATCTCGTGATCCGCCCGCCTTGGCCTCCCAAAGTGCTGGGGTTACAGGCGTGAGATACTGCGCCTGGCCAGGAATTTATTTTCAAAAATGGACATCCACATTGCATATAAATGTATATAGATAAGTGTTTCAACAACAACAACAACAACAACAACAAAATGCTGCCCTTCTGTTCCAGGAAATAAATACCTTATATTCAGTTTGGCGGGAGGGATTCTTCTCAAACTAAAACCGTTCTTCTCTATCATTTCCTGTAATCCCCTCACTAAAGATGCTTTGGATTCAGAGGGGTTGTATTATTCTTGGAAAGTTTTGGGGTTTTCCAAAGATTGGCTGAGATAGAGCCTTAGCCTTACAACTTCTTGCCATCCAGGAACTGCATCACTTTTTTGGGGGGGTGGGGCGGGGGCAGACAGAGTCTTGATCTGTCGCCTAGGCTGGAGTGCAGTGGTGCGATCTCGGCTCACCTGCAACCTCCGCCTCCTGGGTTCAAGTGATTCTCCCACCTCAGCCTCCCGAGTAGCTGGGATTACAGGCACCCGCCACCGCGCCTGGCTAATATTTGTACCTTTAGTAGAGATGGAGTTTTGCCATCTTGGTCAGGCTGGTCTTGAACTCCTGGCCTCAAGTGATCCTCCCACCTTGGCCTCCCAAAGTGCTGGGATTACAGGCATGAGCCACCACACTCGGCCTGCATCACATGTATAGGACTCCACTGCTTGATTAGGAATGGGATCTTGGAGTTAGGATCTGGCACTTTTGAAGTTTTTGTAAGGAAAATTCAGGACTCCTCAGTCTCCAGGTCAACGAAGTCCAGTTTTCATGTTATTCTGTTATTATTTGCTATTTAGGATTGCTGTAGTCTACAGAGATGTAACTGAGGTGGAAAATAGGACATATGATATTTTTGTCTAGAGAGCGAGGGCAGCGGTTTTTATTCTTGGCTGACCAATTGTTTCTCTTTCTTAAGCACTTTCTATGTGCCAGCATTGTGATTTTTATGGGTTATCTCCTTTAATGCTCACAAAACCGTGTAAAATGACCCCTCCCCCACTTTGCATATAAGGGAACTAAGACTTCTCTAAGTCACTTGCACAGGATCAGTCAGCATGGATTTGAACCTAGATCTTTCATTTTTAAACGATTTCATTTTTTTCATTGAAGCAAAACTCACGTCAAATAAAATTCACCATTTCAACCAACTTAAAGTATCAGTGGCATTTAGTATATAAATAGTGTCATCCAATCATTAAGACTATCTAGTTCTAGAACATTTTCGCGACTTCAAAAGTAAAATTCTGTACCCATTAAGACACCACTTCTTGTTCACCCTCCCACCAGCCCCTGGCAACCACTAATCTGCTTTCAGTCTCTCTAGATTTGCTCATTCTAGACATTTCATATAAATGGAATCATACAATATATGACTTTTGTGTCTAGTTTCTTTCACTTAACGTAATCTACTGGCACTTTATTCCCTTCATGGTGGCTGAAGAATATTGCACTGTATGGACATACCACAATTTCATCATCCGTTCATCAGGTGATGGGTGCTTAGGTTGCTTCTGCCTTTTGGCTATGGTGAATAGTGCTGCTGTGAACATTTGTATACAGCTTTGTATGTGAACACCTGTTTTCAGTTTTCTTAGATTGGAATTATTGGGCCATATGGTAATTCTGTGTTTTACCTCTTGAGGAAATGCCAAAGCATTTTCCACGGTGGCAACTACAGTTTACATTCCCACCAGCAGTGTATGAAGTGAACCCATGTCTTTCGGATCCAGAGTCTGTGCTCATTTTCTTAGGCCATGTCATCTCCTAATTACTCCTCAAGGGCCCCAGCAATTGCCTGCCAAGCCACACCTCCAGCCAACACAGAAGCATGCTGCAGGGTGTCTCATGTTGTGAGGGGATGGTGTTGGTAATAGGGCTTTTTGGCTTGGTGAAAGAACATGTGTCAGAGATTTGTCAATGGACAACCTCCTCTTCCTCTGTGTCAGGTAGTAGTTAAGAGTATGGGCTCTGGAACCACATTTAGTATGATTCCAGTTCTTTGAAATGTCCAGCATAAGGAAATCCATAGACAGTAGGATCAGTGGCTGTCTAAAATTTAGGGAGTGATAGTTAAGGTATGGGATTTCTTTTTGGTATAATAAAAATGTTCTATTAATGCTTGTAGTGATGGCTGAAGAGGTGGTTCAACTTTATGAATACACTAAAAACCATTGCATGGGCTGGGCATGATGGCTCATGCCTGTAATCCCAGCATTTTGGGAGGCCAAGGTGGGCAGATCAACTGAGCCCGGGAGTTTGAGACCAGGCTGGGCAATATGACAAAACCCTGTCTCTACAAAAATTAGCTGGGTGTGGTGGTGCACACCTGTAGTCCCAGCTACTCTGGAAGCTGAGGTGGGAGGATCGCTTGAACCCGGGAGGTTAAAGCTGCAGAGAGCCATGGTCACACCACTGCACTCCAGCCAGGGTGACAGAGCGAAAGCCTGTCTCAACAGCAAAAAAAAAAAAAAAAAAGGATGGTATACTTTAAACAGATGAATTGTATGGTATGTGAATTATATCTCATGAAAGAATTATTTAAAGTGTAGTCTCTAGAGCCTCACTGCCACTTATTAGCTCTGAACTTGGACAAGTTCCTTAGTGACTCTGTTCCAGGATTCATATGTTTAAAGGGGGGGAGGGTAAGATAATAGTTCTGTACCTACCTCATTGAGTTGTGAAGATCAAAGGAGCTCATATAGATGATATAGTGCTTGGCATGGTGCCTGACACATAACAAATGCTCAATGCATGTTGGTAACTATTAATATAAGCATCATAAAATATTTTTTTGAAGTTCCAACTGATGGATGGTGTTCATGATAGGGCAGCAAAGACTGGAAACACATAGCATTCCTCTTAAAATTTAAATTCTTTGTTCAACCCTGCTGCCAAGGGAAATGAGCACTACAGGACAATGTAATGGGACAATAATTTGGATAGTACTGGGAGATGAGGTCATATGGGAGTGGGTGTTGGGTACACTTAAGGGCTGAAAAAAGAACTGGTGCTGATGCATGTGAGGAAATTGTATTAAAAAGGCTGCTCTGCCCTCACTGACAACAGATGTTGGGAGGTCTTAGGCTCTGGGCTCCAGGGCCTCTGACCCCCTTGAAATTCTCTCCAGGTTCTTTGGAGGTCATGATCCCACAGTTGGCGGAGCCCTGGTGTAGATTAGCTTTCTTGGATATGTTTTCTTCTCTCTTTCCCTAATGACTCCCATCCTGAGGGTCTCGAGGAACTAGAGGTAGGTGCTTATGCTAGTAAAGAAACTAGCAGCTTTTCAAGGGAAATGGAGGAAAAAACTGGGACAGTATGGAAGGCAGGAGTCTGACCCATGGATCTAGGAGTGCAAAAAGAAGAACAAAACACCAAGCTGTTCTGCTTGTCCAGTTGCTCTGAGGTTGAAGGCCTTCCAGGAGAAGTGTCCTCACTGTTGTCTGTGTCCATGTTTGCAGGCCACAGACATTGACTATCTGCCTGGTGTCTCCTTGTCAATGTCCCATGTAGGGGAGAGACAAAAGCAAAGACAGCCAGCCTTCCCAGTTCCTTCAGGAGACAGAACCTGAAAACGGACATATGAAGGCATGGAAGAACACTTCCAGAGAACCAGCTCACAAGACCCCGTGTGTATAGTGCCGAGGCAATATGGGTCACAGTTACAGCGTGCTTTACTGCCATTTTTATTGCTTCCTTTCAATAAACCACTGCAGTGCATGAACTGGTTCTGTTTTACAGCTGGGAAAACTGTGAGCTACCAACACGTTAAGTCACTTGACATTGAGAGAACCCTCAACATGAATGTCTTATATCTGCAAGGATATTTGTGTTAGATTCCATCATGGAGGTAGGAATGCTTATGTCAGCCAAAGATGCATGTGCACAAATGCACACGCAAGCACACATATGCATGCACACATGCCAGGGGATAATCATGTCAGATATGGGGACTTAATTGCTGGAAGCGAGTGTAAAATGCCATTGGTGAGGGCTGGGGGACAGAGAGAGCAGCCCTGTGGCCCTGGGTGGCAGGGGAGAGCCTTCGGTGGGTTGTGTGCTTCCCTCCCCAACATACGCAGTGCCCTTCTCAGCCTGCTGTCTGTCCATCAGCTGCATGGCTGCTGGCCTGAGCACATGGGCTTTTCTTGGCTTTGAGCCAGTGGCGAGCTGGGAGCCTGTGACTTTGAGACTTGGCCCTTTTCAGTTTTCTTTGTTCAGAAAAAAGTTTCATCCTGGCTCTCTTCAGTGGCTGCCGAGGATTAGGAGAACCCTGGGGAGACTTGGCTATAGGACAGCTCTCAAAGCTATGCTGGGAAATTTGAAGAGGGCCCATTTCTCTCTGTCTTATTTCAAGTTACGTTCTTCTCTCCCTTCCTAAACGAGTTTTCACTGTTGCAAACCCTACTGCATAATCCCCTAGTGTACTTTTGTGATTCTGCTTCTATGGAGGGGATTAGACCAGTATCAGGACCAATAAAATATTTTAAGGACTGTTGAAATGGACAATATGAAGTAAGGTTCAAATCTGGATACTCATTTTAAATAGTTATACAAGTTAGAGCCACCACATGCTTTCCTGGGTTAGCATTTCTCATTCTTAAAAAAAGAAAAAGTATGCTTTTCAGTGGCTGGAAAGAAAAAGAAAGGAGGGGGCTTGTCTCCTCTGAACAGAGCATGAGAGTTGAATTTCTAAATGGCCAGAGACTATGGTATTCCCAAGTACAAGTGGTTTGTTTTCAAAAATGTGTAACTACTTGCAGTTTTGCTTGTTTAATATTGTTAAAAAATGGAAATTGCCTCAGTTGTAAAGTGGTTTTTCTATTAAGGATTCTTTTTTTGGTTTTGATGGTTTTTACCTTTTAAAAATAGTATTTGTTCCATTATTATGAACATTGTTTTTGCAAATCTGATTGTATTACAATAGATAGGGAGATGTTTGCATTTTTCATAAACTACCCATTAGTGTAAATGTACAAAAAATGCCTTTATACATCTTTTTACCATGTTTACTGTGGTACTTGGGGAGGACTTAACTCTGAACTGCTTCCATTAGTGTTGTTTCCCTGAGGATGCATTAACAAATCAAAAAGCTATAGACTACTACATATACACATACCAGGGGTGCGTAGTTCAGTTTCTGTAATCCCACAGTATACAAATGTTGGCAGAATTTCAATGATTGTATTAATCCTGTGAGATACTTTGTCATGCATGATAGATGATATTTACAAATTGAGGTCTGAAATGGTCAGAAGCTTTGAAGATGCTTTATTGTGCAGTATGTGGAAGTGGAAGTGTTTAGATTGTTTTAGACCATGTTGGCCAACCAGGCAGCAAAAAATATACAGTCTCATAATAGAGTACAACAATTTCATAACAAACCTAAAGGTTGCTGGGGAGTTTTTCCAGCCTAAATCAACAAGGTTAATCAAAAGTTTTGCCAAGGTCTTAAAACCCTGTGGATAATTGGAGCGTTTGGATATCTCATGTGAAACACAAATCCATTTAAATGCCATCCACATACCTGTGAAATGACTTTCTTAATACATTTTTGTATTGTAGACTCAGAGCAGAATATGATAGCCCTGCTATGAGGAGCTCCTGGTTCTTTAAGGGCTCCACTTGATTAATCAGAGAGAATTTGAGCATAATTAAGAATCGCATTGCATTTGAAGACTGGGAAGTGGGATCCCAAGAAGGGTCACTGATTTTTTTTCTCAAGGTCATACAGTCAGATCAACTCATGAGGTCTTGTTTCCTCTCTACATGTGTAACAGACTGTAGGTTGCTTTTGCCCCTTTCATTCCCAACCCCTGTGATTTAACACTTTTAAATTTTGAAAGATTTTCTTACTTAAATAAGTTCTTGGTTCACCCTGGCCTTACTCTTTGTGACTTTGCACATTTCCTTTCTCTTTCCTTACCTACCTTCCACCTTTAGTCTGTTCCTACCACTGGGCTTCTGCCTTCCTATTCCTTTACTTTTTGCTGCCCTTCTCTAAAACTTTTCTTCATAGTGTTCATGAGTTTGAGAATAGCACATGGCACTCTAGGCACAAGCAAATTACCCTTTTGTATAAAGAGCAGGCTTGTTTTATCCCTTTAGTGGCTATGGGTTTTCTCAAACTCTTCCCCATGTTGCCGAACACTTGCCGCCCAGCACTATCATGGATTGGTGTCCTTCTCCCGGCTTTATTGATATATAATTCATATACTATAAAACTCACCTCGTTTAAGTGTACAATTCAGTGGTTTTTAGTATATTCATGGAGTTATGCAACCATTACCTCAGTCTATTTAGAACATTTTTATCACCCCCCTCAAATTAACTGTGTACCATTAACAGTCACCCCTCATCTCCCTCCCTCCCTTTCTGTCCTAGGCAACCAGTAATCTGCTTTCTGTCTATGGAGTTATGTTCTGAGGGCCCAGTCTACAATCACTTTCCTGTGATAAGAGGAGTCATGTGGCTGCTTACTTGCTCACCTTGACAGTGGCCTGCCTCATGTTTGCTCATTTTCTTCCATTAATTTGACATGTCACTAATTATTTTAGTGTCAAAGTTGGAGATAGTTTACCTCTCCTTTCCTATTCTAGAGACTCCAGAAAGGGACCTTGGACAACCTTGGAGTGAATTGTCTTTCTGATCTCTGACTTTCTGCAACCCCATTTTTGGCAGATCATCAACTACCCTTTGCCTCTGAGCCCTGGTGATGGGAAACCCCAAGAACTGAAAGTTCCCTTGAGGTGGGGATTTTGTAACCCCAGCGCTGAGCCTGATGCCTGCCTGCCTGCCACATAGATACTCAGTGTCACTGAATGAATGAACTTAATACTATTAAGATGGAATTACCATACCTTTTTGACACACCTGTCACTATGAACTAATTGAGCTTATTTATGCTCTGTGTGTGTGTGTCTTCAATAACCCAACTGTAGAATCATTTTAAAAATAGCAAGTAAAGCTGGTTTCAGAATAAATTCTAGGTGCATCCCATCTTGTGTACGTAGCAGAAATGGATGCATTTCTCCCTACTTTTTGTTTCTTGTATGTTTGATTCCTATCCAGGAGAAAACAAGATGAGACTTTATGTTTTAGGGAAGAAAATGGAGGTTTAGAGAACATGTTTTTATTTATTGTTTTCTAAAAATGCTATAGAAAACAGTACTCCAAGTAGCTGCTTTGATTCTCTTTAGTTCCTTTCTTCTTTATCTGAGGATGAACATCTGGCAGGGAGTACTTTTACTTGCAATCCAGTACACTCCTATTGTCAGTCCAAAAATATGTGGAAATAAAGAGATTCCATCTCAAACCCCTCCAACTGCCGTAACAGTGGGCCTGATATAGAAGTTGAGAAGGTGTCAATAAAGCGTTGATGGAGATACTCAAGGAGTTCAGAGCATTTCAAGGCACAGCATATGTTCACATCCCTCTGGTATCAGCAAAAACTCAAAAGTGAAACCTATAGGGTCATTTGGCTTTAATGCTATCCAACAATAGGACTTTAAAAGCCACACACTAAGGAGCAGAATATTGAAAATTGCTTTGAACTTTCAAAGCTAACTATCTAAAATATCCTAGCAACTTTCAAAAAGTGTGATAAGCAGGAAGTGCAGCACTTCCTAAGACACGTGCATGCTCTTAAGCAGAAACCTAAAATGCTCCTAATTGTACCAGAGACCTTATCAAAGGGCTTTGCAAAACTTCCAGTTCAGCAATTATGAGGTATTAGTTGAGCTTAACCTCTGAATCATAGGGTGGGGAGTGGAGAATTGTCATTTCATTCTACTTTCAACTATCAAGGCAGGTGGACCTTTCTAAAAGATGGTGGTGGGTGAGTAGAAAAGGAATTGATAAGAAAAAGGAGGGACTTTGAAAGGGCTTCTCTTTTCAGAGCTGGCATGACTCTCTCTCCTAGAGTACTCTCCCTACTATACATATTTCTGTTTTGTAAGGAGCCCCCAAGGATATATAACAGATATCCTTGGGGGCTCCTTACAAAACAGAAATACCTTTGGAAAGTTAAAAGAAAAATTGGGGTTTCCTATAACTTTTTTTTTTTTTTTTTTTTTTTTTTTTGAGACAGAGCCTCACTGTGTCACCCAGGCTGGAGTGCAGTGGCACGATCTTGGCTCACAGCAACCTCCACCTCTCAGGTTCAAGCGATTCTCCTGCCTCAGGCTCCTGAGTGGCTGCGTGCCCACCACCACACCCAGCTAATTTTGTATTTTTAGTAGAAATGTGGTTTCACCATGTTGGCCAGGCTGGACTCGAACCACTGATGTCAGGTAATCCGCCCACCTCGGCCTCCTAAAGTGCTGGAATTACAGGTGTGAGCCACCGCGCCTGGCCTCCCATAACCTCTTTTAAGCTGTTGTCCCAGGATCTGGGTGGAGTGGCTTGTGTTTGGGATAGGAGTAGCACTCATTTCTATGAAATCACCTGCAGACCTTGGCTCCATTTTAGAATGACCCTGGGAAGTAAATTGCTTATCTTGGGGCCTCAGTTTCTGTTGGATGAGTTAATTGCCTCTCCCTATGAAAAACATTGTAAGTGGTATAATGGCCTAAGGTTTGTTATATTTATATTAACCAATTTGGACAAAGAGAAATCAACTCAAGCAATTTTTTTTTCTGTCAAAGAAATGCTATACCCATTAAGGACAAATTTTGTATATAAAGATGGCTTTATTTATATTTAGAAATGATGGCTGCAGGCTTTTATTTGATGAGTTTGTTTAGATTACGAAACATGAACATATTTTAGCATTAGGGCAGGGGGTTTGCTGATCTCTCCAAAAAGACAACAGTGATTTGAGTAAAGCAAGAGTTTGTAGTAATATACGTGTATGTGAGTTTTTAAGTTCTGAAACGGAAAGTAATTTTAAATAATGAACACCAGAATTCAAAGGACTACATATTTGCCTTAAGAAAATAACACAGAACGAATTCTTCTTAGCGATTTGTAGTTTTATACTCTGTCTTGTTTGTTCCACTGGTCATGGATAACTCTGAGAAGAGCTTTTGAGGCTAGTCTGAGCCCTAGAAGTCAAGAATGAAAGTAGACTTTTAGTTAACAGTTTAAAACTTTGCCATAGTTTCCAATTACATTTATATTTGAACAGGAAGGAGTCTTAGTTCTTTTCTTCATTTCTTAATGGTGCTGATAAAACATAGTGAATGGGAATTTGCTCTAAGACTAATTGTATGTGTGTGTGTGGGTGTGTGTCTGGGTGTATACACACCCACAGAGACACACATATTAACTAAGTTGGGATGCCATAGTTGGATGAGTTTTCAAATATTTTAGCAAAGGTTTCTGAGCACTCATGAAACAAAAGCCTTAAGGATTGCTTGTCATAGCTAATAAAGTTTTCTTGGATCTCACTTAATTTTTCTGCTTCACTTCACAAAGTAATTGAAACTTCCTTTTTGCTTTGAGTTCCCTCCACCCCACCCCCAAGAGCTACAGTCTTAAAAGGACATCTCTTTTGGTTAGCAGTTCTATGGATTTTTTTCTGAATGTAGAACTAGGTCCTCAAATAGTTACTGAGCTAGTGGTCATTCAATCCTTAGAAGGGAAATTAGTTAAATCTGTAAGTGGCTTCTGGAGGTCGAAGAACATCCAAGGAGAATAAAGGCTTATTACAACTGGAGCATTTCAAGCATCTGTTGTGTAAGCCTGGAAATGTGATCCAGGTTGAAAAGTAGAGATGATGGAACTGTTCCATTGGAATAGTGAAGGTATGAAAAAATAAGCTCCAATCTCAAAAACAAACCAACAAAAACCCTGAAGAACTTTATAGGTATAGGAACTATCAGTTGGTACAGATTAGCCAAAATGATGAAGTTTTCCAATGCTCCATCAATAGTTATATGCTTCTTTATTTCAAATTGTTCTCTAGAAAATTGTCTTTCTCCATCAAATGAAATAACCTTGGAAGTCTTAACCAACTCTTGCAAAATGGCTCCCCTTTGTCTTCCCTCCAGCCTTGTTTTGTTTTGGGTTAAAAGTAAAAGACAAAACAGATTGTTGACTTTTTACCAGGAACTTTTGGGGACAGATTTTGCTGCTGTTGCTTCTGACGTGAACAAAAACCTCAGATTGCATATCTTCTATTTTCAGGGCAAAAACTTATTTTTGAAGCGATGTGGGTGGGTTTTGAGGCGTGCTCTTCTGTTTTTGTTTTAAAGCATTTGGTAAGAAGACACTTGACTTTGAAATTTTATTTTCATATGTACTGGCTTGAGAGAGCTGACCTCCCACCTCCACTCTATCTACCTTGTCAACTTTGATTTTTAACGAAGTAATCAACTAGTTGACGTAACATGCTTATTTTAAAAGCAATCATATGGGAGCAATTTAACCTTTTTTTTTTTATCAAGTTGAGTGTTAATTATTTTGATCTGCCTCTTGAATGGTGGTTTGTTAATAGTGATATTAGTCACAGCTGGTATGTGAGTGCTCAACTCCAGATTCCTTGGTTCAATATTTCATAGGTCATTAAACAATTTGCTGTTGAAAATGATTTATTTAAACTCCAATTCTCGACCTCTTGCTTTTCACAATCCTTTAGGATAATTAAATGACCAGTACTGCACCCCTAACTAGTTACTTGCTTTTCAAGAATCCTCACATAAATAATCATATCATATGCAGAAATAATTATTTATCCTGCAAAGAAAGCTTTGTAAATACTTCGGTGTTGAACTCAATTTAAATTCATTTAGAAGAGAATACTACAAAATGGCTGCATTATAATGCACATTGTGAGCAAAGTATTTTAAAAATATTTTGACATTTTTGACTAAGTTTTCATGTCACTCTTTATCAGATGCGTCGTACTACTATATTAGGTTTCTTTGCTTAAATCACACTGTCTAATGGGAAAAAGTTCAATATCATTTAAGACAGACTAGTTATCTCATTTGAGTGACAATTGTTCTGGGGGTACTGTAACTTAACAGAAATATAAGAAAAACAGGAACTAGGGTCAAAAGCCCCACAGGGTATAAAAGGGTCATAACCTCTCTCAGAGGAGGCAAATGTAACTGATATACTAGTTTTTAAAGGGCACTTGATTGCATGAAGGAATGCAGTAACAGGATTTAAAGAAAACATACAGCACTAACGAAGATTAAATTAATGGTGTGCCATGCTTTGGGAGGATTAAAAGAGGCAGTTTTATATAAAATTATTGTGAGTAGAATAAGATTAGTTTCCTGGTTTTGCATATCATAAGATACTGTAATTTATATCTGCTGTGATTTTTGTGTTTAAGGTAGTACCTAGACTTGGATATGCGAACAAAATTAAGAAACCATGTCAAAGTATAAAAATAATGTAACTCGGCCGAATGTGGTGGTTCAGGTCTGTAATCCCAGCACGTTGGGAGGTCAAGGCAGGCAGATCACCTGAGGTCAGGAGTTCAAGACCAGCCTGGCCAACATAGTGAAACCCCATCTCTACTAAAAATACAAAAAATTAGCTGGGCGTGGCGGTGGGCACCTGTACTCCCAGCTACTCGGGAGGCTGATGCAGGAGAATGTCTTGAACCCGGTAGGCGGAGGTTGCAGTGAGCCAAGATTGTGCCACTATACTCCAGCCTGGGCAATAGAGCTAGACTTTATCTAAAATAATAATAATGTTACTCAATGTTATATTGAAGTAATTTTTCTATATATTCTTAGATGACAAAATTACCATGATCTTAAAAAAATCTTAAAAGTGAAGTTCTAAGTGAATCAACACAATTTTTAGATGATATGTCATGAGAACACAAAACGCATAGAAAAATGGTAAATTTTATTAACAGTGCTTTTATGAATTGAAAACCTTCCCTTAGTCTTAGATACGGAGGCTAGAATGAATTCCACAATCACCGTGGGTGTTTGGAGTCCTGGAAAATGTGCTGCAGAGCTGTGTAAATGAAGTGTTGCTGCCTCCAAGGTGTCTTGGGCCTAGATTGGCTATCCACATAATTGAAATTAAAGTAAAACTTCATATGCTGCCAAGGAAACAACACCACATCCAGTTAAACTCCAATAGTGTTTTAAGATGATTCACAATTGGAAGATAGGTAACATGGTGTTTAACAGGTATGCCATGTTTTTATCATTTTATTCAAAAGAATCTCAGCAAATAGATACTTTTCTTTTTAAATTTTATAAAAGAGATGGGGTCTCACTTAGGCTGGAGTGCAGTGGCACAATCATAGCTTGCTGCAGCCTAAAACTCCTGGCCTCAAGCAGTCCTGCCTCTGCCTCTCAAAGTACTGGGCCACTGTGCCTGGCCACTTTTCTTGAAAAATTATAGGTAAGGGAGCGGCTCATTGTTCCAGTTCGCCTAGCACAGTTCAGCTTTACACCTGTTGTCCTAGCATAGTTGTTGTTTGGAGACAGGGTCTGGTCTGGCTTTGTCAATTTACCTGGAGTGCAGTGGCACAATTATGGCTCACTGCAGCCTGAACCTCCTGGGCTCAAGTGATCCTCTCACTTCAGCCTTCCAAGTAGCTGGGACTACAGGCAGGCACCACCATGCCCAGGTAATTTTTTAATTTTTTGTAGAGACTGGGTCTTGCTCTGTTGCCCCGGCTGGTCTCAAACTCCCAGGCTCAAGCATTCTCCTGCCTCAGCCTCCCAAAGTGCTGGGATTACAGGCATAGCCACCACACCTAGCACTCAGCATAATTGTTAATGGCACCTTCTTTCACTCTCCAATGTGTCCTGGTTTGGCCTATAATTTATGGTCACCCTAAGAACAGGAAACAGTATATTCACAAAAAGAACTTGCTAATTAAAAATGATTTAAAATAGTTTTGCTTAGTAAAAAAAGGTTAGGAGAACTTTACATTTTTTCCTAGACATAACTTAGCCTAAGGTTGAGGAAGGAGACACCATCAAGTTGATCCCCTGGCTAAGCAGGTTACACATACATTGCAAGAGCACTTTACAAAGAGGCAAGAAAGCCCTATACCCCTGTCTGAAAAGGATCATGCAGAGTAGAATTTAATCTGATTCTGATGGTGTTACCAGTGGAGGGTCTTGACTGCAAGTTGTCCAGGTTCTTGGCGTTTTGAACAAAGAATTGGACAAAATGCACAGCAAAACAAGGAATAAAAGAAGCCATGAAAGCAGAGATTTATTGAAAGTTTAAAAAGTACACTCCACAGGGTGGGAGCCACCTGAGCAGTGGCTCAAGGGCCCTGGTTACAGAATCTTCTGGAGTCCAGATACCCCCTAGAGGTTTCTTATTGGCCACTTGGTGTACACCCCATGTAAATAAAGTAGTGGCCGGCAATCAGAGGCTGAAGTGAAGTTACAAAGGTTATACCTTATGCAACCAATCAGAGGCTAAAGTGAAGTAACAAGGTTATACTCCTATGCAAATGAAGACTTAGTTTGCAATCTGATTGATTGTGGAAAGTAACCAACCAGAGGTACTTTCAGTTTTCCATCTGCCACTCTGTAAGGGATGGGGGTTTGCAAAGGGAGTAGCCTCTGGTCCTTTTGTTACTTAGGTATGGAAAGTTGGGGTTTTCCTTTCAATTTATTTCTGGGAAGTCACTGTGAATCAGCCTTAGGTTCCCTGCCTCCAGACCCTATTCTCCTGCCTCAGTGGCACCTCAGGGCCATCATTTCGAATATCTCTTAACTTCTACCCTGGCTACACACACAGATGCAGTAAGAGGCCAGGCCCACACTCTAGAAAGAATTGTGTGGACAAAGTCCCAAATATCTGCCTCCCTCCCTATATTGCTTCTGTGTGAAAGTTGAATGCCGAATGTGCAACTGCGTTTTTCTAGGGCCTGTTGATGTTTTTCTTTTTGATATGACCGATAAATTGAGTCTCATTCTTTGTGAATCTTTTTCCAGGAAGCCACAAAAGCAGCAAAAAAGCACTCTTTTCTATTTCACTGGTGCATTTTGTTTTTTAAGCTGGTTATGGTGTTTTAAACTAAAGTATGAATTATGGTTTTGTGTCCAGTGATCAAAGATCATCAGCCTAGGGAACAGCATAATACTTGAGTTGTACAGAAATGTCCAAATAGTGTAGAATAGGTGTTTTGGAATCGGATTTATGTGTTGATTATCATGGCATATGGTTTGGTGGACTTGGAGCTAGGATACTGATTCTTGGGCTGTAGTGGATGACCTTGGGTAAGTCACTTAATCACTTTGTGCCTTAGGTCTCTTTTTTATTTTCTGGGGCTTAACAAGGCCACAAGAAATCCTCTCTTGGGGTTAAAGAAGTGAATTGCTTGCTTCCTGGAGATGTATTCACTCACTTACCCTTGTGTCTCACTTGATAAAATAGGAGAGGTCATGGAGGGCTTTACAATTGCCTTCACTCCAACCCTTGCCCCAGGCCTGGAGTATAATGAGACTCAGAATATAGTCCTTTCGCAAGAATGTGCATCCTAAGTCTAGTGGGAGGTAAGAAGGCCTGAACACCTGCTCCTCCGGGCTGGAGCTGGCTAGCCTGCAGGTGTGCAGGCTTATTTTTAGTTCCAGGGGCACTAGGGTGGGTCAGCTCCCTTTTGAGGGCAGTGTATTAAACTGGAGCCTTGAGTGGCAGGGTTCTCTGGTAAATAAAGCTTTAAGGCAGGCCAGGATGGGGTCCTAGTCCAGTCCTTGCTGAGTATAGTAAAACCTAGTTATTTGGGCACTAGTGGTTAGGGCAGTTAAGTTGCTTGCTTACCAGTAGATATCAGTAGTCAAGATAACTGCATTATCTTGTAGCAGTTGGTAAATACCTCTTAAGCAGTCTCATTCAGAGATACAATGATAGAGAAGAGAACAGAACAAGTAGCAATGATTGAACAATGAATCCTCAGGGTCAGAAAGTACATTAGCTTTTAAAGGGTAGATTCGGTACCTAGAAGTTTCTAGACCATCTAAGCATGCTTTCTTTGGTGCTCTATGCCCTTGCAGTTCATGGTCCAAGGGCTCCAGGTATGGCCTTTACAGTAATGTTGAGCAGGTTATGTTAGTTTTGCTAACTTTCCCTTTCAGTGGTTATTCAAATACTTACTTGTTAGGATTTCATTTCCTTAATCAGTCGTGATTGATTTCCTCTAGAGCACTGGATTCTTTTAAATGAAAAATTAAGTAGAAAAAGACCACAGTATGTTAGAGCTGCAAGTAGTCTATGAGACATCCAGTTTGATGGGGAAACTGAAACCCCAAGAGGTAAGTGCTTTGCTTAAATAAAGTTTATGAAGTTGGTCGTATGAACTTCTGTTCCGCCAGGCCTGTGTTGAGGATGGGTTAGTCTGCCAGTGGCCATGGGAAGAATGTTTTACTTTAAGTCATTGCTGTTTTTCAGTTATCCTTGCATAGAGCAGGAATCATATTGTTTGTCAGTGGATAAGTTTAAATTGGTTTCCGAAGCAAAAGTAGTCTGCGAAGGGGTCCCATTTATTATCTTTAGAAATCCCCCCACCCCATTAGCTTTGGCAGGCCTCCAGCCCTGCAGATGTTATAGATGGAAAACTGCTGGCTCCCAGCTTTCAGCATTCATAGATTGTAATGTACAGACTGAACCACCCTGCAGAGGTGGACATAGAGTTAGTCACATAATTTACAAAAATAGAGCAACCTATTTGGCCTGCTAACTAAAGGCAGAATGCAGAAATCAACCAATGAACTTGGTAGAGGCAGAGTTAGGGAAGAAAAAGTACACTGCAGAAGGAATCAGAAATGATCAGAATATCTTCCTAAGAACCTCTGAGGATCTCAGTTGATTAAGAAATGGGTCATTGGTTGCTCTGAAGATCCTTACCAGCCCTCACATTCATCTGACAAGTATTTACTGAGAGCAACTGAACCAGGTTCAGTTTATTTTTATTCGCCTGAGGATGCTCAGGCGAATAAAAATAAAGCCCTGGCTACTGGAGGAGCACACAGTCTTGAATTTCATTTGGGGGCTGATACTCATCAGCTCTCCCCTCCCATAATTCACTCCTGAGTGCACCTTAGACCCACAATCACAGGAACCTAGCATCTTGGAACTCTTATCAGTGTTGGAGCCAGAGAAGAACTCAGAAGACATTTTACAGATGAGGTCATTAAGACCCAAAGAGGGAAATAGAACCTTCCCCAATGTCACCTAGCCACGTTTTGGCAGAATTAGGTTGAGGACCAAGGTTTCTGATCTTTGCCATTCTTTTCTTTTTTAAAAAAAATTTTAAAATTGATACATATGCATAATGTTCATATTTATGGAGTATGTGTGATATTTTGATAAATGTATACAATGTATAACAATCAAATCCAGATAATTAGGATAGCTATCACCTCTATTATTTCTTTGGAAATATTTCAAATCTTCTTGCTATTTTGAAATGTACAGTAACTTACTGTTGAGTCCAGGTGTAGTGGCTTACACCTGTAATCCCAGCACTTTGGGAGGCTGAGGCGGGAGGATTGTGTGAGCCCAGGAGTTTGAGACCAGCCTGGGCAACATAGCAAGACCTCGTCTCTAAAAAAAATTTAAAAATTATCTTGGCATGGTGGCATTCACCTATAGTTGTAGCTACTCGGGAGGCTGAAGTGGAGGATTGGCTTGAACCCAGGAGTTCGAGGTTGTAGGGAGCTCTGATTATGCCACTGAGTTCCAGCCGGGTGACAGAGTGGGACCCCATTTCATAAAGAAAAAAAAAAAAACTATTGTTAACTATAGTCGCCCTACTGTGCTGTGGAACACTAACTTATTCCTTCTATCTAACTGTATTATTGTTCTTTAAATGATACTGTACAATGTTGCATTCCCTCTTTTTGGCCCCAACAGTGTATTTGGTTTGTCGTCATCTATGGCAGCAGCCCCCAACATTTTTGGCACCAGGGACTGGTTTCGTGGAAGATAATTTTTCCATGGACTGTTGTTGGGGGTCGGGAGAGTGGTTTCAGGATGATTCAGGCACATTACATTGTGTACTTTATTTCTTTGTTTGTTTGAGATGGAGTCTTGCTCTGTTGCCCCAGACTGGGGTACAGTGGTGTGGTCTTGGCTTACTGCAACTTCCACTTCCCAGGTTCAAGCGATTCTTCTGCCTCAGCCTCCCGAGTAGCTGGGATTACAAGCATGTGCCACCATGCCTAACTAATTTTTATACTTTTAGTAGAGACAGGGTTTCACCATGTAGGCCAGGCTGCTCTAGAACTCCTGACTTCAAGTGATCCACCCACCTCAGTCTCCCAAAGTGTTGGGATTACAGGCATGAGCCACTGTGCCTGGCTGTTTCTATTATTACATTGTAGTATGTAATGTATGTAATGAAATAATTTTACAACTTGGTGTAATGAAATAATTATACAACTTAATGTAGAATCAATGGGTGCCTTGAGTTTGTTTTCATGCAACTAGATGGTCTCATCTGGGGGTGATGGGAGACAGTGACAGATCATCAGGCATTAGATTCTCATCAAGGGTGTGCAACCTAGATCTCTTGCATGTGCAGTTCACAATAGGGCTAATGCTCCTAGAAGAATCTGATGCCATCTGTGATCTAACAGGTGGAGCTCAGGTGGTAATGCGAGCAGTGGGAAGCAGCTGTAAATACAGATGAAGCTTCACTTGCTCACCCACTGTTCACCTCCTGCTGTGCAGGTTGGTTCCTAACAGGCCATGGACTGGTACTGGTTTGAGGCCTAGGGGGTTGGAGACACCTGATCTATGGTGACCGTTTGCAGAGTCCATAAGTGAGAAGTGTTCGCCATCCTATTATAAATCATTTTGATAATTTTTCTTAAGTGCAGTGGCTTACTGAGGTTTACCTGCCACTTTTTCTGCCCACAAAGTCTCACAAGCTGGCCTGTGTTCTATTCTCTGAAGATCCCATGCATTGTAGTGCTTAGTGCTGGCTGTAGTGGAGCCCAACCTTTTGTAGTCTGAGAAAACCAGTGGTGTGCTCTATAAGTGAGACAGTATTCAGTGTGCAGAAGGTACTTGGCAGGACTATAAATCCATGGACTTTTGGAAATATCTCTAAGATCCATAGGCTGGGAATCACAGAACTGAACCATTGAAAACATATGTGTGTGCTATTATGTAATAACATTTGGAGCTTTGGTCTTGGAACTTGATATTATGATCTGACATGCTTTTACACTTGAATCATCTCAGTGCATACCTGATTCATGCCTTCATTACATACTTTTGACCTCTGAAATCCATGAAGCTGATAAGGACTTGGGAAGGGTGCTCTCATAGCATGTAAACACTTGGAAGGCTGATGAATGTTCTGCTGTAGTGTTATATCCTTTCTGTCCAGCTCTTGAGGGATTGCTTATTAACATTTCATTATCCAGTCATCTGCCATTTCTGATCTTACTGACTAAAAAGTGTGCCCTGTAACCTAACATCCAGTATAAGACGTTGCTTCATCTTTTTGCAGAGAAAAGTATGTAAAACAGCTGTAACTGTTTAGGAAAGATGAGTAATGCAGAAAATAGTGCATATTTGCAGGCTTTAACAGGCTTATTTCCTCTTCTACCAAAAACTAAAGAGAAGTGAGTCTGCAGGTTTAGATCTTTGAAAATGAATGCATTATAACTTTTATTTCTTTAATAGAGATTCCTAAGATGTTTGTGTTCTGAAGCATCTTTACTATCATTGTTTGCATCCAGCATCAGATTAAAAATAAAGTAATTTGAGTACGATAGACCTGTTAGTTGGAGGGTCTGCTTGAGGGTAGGGGGGCTCAAGAGACCCAAATCTGAAACTCAGCAGCCTCTCAAATAGGTAGTTTTGACTTGGAGGTTTGGTAAGATATTGTCATAACTGCAATGGAAATGGAAGTGAGAAGAGGTGGATTTGTGGCATGATCCACATTAGACTCTAAGCTCCCTGAGGGCAGAGAATGTGCTCATTTTTATCTTTAGCATTTGGCACTGTACCTGACGTATTCTAGTTACTCAATAAATGTTGGTTGAGTGACTAGAGAAAGAAAAGAAAGTTGGTGAAGGTCGAGGTAGAGCAAACACAGTAGTGGTAAATGGTTGATGAAACTGTCATAAAAAGATGAAGTTTTAAAAATTAGGTGGAAACCACAGGGTGTGTCTACAGGCAGCCACCAAAACTGCAGTTGCAATAAAATAAAACATTAAGGAAAAAAAATTGAGAAGCTTTAACAAAAAAAAAAAAACATACTTGGCTTTGGAGCTAAAATTTCACAGCTGTAATCAGGGAAAATGCTCTGCCCAGCAGCCTGAGTAATGAATAAGAAGAATTTTCAGAGAGAAAAGAAATCAACAAGCTCTATGACTCCCCCCGAGAAAGGCCAATTTCTGCCTCCCACCATCTTTTGAGAATGACATTTACCCACCCATGCTGGCTTCTAAAATAAGTTGATAATGTTTGCACTCGCTGTATTAGTAGAACATCTTGATATAGAATGAAACGGTCTTAAATTTCTCAGCTACTAGGAAGCACGTTTTTTAGCTGTGTTTGGAACAGTGAGTATTCTTAGATTTTCAGCAGCATTCGTGTCTAGATATCTTTGGAATAATTTGTTGTGTTCTGATCCTGAGAGTTGATTATGTGTTCCCTTTACCATTTCTGAAAGATGTAATTCACATGAAAGTTATTAAACAGAGGGTTATCTGATTCTTATTTACTATTTCATTCCACT
Organism: Mandrillus leucophaeus; assembly: GCF_000951045.1. Lineage (NCBI taxonomy): Eukaryota > Metazoa > Chordata > Mammalia > Primates > Cercopithecidae > Mandrillus > Mandrillus leucophaeus. The sequence continues at coordinate 86,561 of NW_012107130.1, read as the reverse complement.
TTTACAATTATGTGTGTATATTGAAGTTCAGAATGCCCTGTCTAAATTTTAGGTTGAAAACAGGAAGTTGTGACTAAATTTAAGTGTGTTTTCTTATTTGAGGGATTAAAACCCTTGTTTTGGAATTTGTTTTGTTTTGTTTTGGTCATCACTCTCAATTTAAATGCTATTGTTGTTTCTGGTGGCCTGAGCAGTATGAAACATCAGCTTGTGGAGACCAATAACTTGTGTTAAGCTTACATATGAGGCCAGTCCAGATGGAATTCTTCACTCCAGAATGTCTGTGAATGACATTTCCTCAGAAAGTTTAACATAGAATTTTTGGTTCATATGACCCAAGAGAATTGAAACCCTATGCTGGGATGGGGGTTGGGACTCATTCTAACTTTGGAAATTCTTGAAATTTTAGTGTTCTAAAAGGGTTTCTATATCAAATATATCCAGCATTGGAATAAAAATCAAATAATATAGGCATGTTGGTAGCAGCATTATTCACAGTTGCCAAAAGGTGGAAACAACCTAAATGTCCATATCGACTGTTGAATAAACAAAATGTGGCATGCCCACGAAATGGAATATTATACAGCCATAAATAGGAATGAAATACTGATACATGCTACAACATGGATGAACCTTAAAAACACTATGTTTTATGAAAAAAGCCAGTTCAGAAATATTACAATATGCACGAATTTTTTTATATGAAATGTACAAAATAGGCAAATTCATAAAGACAGAAAATGGATTATACTTGCCCAGGGCTGGTGTGTGTGTTGGGGGAGGGTTGGAAGGGTGACTGCTGATAGGCACAGGATTTTTTTTTGGGGTAATGGAAATGTTCTGGGATTAGATAGTGGTGATGGTTGCACAGCCCTGTAAATATACTAAAACTCAATGAAGTGTACACTTTAAATGAGTGTATTGTGCAATATGTGAATTACATTTTAATTTAAAAACATGATAGGGGGGCAATTTCTGGAGTGGGAAGCAAGCAACATGCCCAGCAGGACATTGTTCACTTGAGTTTCAGATTTGTAGTACTCTAGTGCTAACAGCAGGGTTTGCGTGGCTGATAAGGGATGGGGAAAAAGAAAATCAAAAGCTGGACCACAGGAGACTAGGGTTCTTGTCCTGACCAAATACATTTCTACTGTGCAACCTTGTAGATGTTGGGAAGAGAGGAGTGAGAAAAACTGTATATCCTTTTCATAATTAAATGATTGAGTATTTGGGGAAGGACAAGAGAAAAAAGAGCTGTATGTTTAAAAATAGAAACAGGCCAGGCAGGTGTGGTGGTTCATGCCTGTAATCCCAGCACTTTAGGGTGACTGAGGCAGGTGGATCACTTGAACCTAGGAATTCTAGACCAGCCTGGGCAACATAGTGAGACCTCATTCCTGAGGAAAAAAAGACACTAAAAATAACTAAAAAATAATATTAAAAACACAGAAATAAACATTATTCCTCAGGATGAGGGATATGTATGTGTAGTTAATTCCTAATACTGAACCAGGCAAGATTTTGACTACAGCTTATCCAGACTTATCCAGACACCCCTTAGTCTCTCTGCCATGGCATTCCCAGCTCTCTGTCAGAATAGCAAATCGTAGCTGACACTTGCTTTTCCAGAAGGAACACCCTTTTGCCCCATTCTGCCGTCATTTGTCCGAATTTACCTGTTCTTTGTAGTGGGAGACAGCTGTGCAATGGGTGGGAGCTTGAGGGAGCCCAGAAACCTTTTCTAGGACCACAGCAGCACTCATTCATCACTCAGAGAGGAAACAACCAGTTTATAAGCTTTCACTGAAAAGTCATCATTGTGTAGGTTTTCATGAAATAAAGATTGTGTGAGCCATCACACAGGGCTGTTTTCAGGACAACTCTCACAGAGGATGTTTGTTCCTTCCAGAACTGTTGGCAATATTGTAAGCTTTTCATCCCTTCTTTGGCAGGGCATTACTCTGGTGCTTTTAGTGTCTGATTCTGCTAAAAAATAGGAAATGTTAAGAAGGCATTGTTCTAAAGAAATGATCCCCAAATATCAGTGCTAAGTGCCATCTATGGCCACACACATGTCCATTTATAAAATGCCTTATAAAACTGGGAGCACTGCTGGGTTTATATCAAAGTTCAATCTCAGAATCAATGCCATTTAAAATTGTAAAACCATTCTTAATTTGTTCTTTCAAATGTAGAACATTTGTATTATGTTTGTGTTACATGTAGGGCACAGGTATGACATGTGACATTTGGTACATTGGCATTTTTAGAATGAAAATGAGTGACCCATTGTTTTTTCTTGCCTCTTCTCTTCCCTTCTCTGTCTGTATCTTCCCTTCCCTTCCCTTCCCTTCCCTTCCCTTCTCTTCCCTTCCCTTCCCTCCCCTCCCCTCCCCTCCCATC
>NW_012107130.1:73128-84108 GCF_000951045.1 Mandrillus leucophaeus | reverse complement strand
CCCTCCCCTTTCTTTCCGTCTTTTGTGTTTGTTTTTTGTTTTTTTGAAACTGTCTTACTCTGTCACCTGGCTCGAATGCATTGGCACAATTACAGCTCACTGAAGCCTCGACCTCCTGGGCTCAAGTGATCCTCCTGCTTCAGTCTCCTGTGTAACTGGGACCACAGGCACACCCCACCATGCTCAGCTAATTTTTAAGTTTTATATAGAGACGAGGTCTCAATCTGTTGCCCAGGCTAGTCTTGAACTCTTGAGCTCAAGCAATCCTCCCGACTCAGCCTCCCCAAAATGCTGGGATTACAGGCATGAGCCATTGCTTTGGGCCTTTTCTGTATTTTTCAAGATCTTTGTTTCTATTATTGTATTTAATTTGTTTTGGAGTTTCTTTCTTACTCAGAATCCTGCCTCATCATTCTTTCTCTTTTGTGAGAGAAGAGCAACTTTTGCTTTTGGACACTCTAATTTACAGGAAGATGAACGATACAATTTATGCAGTTTTGTTTTCTAGAAAATTTATTATTTCCACCTTCAAGGTTACCCAGGTTTTGTGTCATTTCATTTCCCTGGAGCACTTAACATGTTTAATGACAAAGACCAGCAATGGTGCTTTTCTGGTGTATGCAGCAGCTTGTTCTAAGGCATGTGGTTTGAGAGTTGGCTCTACTTAATCATCTTGTTTTTGTTTTTTTCTTGAGTGTTTTGGATCATTTCCTCCATTGAGTCCAAGTTGTCTTGAGAGAACTCATGAATGGTGTGAAGTGTATTTAGCAGAATCTCTCTTCCCAAATGGCAAACTATGTGTTTCAAGAAATAAATAAGCCCATTCTAAGATATAAACCCTATTTTCCTGTTTACGTAGCTCTTTTCTTCTATATCTTCTGGGATTGATACTTTTAGTAATGTGAACCAGCTGTTTGATGCCCTTTGAAAGTAACAGCCTTGCTGCATGAGTCAGTTTTCTGGTAGTGCATCACCAGCAAGGACATCACACTCAGGTAGAAGGAAAATGAATGTTCTTTTTTGGAACATTTCAAAGGTTATAAATGTATACCGAACAAACCAATTTTCCTTAATAAATCACCTCATAGGTCTGTTTTCTCTAACATCTAGAATTTTTGTGAAGCTCTTGAGTTACAAACTATTACCAACTGTTGACCTTTTGCTTGTAGCTTTAAAATAATGTCTTAGTTATCTTGCTTCATCTGAAAAGAAAATATTATGAGTAAGAGATTTTTCCTTTACCTATCAAACTGTCTTTTAAACATGTTTTAAACATTTCAATGAAAATATTTCTAAAATATTTATTCTCCTAACTTATTAAACAGAAGGATAAAAACTGTAACCAGTTAAAAAACACTCAGCGTCATCATTATGAGAATCATTTAATAAATGGTGCTCTAATGCAGCAATGTCCTTAGGGCTCTTTGAAGTATGAGGGACTATTTGCCCCTGAGCTAAATGGCCCCAGACTGTTCTGCTGCAGTTGCTTCTGCCTTCCTTTTCAGCTGTCACTTCTGCTGTCATTGATTTGAGTTCACTCTTTGACCCTTTTTAACCCAGTGCAGAACTGAATGTCTAGAAATCAGACAGCAGAATTGGTTAAATATGCAACTGGAGTATTTGTGTACAAAATAAAGACTATGTTCCAGAGGGTGGCTTCAGTCTTCTACGGTAAATTTACAGACTTTGAATGTTTCTTATTTTTTTTATTTTTTCTGGCAAACCAAGGCTTCCTTTGCTTCTTGGGTCATCCCACAATTTGAAGTAATGTATAAGCAAGCCATTGCTATAGTTCTAGGGTTGTTTATTGAATAAACTTAGTATCATCAGGAGGTGATAAAAGAGACAACCATTTTAAAACCTCTCCATATGTTTAATTAAAAGGAATAATATTCTTGTCTTTGCACACTGAACCTTAATATATTTTCATTTGTCTTCCTAACCTCTCATAAAGCAAATAATTGCCCTGACCTTTTAATCTAACATCTGAATTTTCCTTATCTCATTTGTGTGTGTCCTTTAAGATTCAATGACAATGCACAGTAATGTAGATAACATGAGAATACTTTCTGTTGTGTTTTTAGCACGCTTTGTATAAATTATATCCTCAGGGTCCCCTTTATTCATATATTCTCCTTGCACCACCCACCCCAAGAGCCCTGGTTTATTAGATGAACATGATTTTTCTCCTTTGCCAAAATACTTGGTTTTCTCTCCCCCAACCCCCCCCGCAACCCGCCCCCGCCACCATAGGCCTTATTTTCATAAATGTGTAGTGATTTCACCTTTCCTGTAAAGTTGGCCAGCCTGCTTGATATTGAAATGAGCTTTACTGGTTTCTACTTCCCAGGGTCCCTTCTAGAACCCCTCTTATGAATAGGAATCACATTGACAAGCACCAGTCTCTTGGGCACAGTGGCTGTTTGTAAAGACAGCCTACACATGTTGGCCAAAACAATTTCACCCTTGAGTTACTTCAAAACTGGCTTGTGGATACCATCTGGTCCCAGTGATTTATCTACTCCTGATTTGTTGATTAGACGCAGGGCATCATGTTTACCACTATTTGATCTAGTACCTCTGACCTGCCGAGTTCAGTGTTCTGGTTTGGAAATGCGCATCTCCTTACAAGACAAAGAATTCATTCAGTCTCTCTACCATCTCCTTTTTAGCCCTGTGACTGAGATTAAGTGGTTCCTCTAACTGGCTTCCTCCCTTTGATAGAGCAAAAGAGCCTCTTACTATTGGCTTTGCAACCTCTTGCAAGTTGCTCCTGCCTAGATTTTATTTTGTGTTTAACCTGCTGTGCCTTACAGGATTTTCTCTATTCCTTTTCTGGACTTTTTTTTTTTTCTTTAATCACCACTGCTTTTTCTTCTGCCTTTTAACCACAATGAAGGTTCTCTTCTCTCTCCAGCCTCCACCCCCCGCAAATATAAGTAATTATTCTGGGGCAACTATAAGTAAGTTTTTTTCTTTCCCCTTTTTAAACCAGTCTCCAGGAATCTTGAGGGTTGTTTACTTTCCGAACTCCCTCAGTAATGCCCTGCTTTTGTCACAGTTTCTTACTCTAATATAGCAAAAATTATATACGGGGGTTTGTACTTTTCCTCTCTCATCATGTTGTTAAATTTAATATTGCTGTGTGGGCACCATTACACATTTGCTTATCCACACTTACTTGGTGTCCTAAGTCCTATACACTACTCAAGACCGAGGCCAGGTATCTCTTGGGACACCTGTTCTTTCTTCCCTTCCCCCCTCCATCCCCCATACTCCCATTCTAGAAACACTTGTTCAGGAAGTAATCATTTTTCATGTCTCCAAATCTTGGCTGTAGATGTTGGCAGGTAAGTATTATGCTGATGATTTTTTTTTCATTCATGTCTGTGAATCTTATGCACAAATGTAAGGGGATAATGGAGGGAAATCTATGGTACCAATCTAAAGCTGAGTAGAGGAAGACCTATTTGACAGAAATATTTAAGACATAAAGATAGTATAAGGGATGTGATCTGGTGATAAACTGACAGACGCTCTAAGGTTGATATACTCTCATCAGCAACATAAAAAAAAAATCAGCACTTAAATGCATCACAATGGTACAGAGAGCTGTCATTTCCGTCTTTGTTCTCCCTTCCTTTGATGTGATAGGGAACAAACTCCCTTCATCTCAGGGTGGATTCTTTTTTGTTGTTTTTATTTGACATGCATTTATCCTTAGACAGTCTAAATTTCCAAAGCATCTGCCTTTATTTCATAGAGCAGAGAGTTTTTTCAACAACATGATTGGCTATTAGGAAGAAATTGATCATTTGTCAGGATAGTGCAGCAGACATAGTGCATATTCTGGGCACACAATATTTTTTGTAAAGTCAGATGCATATGTACTCAAGCAAATAGTGTCTTGTTTTAATATTTTGAATTTTATTCATGAGTTAGGTATTCTAGGATGCAAGTGAATCATATTTATACGTAGAAACCTTTGGATATTGTTGCTAAGTTGATTTCCCAAAATATTTGGTCAGACTATGTGAAGTTGCTGATATTTGACCTATTTGGCCTAAAATAATGGCACTCTCATAAGAATCAGCCTTTAATATTTTGTTTTTATTTAATCTCTCAAAGCTCATAACAGAACCATGTCAAAAGCTAAAGAAAAGATTCTGTAGCTCACAATCCTAGAGCAGTATTGCAGGCTGTAGCCTGAATTTTTATCAAGGGACTATTTTGTCTTTCTGCTAAATAAAGCTAAACTTCCATTTGGTCTGTAATTTTTAGAAATAAATATTTCCAAAGACTAAAAATAATAGTAATGATAACAATAGCAACAACAAGAAAACAAACACCCCCCCATTGGTTAAACATAGCTGAACTCTGATACATAGAAAGGATCCCCTTTCTGAGAAATATATAGCAGCTTCTGATATCAGTGTTTATAATAATAGCTACTGTTGATTGAGGTATACTGTATAATTTTAATGCTTCCAACAACTCTCTGAGGTAGGTTCTGCTCTTGTCCTCATTTTACAGAAGATGAACTAGTCTCAGAGAAGTTAGGAGAGTGGCTCAAACTTGCACAGTTGGCAAGCAACAGAACTGAGCCTAAGCTGGGCATGGTGGCGTGGGCCTTTCATCCCAGCCACTGTGAGGTGGCTCCTGCTTGAGGCCGGGAGTTTCAGACTAGCCCGAGCAACACAGTGAGACCCTGTCTCTTAAAAAACGAAAAAATAACCAGATGTGATGGTGCATACCTGTAGTCCTAACTGTTCAGGAGGCTGAGGTGGGAGGATCATTTGAACACAGGAGTTTGAGGGTACAGTGAGGTACGATGATGCCACTGCACTCCAGTGTGGGTGACAGAGACGCCATCTCTAAAAATTTTTTTTTTTTTTTTTTTTTTTGAGACAAAGTCTTCCTCTGTCGCCTAGGCTGGAGTGCAGTGGTGCTATCTCGGTTCACTGTAACCTCCACCTCCCAGGCTCAAGCAATTCTCCTGCCTCAGCCTCCCAAGTAGCTGGGACTACAGGCATGCACCACTATGCCTGGCTAATTTTTGTATTAGTAGAGACAGGGTTTTGCCATGTTGCCCAGGCTGGTCTCGAACTCCTGGCCTCAAGTGATCCACCTGCCTCGGCCTCCCAAAGTGCTGAGATTACAGGCATGACCCACTGCACCTGGCCCTAAAAATCATTTTTTTAATTAAGAAAGAACTTAGCCTAGGCCGGGCACGGTGGCTCAAGCCTGTAATCCCAGTACTTTGGGAGGCCGAGATGGGTGGATCACGAGGTCAGGAGATCGAGACCATCCTGGCTAACCCGGTGAAACCCCGTCTCTACTAAAAATACAAAAAAAAAAAAAAAATAGCCAGGCCTGGGGGTGGGCGCCTGTAGTCCCAGCTACTGGGGAGGCAGGAGAATGGTGTGAACCCGGGAGGCGGAGCTTGCAGTGAGCTGAGATCCGGCCACTGCACTCCAGTCTGGGCGACAGAGCGAGACTCCGTCAAAAAAACAAAACAAAACAAAAAAAAACAAAGAAATACTTAGCCTAAACTTGGGCTTATTTACCTCTGAAGCTGTTATGCTTTCCATATAACATGATGCCTCCCTGCCTCAGAGACTCAGAAAAGAGAGTCCAGTCAAAACATTTATAGCTAATTTTCCACATTGTTCTGACATGTACACTATACAGTATGTAGTTAGATAGTAAATCATAGTCCAGACAAGCTTTTCTGTTCTCTTGAGTTTCCCACTTGTTGTGACTTTATCCGTTTGTTTTTTGTTTTTTACTGAACTGTTCTGATTGAGGTTTTTTACTGAACTGTTCTGATTGAGGATCCTTGGTGATGTGGAGTGTCTTAGTCCATTTGTGTTGCTATGAAGGAATACCTGAGACTGGGTAATTAAGAAAAGAGATTTATTTGGCTCATGGTTCTGCAGGCTGTACAAGAAGCATATTGTCAGTATCTGCTTCTGGTGAGGGTCTCAGGAAGCCTCTACTCATGGTGGAAAGGGAAGGGGGGCAGGCATCACATGGTGAGAGAGGAGGTGCCAAGCTCTTTTTACCAACCAGTTCTCTCTTGGGAACTAAGAGTAAGAATTCACTGCTGGGTGTGGTGGCTCACACCTGTGATTCTAGCACTTTGGGAGGCTGAGGTGGGTGGCTCACTTGAGGTCAGGAGTTCAAAACCAGCCTGGCTAACATGGTGAAACCCCGTCTCTACTAAAAATACAGAAATTAGTCGGGTGTAGTGGCAGGTGTCTGTAATCCCAGTTATTTGGGAGGCTGAGGCAGGAGAATCACTTGAACCCAGGAGGTGGAGGTTCCAGTGAGCTGAGATTGTGCTACTGCACTCCAGTCTGGGCGACGGAGCAAGACTTCATCTCAAATAAAAAAAGAATTCAGTGCTGCGAGATCCAAGCCATTCACTAAGGATCTGCCCTCCATAATCCAAACATCTCCCACCAGGCCCCACCTTCAACATTGGGGATCAGATTTCAACATGAGACTTGAAGGGGCCGTACAAACCATATCTACACGATAGCACAGAATAACCTAAAACTCTTGGTTCTTGAAGTGCCTGACTGTTACACCATTTTTGCATCACTATAAAGACATACTGGAGGCTGGGTAATTTATAAAGAAAAGAGGTTTAATTGGCTCATGGTTCTGCAGTTTGTACAAGCATGGCTCCAGCATTTGCTTCTAATGAGGCCTCAGGGAGCTCCCAATCATGGTGGAAGGGAAAGGACGAGCCAGCATGTCACATGATGATAGCGGGATCAAGGGAGAAAGAGTGGGGAGGTGCCATACTCTCTTAACCAACCAGGTCTCATGGGAACTCAGAGCAAGAACTCACTTTTCTCCCAGGGGATGGTGCTAAGCCATTCATGAGGGACCCACCCACACGACCCAGTCACCTTACACTAGGACCCATCTCCAACATTGGGAGTCACTTTTCAACATGCAATTTGGATGGTGCACACATCCAAAACATTATCATTGACCCTTCTTGTTCTAAGTTGCTACTTACTGGTGGAATAAAAAGAAGTTTGGGTTCTGTATGCGATCCCAAGGCTACCAAATGTGTCAGTGCTATTAGAAGAGTTTTAAACCAATAAGCAAAATGCATCATGACTATTTCTTGATATAGGCTCATTTTGTAATAGTCCCTGATGTAATTTGTGTTATGTTTGTAGCCACAAATCATGGAGCTATGAAAGTTCATCTCATAATAATGAAACAATGCTTTTTTTATAAGAGTATATATTCTACTTGCCCATACCCACCAAGTCATTCGGTCAAATGGAAGCTCAGACTTGGTGCCACTGAGCACCTTTTTCTATGTATATTTATGAAACTTGAGATTGAACTATTGTTCTTTTTCAAGCTCATGCAGTTCTAGTATAGTCATTCTATATGACCGAACTTAACTCTAGTCAAGTAAATTTGGGTTAGGCTAGTTGATCTTTGTACTGGTCTGTGTTAATTGTCATATATAAAAAATATTAGTAGAAACACTCATGGGCAAAAACATAAGCATGTTTTCTGGATAGCCTGGTGGAACTCATTTTTATATAGGCAGTTCATTTGCAAAAATTAGGTCTTATAATGCTGGACATTTAGTTTGGCTTCAGCCTTTGAAAGGCTGTTCTTCCCCACATTGAAACTGATTTCATAATATGATTTAATGTATGTGCTGCTGTAGCATTGCATACAATTTAGGATTATGCTGTCTTGACTCAGAGTTAAAACATAAGAGTAGTTAGATTAAAAAATCAAACATGACCTTGCACGGTTTATGATCCAATGAAAGATAGAGAGAACAAAGTGGGCTGTTCTCTGTTCTTTCGTACTTCTAGTTACTGATACTTTTTAAAGTAGACTACAGTGTTTACTATTTCAAACCGATAAGCATAGCACTGCCGCCAAGTATTATCTTTAAAACAAGACCGACATTTAATTCAGTTGTCATTTGTTCTCATCCTTGAAGGCAGTTTAAAAAACAGTTGCCTCTCATTGGTTACTGTGGGATCAGGAAAAACTAGGAGCTTATGTAAATATGTGTGTATCTGAAAGGAGAAGGTTACTTTATTTTTTATTTTCCTTTGAAGTACCTTTAAGTGTACTCTTAAAATATATCCTGAACTGCATACCATTATGTGTTTTCCACATAAGATGAAACATCCTCAAGGAGAGGGGACAAAAACAAGTATATTAAAGTGACTTACTCTTTTCTGGCAGAAGGTCCTGGTACAAAATTAGGTCCTTGAATTTTCCAAATGAGGTTGTATTTATTGCCCTTCTTTTCTAAGAAAGGCTATTTTAATAATTTTTGCTATCACATCAAAGACTTTTCATGATAATTATAGTCAGTAATTGCAGTAGTAATGCTGCGTGCCATCTGCAGGCTCTGTGTAATGGAAACTAGGGAGAAAAACGTGTCCCTGTGCTTGATGGGAGTTACCATAGAACGAAAGGCCCTGGTGCCAGATCACCACTTGCATCAATTGTAGGTTATTCTCCCACTCCTGGGCCCTTGGTCATATATACTGTCTTTTTTTCTCCCTCCCTCCTTTGGCCCACTTCTTTCCATTTCTTTCTCTCTCACTCCTACAGGCCTCTAATGTGCAGGAGTAAGAGAGAAAGAACTTCCCCATCCCCCATGTTTGTTGCTTATCCTAAAGTAGCTGACAGGCCACATTCTAGGAGTAAAGGAGTAATTGGAACTTCTTTGGGATCAAATGTTTGACCAAATCAATTGGTTTGTGAGTGAGCAGTTGGCCCATTACCAAAAAGAGTTAGGGAGGGCAAGCTAGACATTGAAATAATGGAATGAGCACCCACTCACCCAGTTGCACCGGGTTAGAGAAAGCTGTCTGATACTTTCAATTTGTGAGCATCAGGTCTCAAGCTCGTCTATGGGCCAGATTTCTGAAGTGCTGGTGTCTCTCTTAGCTTCTGTGACAGGCATTACATTGTATAGTGACTCCAACATCAGCCCCATGGAAGGAACCCTAAGTTCTTAGAGGCTCAAATTAGAGTGGCTCCTATCCTTTCATTCATACCCAAAGCACAAATGGTAACAGGCAGCCGTTTCATTCTTGGTTAGTTCTTCAGTAAAGAAGGCCAGGACACTTGCAATGCACTTTTTGGAGCATTCATACCTATCTCTTTGGCCCTGTGGTGCCTAAGAGGGCCCTGGTATGGTTAGGGTTATCTGAAGATGGCTAGGAATTGAGCAGGCCTGACTTGAATGTGTAGTAAATGACTGGTTTCTCTCTTTCCTGTGTCACTTGCTGACAAAGAGGCAATAACTTTTCCATCTTCTTCTCTAAGGGAGTACATTTTTTTATGTCATGAATAAGTAGACACATTAATACTTTAATATAGCGCCTAAGATCTGGCTTTATTTTTCCTTCCCTGTGGTACTTAAGAAACCAGAGGAAAATGGTGGGTGGCTGGATGGCAGCCCAGCTGAAGAATTGGCTAATCAATACCTTGCCTTTGATTTCAGGCACCTTTTTATCAGTGTTTTACAGAGCCCAGAAAAAAACAGGGATTATTCCTGGTGTGTGCTCGGGAGGCACTGGGTGGTATCTCAAGTTGTTCACTGTTGAGTATATATCAGTCACTTGAGGGCATAGAAGCTCTCCTCTGGTGAGACCTCTGCTACAAAAATTGAACGGAGCTATGCCAATAATTTATTGACTATCCAAATATAAGTTTAGGGAAGCTTGTTATCAAGTGACCAGGTTAGGGCCTTTAAAAATCAAAGCACTGACATTGTCTGAGTTTTTTGTTTGTTTGTTTTTGTTTTTTTTTTAAGAAGATTTGAATGTTTAGTGATTTCTGATTTGTCAAGCCAAGGAAATGAAACAGCATGTGTGTGGGAAGTCTTTGTTCTGCCGATTTTGCTTTGTTGACCAAGAAAGGCAGCAGAACTAGGTCCCCAAGGAGTTTGTTTATTCACCCTTACCTTGTCAGATATTGCTCTGAGTCCGAGATAATGCCTTCAGTAGTTTTGGTTGTCTCAAAAAAATGGCTGTAGTATATATGGCAATGTATAGGTTATATCTGAGTGTGCGACACTCTCCTACTTTGTCCAAAGGCACCTCCTATGGGACATCGGTTGAAGTCCCAAAGTGAGAAGAAACATGGGTTGAGTTGATTTGCCTGATTTAGCATCATCTCTCCTCCTGTCTTTTGGACTTGAGTTGTTCCAAGATAAGATTAGAGGACCTCAGAGATCTTGTGGTGGGGAGGGGGTTGGAGGAATTAACATTATAGAGTAAGAAGGAGAGAGAAAAAGCCTAGAGAACAACAATAAAATCCATGTCTGTTCATCTTGTAATTTTCAAGAGGGCGGAGACCAAGCCTTTTGTATTTTCTGCACTGATGGATGGCATCTGGCACATAAGAGACACTTGATAAATACTGCATTAAGCACGAACAATGTTTTTGTGTTGCCAAATCAGGTCAAAGGTTAGTTTGGGAGAAGTGAATCAAATCTTTGACTTCGACTTGGGGAAAATGTTAGGGCAGAGTTCCATTCCCAGATAATCTCTTGCAGTGGTCTACTTGAAGAAACGAGTTCACGAAGTGGTAAATATACTGGATTTTCTAATCCTACTGAATAAATCAAATGTGGTTAATTAACAGGTTTGATTCTAAAGGAAAGGTTCTGAAAGGTGAGATTGGAGAATCAAATGGTGTTAAGAAGCCACTAGGATAAGTCTCAGTCAGACCTGGGGTGCCTCACTAATAAAGGCAAGCTGGTAGAGTCTATAATAAAGGCTGAGGACGCTGAAAACTTGAGCAAACTCGGTCTTCCAGGAAAGGCAACTTCGTTAAATAAGGGGAATCTGTGCTTTGCTAGTGACCTTGTGTTTCTTAAGTGGCTAATGCATATGTCGAGAAAGGAAAACCGGTGCATGTGATCTATTTAGGTTTTCAAAAAGCTTTTCTTGGTGGTGGTGG
>NW_012107130.1:45843-73078 GCF_000951045.1 Mandrillus leucophaeus | reverse complement strand
GGGGTAGGGGTTCACACCAAGCCAAGGAAACTCAAAATAACTGGCACACCATGGAATTGTGGGACTGTTTCGTCAAATATTATGATTGACTTTGAGGCAGGAAACAAAGGGTAAGGGATAAACACAGGTAATTCTCTGGATAGCAACATCAACAGTGGCATTCACTCCAAAATTAGGACTGAGACAAGTTTTACTTAAAGCTCCAGGAACTGACCTAGAAAAGGAAGTACGCATTGGCATTGAAATCTTTACATTTGTCAACAAAACTTTTCTAAATAACAAAGAGCCTATTAAATGGTAGTAAATTGTAGGGCATGTGCCCCAGGTGCTAGGGCATTAGATAATGGGGGAGAAGGAGTTTTTGTTTTGCTTTTACTGAAAATGGCATGCTTCATATTGCATAACATGCTGCTTGAAGACTTTTCATGGCCAATTGGGAGGGTTGGGGAAACTCAGCCTTGCAAAACAATGGGGAGTATGAGGAGGGCTCTGCTCCTCCCTCATCTGCCCATTCCAAGGTTCAGAACAATTTTTCTCTCATGTTATAAAATTCACCCCTGGTCAACGGTGGCTCCTGTCCATATCCATGGGAACTGGGACTTATTAAGAGTCCTTCAGTCCAGATCTGTATTAGAGTAAGCTGTAACTTAACTATGACCTTTAACAAGAATTTTGTAGAAGTGGGTTTTAAAGGATGTAATTGAGCACAAACATTAAAAATGTAAATCTTACTTTCCTCTGCACCATTTTATTGAAGTCTAGCTAGAATTTTGAGTAATGGTTTGCATGGATTACTGCTTTTTGTTGTTGTTGTTGTGTGTTTTTGTTTTGTTTTCAGAATGAAACATTCCCCCCTCCCCCACCCCAAGGCTTGAGTGCAGTGGCATGATCATGGTTCACTATAGCCTCAGCCTCCTGGGCTCAGGTGATTCTCCCACCTCAGCCTCCCTGACTAGCTGGGATTACAGGTGTGTGGCACCATGCCCGGCTAATTTTTAAATTTTTTGTAGAGACAGGGTCTCACTATGTTGCCCATGCTGATCTTGAAATCATGGGCTGAAGCAATCCTCCCACTTTGACCTCCCAAAATGGTAGGATTACAGGCATGAGCCACTGTGCCCCTCCCAGAATCATTTTTCTTTATGTGAGGAAGTGGACTTTGCCATCGGTAGGTTTACATAAAGGCTTTCTAGATAGCCATTTGGAGAAATAGCTTTTGGAGAATTCATGACGAATGAAAATGTTATTCTTCTGGTGTATTTTTTCTAGACAGTAAATTTACTGAAAACCTCTTATGCTGTATTTTGAGGGGAGAAATTTTGGGTATACTGTGAAAAGGAGGGTTAAGAGAAGGTAAAGACAGCTTTTACCTTCCCTTTTGTTTAAGATGAAAGCAATTACTAAGAAAGAGAAAATAATTTGATGTTAAAAATTGTCATGACTCAGCCAAGTGCAGTGGCTCATGCCTGTAATCTCAGCACTTTGGGAGGCTGAGGGGGAGGATCGCATGAGCTCAGGAGTTCGAGACCAGCCTGGGCGACGTAGTGAAATCCCATCTCTACAAAAAATACAAAAATTAACCAGGTGTGGTGGCACACGCTTGTAATCCCAGCTACTTAAGAGGCTGAGGTGGGAAGATCACTTGAGCCCAGGAGGTCGAGACTGCCGTGAGCTATGCTCACGCCACTGCGCTCCATCCTGGGTGACAGAGCAAAGACCCTGTGTCTCAACAACAACAACAAATCGTCATGACTCACACAATCCATGAAATGTATGTAAAAAGGCAGGCTTTAATCATTCAATTAGAACAATCAGAGAAATGTCTGATATCTGTGAACCTCCCCACCCACCAACTGTATTTTCTTCTATACTTGCAGCAAATTCAGCTGTTGACCATTTCGGATATTCCTGTGAATTCTAAATGGCTGTGGCAGGCTATCTGAGAATGAGATTCCCAGGATCTTCTTTAGAGATTATTTGGAAATAATAAGGAAAATTACCTGCTGTTGGAAGTCAGTGTTGAGTCAGCCCCTGGGGGAGGAGGACAGGGGTGTCTCTGATGTCTTCCTGAGGATACCTTGCTCCTTTTGCTTTCTCCGAGGTCTTCTATGATGGTGTGCAGGAGACTGCCCACTGGGGCAGTCACTGGAGATGCAAAGAAAGGGCAAAGTGCTGGCGGCTAGCCCTCTCCTACTCTGGGAATCACCATGACCTTCCAAGCCAGGTCTGATCAGCTGTCTCAGAGATGGCCCTGCCGAGGCCTTGGTCTACCAGCGATTATGATGCGTGGCTTGGGGGTACAGGTTCCAGAGGGAAAATAAAATCCTCACCCATGGCGTTTTCTGTCTAGGCTGCTTTTTATTCGTAACTGAATGCATCACTGGGGCTCTAACAGACGTGATCAACCCTGGGAATCTCAGTCTCTATACTGTCTCTCATCTCACTCTCTGTAAAAAGAAAACCTCAGAGTTGGGGGAGTGGGAGTATGAGAAAAATTCACCAGTAAAACAAGAAGGACTTTGAGGAGAGTTGTGGAAATCTTAATTTCATAGGTACCATGTAACAAACACCCTCAAAGTCTGTGTGTTTGTTTTTCTCTTAAAGAGCTTGAAACTCACATGTGATGCCTTTAAATCACTTGAATGAGTATGAAATCCATAGAGGCATTTGGAATCATTTATTTATCCCTAGGCCTTCTGTTAAATTATGAGCCTAGTGAAAATCATAATTGCTACTTAAGAGAAATTCTCTAACGATGCTACCAAGATATGTGCACCTGAATTATTGACAGAAAAGATCTCCTTTGTTAATTGCGAAACAAGTAAGAGAGCTCCATCTTTTCCTGTCTGCTCCTTGCTATCCCGCAAGGGTCCCCAGCACACTTCTGTGAGCCTTTTATTAGCACTGCTTAGAAAGTATTTACAGGAGCCTCAGAATTTTTGGAGAGTTTTGGGTTAATCACTAGTAGTATTACTATTTCTTTTGAGTCCTGGAGGTAGTGGTTGTAAATGTGCAAAATAGATGCAGTTGCTCTAGCTGCTCAGAAGTGATGGCAACACAAGGTCAAAGTGTGCATTTCAGGCCATTCACTCGGTTTGGTTTGGTGTGCCTTACTTAATAAACCTTTGGTACCGTTAAAATGGGGATCTAAGATTGTCAGAATTGGTTCTTAATTTGTCAAATTGGTTCACAATTTGCTTATCATTTAAAAAGCAATAAGAAGCCTTGATTGATTTCTATCTGGAGTGCAGTTTAAAGCTGTTATAAGCTCATTGAAATGAAATGTAGAGTTTTAAAGTAGCAACCCTAACTCTTCCAACTACCCTTACATAAAGTTATTCTTACAAAAATATAATAAAACTGATTATTGAACTGTATGTGTTTCTGACTGGCCTTCTGTATCCTACCTTGCAGGATTAGTGGACCTAGAAATAATTGGCAGTCTTAAGCCCACCAGAGCTATATTTTGGCAAGGTTTTGCAAAATGCTAACTGGCTGCATTTCTCCTACTGATTGGTAGGTGATCTCAAATCATATATCTGCATAATGACTGTAATTTACGTGCTTTGTTATTAAGGTCAGATGACTCCAGGCTTTGGATGCACATAGCACATTTTATGCAGTAATTTCATTCCTTTTTGGAAGGAGGGAGGATGGATTAATGTACACGTCCCTCCACCTCCCTGGAGTTATTAAAAACCTTTAGAGATTTTCTTTCTTTGTTCCCATGAAGCAGAGCATTGTATGTTCCTCATGGGGTTCTTAGATAGCTTAGAGGGGCTGGAGTTATATAGCAACCTGCATTTTAGTTCACTTTGTGGCTACATGAATTTAGATCTAAGAAATGAACAGAAACTATTTTGGTAATGCTTTAGACCAACAGCAAAGAATTATTTTACTTTTAGAACAATAAAAATTAGAAAAAGAGTAAAGTAGCAATTGAGGGATTAGGAAAATTGCTCCAGCAAATAATAGCTTAATACAGCTCCCCAATATTAGAATTACATCAAGTATTTATATTTTTGAAAGCGTGATGAAAGTTTTTCCCTGCTGGCCACATGTATTTATGCTTTTTAATTTGAAAGCCAAGACTCGCTTTTCTTTAAAAAAATAACTTCTAATAGAAGAGTTTTAGATTTACAGAAGTTGGGAAGATAGCACATAGACTTTCCTGTATCTCACCCCCAGTGTTCTGTTATTAACATCTTACATTAGGGTGGTATGTTTCTCATGATTGATGAACCAATATTGATACAAAATTATTAACTAAAGTCCACACTTAATTCTGATTTCCTGAGTTTTTTGGTAACTGTCTTATTGGGATATAGTTAATGTAACAAATAATTCATCTATTTGAAGTGTACAGTGACTTTAAATCTACAAGGTTGTACCTCCATCACCAAAATCAATTTTTCATCACCCCCAAGAGAAACCCTGTACCTTTTAGCTGGCATCCTCACTTTCATCCTTTCCCCTCTCCCCCAGCCCTGGGCAACCAAGAATCTACATTCTATCTCTAGATTTGCTTATGCTGGACATTTTATATGAATGTGGATTTTTTTCACTTAGCAGTGTTTTTGAGATTCATCCATGTTGTAACATGTATCTGAATTTCCTTCCTTCTAATGGCTGAGTAATATTCTATTATACAGATACAGTAGACCACATTTTGTTTATCCATTCATTTGCTGATGGAAATTTGGCTATTATGAATAATGCTGCTATGAATATTTGCATACAACTTTTTGTTTGATTTCCTTAGTTCACCCCCGCCCCCACCAGTGTCCTTATTCTGTTCCAGGATCCCATCCAGGATGTCACATTATATTTCCTCATCATGTCTCCTTAAGCTTCTGTGGCTTTGCTTTTGATGGCCATTTGAATTCCTTGGTTGATGGCTTGGTCGCCATCAGTTCACCATCACATATGCATGCCGTTCAACTCCTTGATGTGCCCTATTTCCATATCTTTCTGTACTTGCTAGAAGAGAAAATTTTGCTAAAAGAAAAACTTTGGACATGAGGCAGGAGAATAAGGTCTGGAGGCAGAGAACCTGAGGCTAATTCATGCTGACTTCCAATAACTAAACTGAAAGGAAAACCCCAACTTTCCACGCTTAAGTGACAGAAGGACCAGAGGCTACTTCCTTTGCAACACCACACCCTGCCTTCCCCCTTTTTCTGTGTGGCAGGAGGAAAACTGAAAGTACCTCTGATTGCGCTGGGCGCAGTGACTCACACCTGTAATCCCAGCGCTTTGGGAGGCCTAGGCGGGTGGATCACGAGGTCAGGAGATTGAGACCGTGGTGAAACCCCATCTCTACTAAAAATACAAAAAATTAGCTGGGCGCAGTGGTGGGCGCCTGTAGTCCCAGCTCAGGAGGCTGAAGCGGGAGAATGGCGTGAACCCGGGAGGCGGAGCTTGCAGTGAGCCGAGATCGCGCCGTTCAACTCCAGCCTGGGTGACAGCAACGCTCTGTCTCAAAAAATAAAAATAAAAATAAAAAATAAAGTACCTCTTGATTGGTTGCTTTCCCAATCAGACATTTGCATAGGAGTGTAACTATGTAACTTCATTTTAGCCTCAGACTGATTGCAGGCCACTACTTCATTTGCATGAGGTAAACACCAAGTGGCCAATCGAAACCTCTAGGGGGTATTTGAACCCCAGAAGATTCTGTAACCGGGGCCCATGAGCTACTGCTTGGGTGGCTCACACCCTGTGGAGAATACTTTAATTTTCTATAAGTCTCTGCTTTTGTTGCTTCATTCTTTCCTTGCTTTGCTGTGCATTTTGTCCAATTCTTTGTTCAAAACACCAAGAAGCTGGACAACTTGCAGTCAAGACCCTCTACTGGTAACAGACAAATTAATTTTAACAGAATTTAACTGAGCAAAGAATGATTTGCAAATTGATCACCCCTCCCGACAACCAGAATATGTTCGGCGGCATTCCAGTACTGCCATGTAGTTGGAGAGGATTTATGGACAGAAAAGGGAAAGTGACTTACAGAAAACGGAAGTGAGGTACAGAAACAGCTAAGTTGGTTACAGCTCAGTGATTTCCTTATTTGAACATGGTTTGAACCGTTGGCCACCTGTGATTGGTACAAGAGCAGGTTACAGTCTGTTTACACACCCAGTTTAGGTTACAGTTCACTATGTACGGAGAAACCTTTAGACCAAACTTTAAATGTGTAAGGAGGCAGCTTTAGGCTGAACTGAATTTAACAAGGTGCTGCTTTTCTGGCCCTCCTCCCTCACCTAGTACAAGTTGTCAGAAATTGTTCTTCACACAAAACTTCAGTAACTTAGCATAAGATATGTTCATTTCTTTCTTTGTTTTGCAATTGTACTGTTTTACATTTACATAATACCTCCTTGTTTTCAAGGGGCTTTTTTCGTTTTAAGGTTCCAGTGGGTAACTTACTTTCCCAAGAGTCTTTACCAAAAGCTTCCAATCATGTAGCGCTGGGCTTCAAATCCATATTCCTGACTTCTAGCTCAAACTTCTTTATTTTTTTTTTATGAGGCAGAGTCTCGCTCTGTCACCCATGCTGGAGTGCAGTGACGCAATCTCTCACTGCAAGCTCCGCCTCCCAGGTTCACGCCATTCTCCTGCCTCAGCCTCCTGAGTAGCTGGGACTACAGGCACCCGGCTAATCTTTTTGTATTTTTAGTAGAGACGGAGTTTCATCCTGCTAGCCAGGATGGTCTCCATCTCCTGACCTCGTCTTCTGTCCACCTTGGCCTCCCAAAGTGCTGGGATTACAGGTGTGAGCTACCGTGCCCGGCTAGATCAAACTTCTTATCCCTAGACTGCTGCTATCTCTGCAGAATAAAAGATCCAAGTAGTTTTAAATATTTGGAACCTTTTAAATTCACTCCTTAAAAACCCCTTGTAAAAAGCTAAGTTTTCTTCATAACTCAAGTGAGGCACTCTTCAAGAAAGGCCAATGCAAAATCATAGTCTCTTATGTTTGCAATTTACATAGTGCTTTCCAGTCTATTCTTCTCAAATGTTCCTCACTACGGTCCTTACCCTTCGGGAACAGTTTATCTCTCTTATTTACCAAAGGCATTTGGTTGCATTATTGGTAAAATCAGTCCGAGTACCAAGAGTGTCTACCTTAAAAATCCCACTGGTGCAGGCAAAGCCTGGATTCTCTCCCAGTGTCTTGCAATATTTTCTGGCTCTGTTTTCTCCATTTAGGACACTGGGGAAGTAAACACTAGAGATTTACTTTATTTCCTGCAGGTACAGAAAGAAAGCTGACCCCTCAGTGGTAACTACCAGTATTCCTCTATTACTGCCCCACCTCCCAAAAAAGTGTGAGAATTGGAGAGACACTTTCTTGGCATCTAGTTGGATTTCTAAATGTATTTTCTGAGAAACATATAGAAAATGGTTGTTAGACATAGTTGAAAATAGTCAAGTTAGTAGTAAATAAGCTGAGGGCTGGCCTGAGAACCTATCTACCATTTATAACATTTTCTATGGGAAGCTGAGTTATGAGCAACTGAAAATAAACGAACATGAGCTGCATCCCATTTGTACATCAGAGCCAGCCTTTGGTGAGAGGAATAAATGAGATAAAATGAGAGAGCACAGTTTCACAGATTGTTTGCCTCAGAGCGCTGTTAAATGATGGAATAGATTCCTCATATTCAATGCCTACTTCTTTAACCATTGATTTGAAGTGCTTCAAAAAAAGAACCAATACATACTCAGCAGGATTGAGAGTAATTTATTGTGATTGTCTTTGTTCAGCTTTGAAAACTAAGGCATTGATATTAAGACTAAAGAGAAATTACATAGAGCTGGTGTGATTGAAAAAAGTTTGGCTCTTTCGAGTGATTTTTTTGTTTTTAATGCCAGAGAGTTAAGCTTTAAAAGCACGCTTCGTTGAATCCCATCCAAGCCTCCTAGGACAGGGCTGGGGGACCTTTTTTCTATTGAGGGCCAGTGACCCACAAAGAAAAAAACTAATCAAGGGCCATGTACAAAAAGCAACTTAATTTAGGTGCTTCCTTAGAAAACCATAAAGCATTGAATTCACCTGCTTTTTAAATTAAGAACAAGGAATTCTCAACAAGTACAACAAATAAAAAAAACCCTTCAGTTTCATATTATGCACCATTTAAGAGGTGGGGTGGGGTCAGAGAGAACTACATGGGTAGAGTGAAAAGAGAGTGGAAAGCAGACAGGAGAGTCTTGAGGGACTAGAAGCGATACATGAAGAAGAAACTATATGTCAAGAGTCATGGAAGCAGGAGATTGAATTAGGGAAATATGGGAGAGAAATGCCAGTTGTAGATCATAATCTACTATTCGCTAAGGTAGTAGACTAATGGTCAACTGCTATAACCAGCTGTTCCGCAGCTGGAATTCAGAAGCCTTTCTAGCAACAATTCTTAAGGAAGGGTCAGAATCACCTAGAGCCCTTGTTAAAAAGTACAAGTGTCCAATGCTACCCCCACAGTGGCTGTCTACCTGTCCCATCTTTATTCTGTTGTCCTCGTGTTCAGCTCTCTCAGCCTAAAGGAAAATTTGTGGCATCTTTCTTCAATGAGAAGAATATAAGATCACCGGGCTTAGAAAGGAAATCTCCAGAAAGAAAAGATTTCTCACTCAGACACAGCATTTTAGAAGCAGTCTCAAACACATAAGACAGAATGCCTTTCAAATAATATGCACGCCCTAGCTTTCAAAATAAACCATTTTGGGTGCTTAAAGTAGAAATATTCAAGTTTAAAAAAAAAAACTGAATTAGTTGCTCGAGTCTTCAAAGATTTTTTACCAGAATATGGAGCTATAATTTCATTTTCAAATGTACCCAGACTTGTCCTCCTTTTCCTCCCTGTGCTTCTCATTAGCACTAACTAGTTATGGCACTGAATCCCCAGTAGCCCAAGTATGTCTTGGGGTTTAATTCACAAGTATGTCTTGGACTACGTGTGTCACAGGGCTTTTGGCAAGAATGTCAAATTACATTTTCAAGTAATGCTTTTTAGAAATGCAGACAGGATAAGTGGTGCATTCAGGGCTATATGGCCCAAAGTGCGAACTTTGCACTGAGGGGCAGATGACTTTGCCAACAGAAACATTAGCCAAGTATCTACCCTGTTGTTGTCCTTTACATAAGGCAAGCCTTTCACCATTAGACAAAATCTTCCCGGAAAGATCTCCCTCAGATGAAAGTGCACTATTTTTTTTCTTTTTAAAATTAGATATTGCAGGCCAGGCACGGTGGCTCATTCTTGTAATCCCAGTACTTTAGGAGGCCGAGGTGGGCGGATCACCTGAGGTCAGGAGTTTGAGACCAGCCTGGCCAACATGGTGAAACCCTGTCTCTACTAAAAATACAAAAATTAGCCGGGCATGGTGGCGTGTGCCTGTAATCCCAGTTACTTGGGAGGCGGAGGCACGAGAATCCCTTGAACCCAGGAGGCGGAGGTTGCAGTGAGCTGAGATCACGACACTGTACTCCAGCCTGGGCAGTAGACTGAGATTCTGTCTCAGAAAGGAAAGAAAGAAAGAAAGAAAGAAAGAGAAAGAGAGAAAGAGAGAAAGAGAGAAAGAGAGAAAGAGAGAAAGAGAGAAAGAGAGAAAGAGAGAAAGAGAGAGAGAGAGAGAGAGAGAGAGAGAAAGAGAGAAAGAGAGAAAGAGAGAAAGAGAGAAAGAGAGAGAGAGAGAGAGAGAGAGAGAGAAAGGAAAGAAGGAAGGAAAGGGGCACCAAAACAAAGTCATGCCCCAGTGTTCCAGTATCAACAAGTCTCGATAAGGTTCTGCTTGAAGGTCACTGGTGGAGATGAGATGGGTGGAGTGCCTGGGCCACTCTGGGCCTTTAATGTGTGCCAGTGTAAGTGGTGCCATCCACTCGGACCAGGTTACTAGGAAAACTTTTATTGCTGCTACCCGTTTTTGAAGGGTATATCCTTAGTATAAATTTTCTGTGGGTGAGTTTAAGCCTGTCAACATCTAGCACCTTCTTCAACAGAGAAAATTATTATTTCCTGCTGTCTCTTGGTATTTTCTTGCTTTGAGGTGTATGTGTGTGTGCGCATGTGTTTGTGCATGTACCCATGTACATTGGGGGCAGGGAAAAAAGATGGGTACTTTTCTGTGAACTTAGAAACCTATTTTGATAGGATCCAGTAAGTGACCCTTATGTGTGAACCCTGTTGACATTAGGTGAGCATAGTTTATTTTCCAAACTCACAAGTTATTTTGCCTTAAAAATTCATCCATACCACAATGGAATCTTTGCAGGTGCTTGAAAAAACAGCCTATCCTATAATGAATTTTAGCTTATAACAATCTTTAAAAATTTTATTGAAAGTCTTTATTATGAAGTAATTCATTTGAACCATCCTCTGTGGGTTCTCATTCTGAGCAATCCAATTCATTTTCTAGAGGGGGTATGAGTGTAATATGTATTATTTAATATAGCGACAGCACTGTACTATTTGGGGGCCTTCATATTGCTTTATGTGTTAAGACTGTAATGGAGGGAACCCTTACCTCAACCCTGAAACCAGGAGACAGCTGAATCTTTCTGTGTTAATTATGTGTCCCAGTACCAAAGGCCTGCTGTGAACTTGTTAAGCCAGTGAAGAGGGAGTTTTGTTTTTGGTTGTAACAAAGGTGTTTCCATAAAACCAAGCCGTAGCAACCCCTCTTCTGTCACTAACGAGATCTAAGATATTCTGCAGTCTCACAGCTCTAAACTTGATTACACAACCTTTTTTTTTTTTTTTTTTTCTTCCTTTTTTTGACTGTTAGAATTATCTGTTGACCACGGTTTTCAGAAATGCCAAAAGAAACTTTTAGCAGTTTCTGGATGAGGAAGTTATTTGAAGATTGTTGCCCTTTCTGCCTTCCTTACATTGTCCTTTAATGCTGCATACTCCCCTTTTTTGGGGGCAGTAACATTCTCCTTACTTTTTAATTGCCAGGAAGGAAGAATGATCGGGAACATATATGATTATATAATTATTTGCATATGTGCAGTAGACAATCTAGTGTTAGTCAAATAAATTGCCAGCTCAATTTTATCTGAAATACCCTGCTACCCTAAAGCTGCTTTGATACCTCTATTAGGCGAAGCCCTATTTCCTGTAAGTACACATGGCCAAGAAACAGCAATGACCAGCTCATGGACCATTTCGTTTTCCATGATTAGTGTTGTTTGAATGATTAGCTTTTAATTCCCCATCACTTTGTTGATTGGACACACTTACCATTGACAGGTTCATATGTCTTTAATATACTCATTCCTGAGTTCCTCAGATCACCTCTCTCTTCGGACCCGTTTTGACTTACATAGAACACAGACAGCAATAGCAGAAGGAACAGTGAAAGTCAATCCTTGTAAACATGTGTACAAAATTATACCACACCAATTAATATTGGAGAGACTGAAGTGATAGTAGCTAGTGGGGTTTATTTTTGAGTGGCATTGCATCTTGTGGTCATTATGAGGGAAGAGACATTGTCTCTTCAAAGCACAATTTTTGTTCTGTGACGGAGAACAAGGGGGGAACTCTGGGGCGTATAGAAAAAAACCCTGCCTAAACCTCACCTTCAAACTGCAAGCGAAATGCAGTTGCTATAAGTGGGGAAAATACTTCGTGGGTTGGGTTGCTGTGGAGTGATGTGTCTTTGACATTTCCCTTGACTCTTGGGGCTGCATCACTACATAAAGGCGTTTATTGGAAGTTGTTGGTCTATACTGGGATGATGCTACATATACAGAATCATAGGGTAGATATAGTCTCTGACATCTGCACAGAATACATTGGATTAAAAAAAATCTGAAACTTAAAAATTGAGGATTACCATTACCCCTTTGTGATTTATCATAGGCTCAGATCATCCAGCATAAACCCCTATAGTTTCCTCTTTGTTGACAACCCTTGAAATGCACAAATCCCTTTGTTTCCCCACAGTATAACTATTGCACATATATTTGCTCAGTTTTTGTCTGTTGTCACATATTTTATAAATCATTCGTCATTAAGGACAATCTCTCTTGGAGTGTAAACTCCCAAATCTGGAAAAACTGTGTCTCGTTTGCATGACTTCTGCAGTATTTAGCATAGAATATGAGAATCTCTGGGAATTTATAAAAGAGACCTTAGTTGACATGGAATACTATATTGTTTATTGACCACACCAATTTTCCTGTGGTTTAGCCATCTCTCTGATTGGAAAGTTCTTTTGCTTTTTGGAGAGGGCTTTATTTATTTTCTCAAAAAGGCAATGAATATTTTTAGGCTTCCTGGAACTTGTTAGGTACACATAATGCCTGGGCCTTTGCAGGAACCTCACAGGTTGAAATGAACCTAAATCAAACCCTTCCCTCTTAGACTTGATGAATGATGATAGACATTGACTGTCCTACTTTTTATCTTGCAGGTGATCATTTGAAGATCTGTCCCCAGGGTTCTACCTGCTGCTCTCAAGAGATGGAGGAGAAGTACAGCCTGCAAAGTAAAGATGATTTCAAAAGTGTGGTCAGCGAACAGTGCAATCATTTGCAGGCTGTCTTTGCTTCACGTTACAAGAAGTTTGATGGTATGTTATTCAAGTCATATGTAAGAGCCGGCAGTTAAGTCTGTACTGTAGCTTTTTCACAGCTCCTCTGCTCCCTCAGTGCTTAAGTTTTCTCCCAAGATGTTGTCCTTGTTGGATACCAGAGACGAGTTAGCCCCATAGCTTTATGGCTAGAACACTTCCGGATGCACTGGAATCTGTATGGTAGGCATTATGGAAATATGGTCACAAGGAGCCAAAAAATAGATTAGTTTAACTTAAATGCTTTCATTTATTTTCTTGGATGAACACAGAATAGTGTTATTGACGCAAATCCCTTTTTAGAAAAAAAGACCTCCTAATAAAAAGCAGGCATCTGAAAACTGTCTTAGTCAAAATAGAGAGAATTTACAGATGCTAGACTTCAAATTAAATTTCAAAATGGATCCCCAAAGACAACTAGAATTCCTAAAAGTTTTGCAGAACACAGACAGGATTAAAGTTCTTGAGTTTCCATGCAGCAGAGACCCAAAAGTAGCTATTTTACTATAGTCTTCATTAAGCTGGGCTCCATCCAGCCTCACATTAACTGAAGCTCTTGCGTAGTCTTTCCATGTAAAAGCCACAACAGAACCCATTCTAATCACCTGTGCCAGACATGACTTCTCACAGGCACACTTTCTCTTAATATTGAAGAAATAGCCAATATGAGCCAATTGAGAGTGTACTTTGGTCCTATCTGAACAATGGCACAGATAACAGACTTTAAAAAATAGAATATGGAGTCCAAAACACCTCAGGATTCTTTTCCCTGGTGCTGTTCACTCAGTTTGAAGATTGTTATGAAGTAGATTTAGTTTTAAGAGGAAAGATTTCCTTTGTGCCTGTTTTAAAGGCCATTCTAATTACATAGTACCTTTGAAGCATGCTTTTCTTGACATTATGTGTGGTGAAGAAGTACAAGACAAATTTTCTAGATATGAAATGTCTTTGAGTATTTCTGCAAAGGGCTTGTTACCATGGTGAGAAAGTTAGACTAAATTAGATTTGATATAGCTGATAAGGCAGTCCTCAGTTAAAGAACAGGTTGTATTTCAAATGTTGGCTTTGAGATTTATTATTTCAAACTTATAGCCAATTTAATAAGTGTTAGGTTCCCAGGTGAGACCACAAAAGCATATTTAATCTATAATGTAGTTGAACTAAAACACTGTCTATGTAGTATGCCATTGATCCTACCCATTTTTTCAAACACACTATGTGGAAAATTGTATCTTAGTTCTATTACCTTTCCCTGGATGAATGGGAACAATTTATATATCTATATATCCTTCTTATTACCCACATCCCTCTACATATATGCTGTAGCTGTTAAGAATATTTAACAGTATGTTAATACCACATGAAAATGGGTGTTACTGGCAAAATCTATCATTAGACCTCCCCTGTCTCTCCTGATCACTGAATTATTATTATTGAAAATAATGGTGTTTTCTTGACTATGACATTTCTCATTCAAGATAATAACCTAAGTCTTTTCTTTTACTTTGGGGAGAAAACTTAGATAATTAAATGGTCATCTTTGAAAACTTAAGATGTTGATATTTAAAAATCACCACTTAGGGGCTTCATAATGGAATTTAGAAGGAAAAAAAAAATCTTCTCTTTAGAAATGACTCTCCTGTTGGCAGCACAATGTAGTAGAGATAGAGTTGTTTCTAAGTTCCAAGGCCTTCTACTCCAAGCCACCTCATTTCTTGTTAGACTTCTGTCTTCCTGGCAGGGAGCCCACAGTCATTGCCTATGGGCCTGCTGGTTTAGCTATTCTTTTCCCTTCTCACTCCCCATGGTTTTATAGCACTACTATGATTCCAATGTGTAGGTTTTTTTTGTTTTGTTTTGCTTTCTTTTTTCTTCTTAAACCATACAGAGAAACTTTATCTGTAAGTGTTAACATGTGTTTTTTAAAAAGGATAGAAAAACAGTTTTTCTTGCTCTTCCCTACCAGGCTTCACATTCAATAAATATGTTAACACTATGCCTTGAAACTTTAATGATTATGAAACTCCAGTGTTTTTTTCTGACTTCAAATTAAAATATGGCATAGGCTGGGCACGGTGGCTCATGTCTGTAATCCCAGCACTTTAGGAGGCCACGGTGGGCAGATTGCTTAAGCCCGGGAGTTCGAGAGCAGCCTGAGCAACATGACGAAACCCTGTCTCTACTAAAAATACGAAACTTAGTCAGGAGTGGTGGTGTGCGCCTATGGTCCCAGCTATTTGGGAGGTTGAGGTGAGAGGAACACTTGAGCCTGGGAGTTCAAGGCTGCAGTGAGCCAAGATCATGCCACTGCACTCCAGCCTAAGCAACAGAACAAGACCCTGTCTCAAAACAAATAAATGAAATAATATAACAAAATACAGCATAGACAATAAAGTTAGGGAACATAGATACAAGTGTTTTTTAAATAGGTAGTAGCTGAAATGTATTTGATCTAGAGATCAGTATACTGGAATGCTGGAATACTGGAATGCCAGAATACTTTGCACATTTTCTCCATGTTAGATTACAGAAACAATGAGATAATTTTATAAAAATCTTAGTTGACTGGTACTAATAGTTGACTATGAATATGCAAATCATAGTCCCCTTGTGGGTGCTGCATTGATTGACTAATTTTTTGTTTGTTTGTTTTGAGATGGAGCCCTGCTCTGTTGCCCAGGCTGGAGTGCAGTGGCACAATCTTGGCTCACTGCAACCTCCACCTCCTGGGTTCAAGTGATTCTCCTGTCTCAGCCTCCCAAGTAGCTGGGATTACAGGCACACACCACCACACCCAGCTAATTTTTGTATTTTTAATAGAGACGTGGTTTCACCATGTTGGCCAGGCTAGTCTCGAACTCCTGACCTCAGGTGATCCGCCCGCCTCGGCCTCCCAAAGCGCTGGGATTACAGGCGTGAGCCACCACGCCTGCCGATGATTGACTAATTTTTAAGACTGTCAATTAGGACTTGCCAGTAATTCTCAAGGCCTGCCAATCCAAGGGCATTGATTAACAGGCTGCCTATAGGATATGTCTTGATTTTCAGAAATTCAAGGGTAGATGCTTTGGTCAAAGAATTATCCAAACTATTATAATAGCTAAACCCTGGCTCTTTGGTGTGAATTGAAGAGAGAAATTTGGGCAGACTAAAAAGTTGGTGGTAGGGAACCAAGATGGAGCAGTGAAGTTGCACAGAGACAGCTGGGGACATATAGTAAGGAAATAGTAAAAGGACACATGGAAATATTCTGGGTCAGGCAACTTCAAGGGAGTACCTTTTGTCATCTGCAAGCTTATAGTGTAAATTCAAAGTGGTGACCTTGACCCCAGAGAACTTTGTCTACCATCAAAACCTGTCTATGTCTATGAGATACTACTTCTTTCTAAGGTAGAAATAATTACTTTTAAAGTAATTATTGAAAAAGAAAAAACTTTCCAACAAAAAAAAAGTTTGGGGACTTGTAGAGAGTTAGCCTTCTGTTACCGGAAATAATTCCATTATCCCAGTTTTCCATCATTCTTCCTCAGTTGACCCTGGTCAGGGTTATAGTTGCCAGCTCTGGCATTTTTGGAGTCATTGGATTTGAGAGATGAGTCCCTTCTCCAGGTCCCTTACCTCTAAGGCCCTTTTTTTGTTCTGTACTTTTAATTTTCTATCGTTTGTACATCTCAAGAGACTACACTCTATATCAGTTTTTAAGATATAAACACGTGTGTGTGTTTGGATTTAGGTGAAGTACAAGAGAAAACTTCCTCCGCCTCAAAAATTATCACATTTCTTATATTTTAAATACATATAACTGAGTTTAAAGATTGGCCTCTATGTTTTTGTATGCTGTCATTTTTCAAACCCACTTTATAACTTAGGGTGTTTAATACCAGAAATCTGCTATCTGCTGGAGACAGAGCCAGATTGTGGTAGTGACAGAGCTAGGTGCTCCCCCTCTTGGCCAATTCTGGGAATTTTTTGATAGTAGAGCTGCTAATTAACTTAGCTGAATTAGTCATCTCATGAATATGCTAATCACATACTTAATTCAGGAGGGAGTTAGGGAAAATTGCTTGGCAAAGGGAATAGAAATAGAAGTGGGGCATAATCCGTGTTTTGGGACTATAGCATGAAGACCCATCCCCAAATGCCTGGCATTTTGTGAGAAAATAGTTTTTAAAAGAAGCATAGTTAAAAACCCAAATAGGTTAAGGTGATTACAGCTGCCACGTTAAATGTATTTCTGAATTACCTAGTAAAAATGATGTTATAATTATGAAGTAATATCATTGCTATATAACTGCCTGTATCAAACTGTAGATATTTTGCATGTTTGAAGAACTAAGGAAATGCATGTTGTCTGATGCTAGTCTATTGGGAAAACTCCTTTATCATTTTTAGAGCAAATTTAGCAACTTTGGATGGGAGGCAGTGCACAGTGAATTATCATCCTAGTTCTGCAGTGAACCCACTGTGACTGTGACCTGGGGCAATTGATTGAGTCTCAGTTTTCCCATCCATAAAATGAGGGGGTTGAGCTAGATGCTCTCTAAAACCCTTTCAATTCTACCAATTCTGTGAATCTTTTAAACATGTGACTAGACCAGCTGCTTTAGTGAAAGGCCTTACAAGATGTTAATTAGCCGTCTGTATGGTACCCTCTATTTTCCCTCTATCATTTTTTAACTCTCAGCTACTTTCACCAGGTCTTTGAAAAACCCTCCCATGAGCCTGAAGCTTGTTAACTTGAATAATAGTAGAAATTTTCTGAATTAGCTTAAAACGCACATAAAAGAAATAATTGTCTGTCCCATCTATCTGCATGGGCCAAGTGTAAACCAAGCAGCTACCCTTCCCTTAAGCCCTAAGGCCCCTTGTTTCCTATCACTTCACAGAGGCAGGACACGAAACACTCTTCAGACTTAGCAGAATCTGCGTTTTAATCACTAACTGCAAATTTTCTGTAGTTCATATTAGCCATTAACCAGTGCAGAGGCTCAGTGAGTGGGAGGCATTAGAATTTATATGCCCGTGAAAGGCATATCTCAGTGGAAGTGAGCTGTCTGCTAACCTTAAAAGACAAATATGTCCAGCTAAGCTTCATGGCCATTAACTAAGCTGAAATTTCTGTAATTTTCCTGACCCCTGACCTTAACTATTTTCTACCTATATAGATAGATTATTATCATTTATATGGCCACAGTTACTTACTAAAGATCCCCTGAGAGGGTTTTAGATTGGAAAAAGTCTAAAACATCCTCAAAGTAAGTGTGCCATAGATATGCATAGCATAACATACAACACTGATTGGTTTTTAATCCTCACCTCACATTTCATTAAGACATTAAAAAAAATCATTGCTTTCTAAAACCTCTGCTACAGTACAGTGGGCAACATTTCGTAGGCTGAGTAGCCTCAAAAGTACAGAGAAAGACACGAGGCCTTCTGGCCTTCTTGCAAATGCAGTGTTTCTTCCAGATTATGCCAGTGGTCTTCGATTTAGTTCGAAAGCACTGCTACTCTTTCCTTTATGATTCTATTTTCTTTTCCTTCCATATGAAAGAGACTAAAAAGCCAGCCACTTTTGCTAATTCTTTTATAATCTCTCTGTGAAACTTGACCAGAATGCGCCACTGCAAGCTTACTGTAATCAAATCAAAAGCTCAGACAAAATACACACATTTCTCTATTGACAAAGGTTTTCTGCCTTTTGAGTTGTTATCTGAAGTGTGACCAATTGTGGCTGTAGCATTGGCTGTCTCATCGGATTGAAAATGCATGTGTAGCTTCTACAGAGCCCGAAGTACTTTAACTTTGGGTCTTCTCCTATTAGCTTTGACTTCTTCAGAAGGCATGACATCAGCAAGAAGCAATGGATCTGTCTGGAGGGAAGTAAATACATAGAGGAGCTTCAAATGAACTGCTTGTATCAACTCTGTTGGTTCATTACTCTTTGGGCCTGGGAGTTTGGAATGTTGTTCATCACTGCCTGCTCTGCTTCTGTATGTCTGTCTATCCAGGCAAAGAACAGGGGTTAGTTGATCTAGCACTGACTCCAGCTGATTGACTGAGAGAATTCCCTATCCAGACAGGCTTCAGCCCTTTCTTGTTCATTGTCCACACCCATCTTCATCACCCTCTCTCTTGAAAGAATTAGCAGAGCAATGGAAACTCTTGTAATAAATATGACTCTAACAGCAAGGATGGTACATGGACACAACCTTTCTGCAGATAGATTTGGCAATGTGTCAGCAGTTTTGAATATGTTCATACTCATTGATTTAGTAATTCCACTTTTGGGTGTGTATCCCAAGGAAAGAAAGATCTGCATAAACACTTATGTACAATGTTAATAGGATGTTCATCACAGCATTATTTCTAGGAGTAGGAAATTGGAAATAAGCCTGCATGCCCCACAGTGATTACATTATTCTCCGTCCATGTGGTGTCATTGTATGCAGTCATTAAAAATGATGCTTCTGCTGGGCGCAGTGGCTAACGCCTGTCATCCTAGCAGTTTGGGAGGCCAAATTGGGTGGATCACTTGAGATCAGGAGTTTGAGACCAGCCTGGCCAACATGGTGAAACCCCATCTCTACTAAAATACAAAAATTAGCCAGGCGTTGTGGTGCACGCCTGTAATCCCAGCTACTCGGGAGGCTGAGTCAGAGGACTCACTTGAACCAGAGAGGTGGAGGTTGCAGTGAGTTGAGATCGCACTACTGCACTCCTGCCTGGGTGACAGAGCAAGACTCTGTCTCGAAAAAAAAAAATGATGCTTCTGAAGAAGTTTCAAATACATAGAAAATACAAACCATATAGTGTTACATAAGAACGCGGTGCAAATACATTTTGATTTCAACCATGTAACAACATGTATTTTCAAGGGAAAAGGTAGGAAGGAAATTTGATAAGCCATTTTCACTGTCTTTTAACAGTGGGGATTATATGTGTATTTTCTTCACACCCATCCGTATTTTTCAAGTTGCTATAATGAGGAATACTTTTTAGGAAAAAAAATTACATATTTCTTTATGAAAAAATATGGAAACTGCTTTGGTGAAGTTTTAAAATAATGTTTTTCTTTTTATTAAGTATTACAGTGAAATTTGGAAAAGTAGAAAAATACATCAAATCCTCCAGTGGTTAAATAGAATGAAGGGAATAAAGGGAAATAAAGTTACTTTTGAAAGCATGAAGGTATGTCACTTTTCTGATTATAAAATGTCACTGAAATATCTGAGGGAACAAAATCAAGAAAGAAAGAATGAAAAAAATTATCCTTGATCCCCAGCACCCAACCATCACTCTTGGGTGATTTACCTCATCTTTTTGTGTACCTAGATGATACATATACATACATGCATATTGGTATCATAATGATTTGCTATTTCATGTTCTGATTTTTTTTTTCTTTGAGACAGAGTCTCACTGTGTTGGCCAGGCTGGAGTGCAGTGGCTCGATCTCAGCTCACTTCAACCTCTGTCTCCCAGGTTCAAGTGATTCTCACACCCCAGCCTCCCAAGTAGCTGGGATTACAGGCGCATGCCACCACACCTGGCTAATTTTTGTATTTTTAGTAGAGACAGAGTTTCACCATATCGGTCAGGCTGGTTTCGAACTCCTGACCTCAAGTGATCTGCCCACCTTGGCCTCTCAAAGTGCTTGGATTACAGGCATGAGCCACTGTGCCTGGCCTGATTTTTCTCTTGACATTAGATTATTAACAGATAGACTCTATTATGAGATGTGTATTTGAAGCTATATGGTACCTCTCTGACTGATCCACATAGAGTTGAGAACATGGAACACTTGCAATGGCTCCTCCAGCTCCCTAGCTTACTTACACATGCCTGAAACCTTCTCTGGGCATTTCTGAATGCACAGAACTCTGGGCATGCTAAAGCCAATTGCCTAGCTGGTACTGAGAGTGCCCTTAGTAGAAATGGAATGATGCCCAGCAAAAGGGACCTTACAGTACTGAGCCTGTGTCCCTGGCCATATTAGCCAAAGATGAGAGCCATCAGTAAACATTGTATTTATTCCCTTGGAGCCTTAGCATTCAAAATGTGTTCACGAATAAAAGCAACCTTGGGAAGAAAGGCTGATCTTATTTTGGCAGAATCCTCTAGTACTCTGTGATATGCTAATAGCTCCTAATAAGAGCTACAGCTGGTGATTGGCCTGTCCACCAAGGAGCAGCCTGGTTTTTTGTTTTGTTTTGTTTTGTTTTGTTTTTTCCTTAGAGTTAGGGTCTCACTCTGTTGCCCAGGCTGGAGTGCAGTGGTGTAATCATAGCTCACTGCAGCCTTGAACTCTTGGGCTTAAGCGATTCTCCCACCTCAGCCTCTCTAGTAGCTACGACTACAGGCATGCAGCACCATGACTGGGTAAGTTTTTAAATTTTTGTAGAGATGGGGTCTCACTTTTCAGGGTGGTCTAAAACTCCTAGCTTCAAGCAGTCCTCCCATCTTGGCCTCCTAAAGTGTTGGGATTACAGGCATGAGCTGCTGCACCTGGCCAAGGAGCAGCATATTGATTTGCTATCAGTTGATAAACGTAAGTTGAGTATATGATCTTTTGGTACACCATGCCTTAGCAGGCACTCTTGAGGAGTGAGATTATGCCATGCTTGAGAAAAAATGCCTGTTTAAAAAACAAAAAAAAATTATGCAGACTTTATCAAAAAAGCAAAACAGGAGGAGATAGTGATAAACCCAAGTTTCAGGTTGTCAGTAAAATACTTGCTACTTTTCCTTTTTTTCCTTACATTCTTAGATGCTTATGTTTGCTGTTCTTCATTAATTACTTGATCTTAGGTGAAAGAGTTGATGGGTGTAACTCTTTAAATTTTCTTAGAAGTTTGAAAGGCATGATTTGTAGCATTTACAAGGAGGCTTCTTTTTTCAGCACTTTTGTTGATCTAGTAACTTAATGTTTGCATGCCACACCAGGGGTATGAAGTACAGCATTTATAGTAAGAGAAAAATCAATCCTTATATGTAAAAGGCAGCTTCCTAATAATGTAAATACCAGGTGGTAATTTATAGCACCAAAAAAAATGATCAAATAAAAAGGGCCCCAATCTCTTAAGGTTATGGGTTAATTCTAGAATGCATTCTAGTTCATTAATCAATAGCCAGTTGATTGTTTATAAAGGAGTAACTAATGTGGCATTTAGTAGCAGAACTGGAGGTTCTTTGGCCTATTTCAAGAATTTTGAATGTTTGTTTGATGTAAGACAAGTAGCTGGGGATAGAAGTTCCAGAAGTACATGATGTTCTTCTCTTTTTTAAAAGACAGGATATTTACATAGAAAACTTTTATATGGAAAATTTTCGCCTTTTCACTCTAGTTTCTCCCATGTTAAATTGGTACTACTTGCATTTAGAATGATTATATTTTAGAACTGGAAAGTACTTACACTTCCCTAGCTCAATCCTTATACCAAGTGGACTTCTGGCAAAGAAGGTAGTATGCAAATGAAATACATGGGTGGAGGGTGTTGACCTGCTGATTAATTCTTATTTTTTATATATATGTGGTGCGTGTGTTATTCTCTTGTTTAATATAATGTAAACTCTCTTCTCAAGGGTGAGGTTTCCCCATTCCCTATTTTTCACCCAGCAGTCACTCCCACCTTCATAGATATCTGGGACATTTCACAACCTTTGAAGGTAGAACCATTAAGCATTTCCCTTAGGATAAACAGTTCCCAATTTTATAAGGCCTTGGGTCTTCTTAGAAGACCTCCAGCAGCTTTGGCTTCATTTATGTACCCTCAGATAGATAATGTTTGACTCCACTAGGAAAAATAAAAACCAGTCTTTAAAGATTTTTTTAAATGATTGTAGATACAAAGAAACTCTAAGAGTGACAACACTGTTATCTCACATATTAGTAATAACGTTTATTTGTTGAGCATCTACTTTATGCCAAGCATTATCCATATGAGGTGAGTGATAATAGCCCCATTTTATGGATGGGATAAAAGAGGCTCAGAGAGATTAGTCCTTTTCCCCAAGCAGGGTCATAGAGTCCCTGAGTGAGAGATCTCCTGTTTTTTCCCACTGTGTCCTCCTGCTTTAGATTCATAGCGTGTTACAGTGTTTATTTCCATCCCTGTGTTGAGTGGCCATTCATGAGTTCAAGGAGTAGCAGCTGCTTTATCTTTAGAATGTATATACTTAAGCCTTCAAACTGAAAATTGAAGGGGAAATAAACCCTGATCACAGACACTATATTTCAAATCCTTGCAAACCACCACCTCTCAAACTTTCTTTCAGACACCAGTAGCTTTACTTAAAACAGATTCCCTGAGCAACATTTTTACATGAATACAAGCAATTGCTGCACAGATCTAACTTCCAATTTGCTTGGCTTTTGATCGTTGTGGAATCCTGGTTTACATTGCTCTTGGCTGGTTCTTTCTTAGTCACCAAGTGTATTGTAATTAGTTTCAGGCATAATGATTATGAGCAATGATTGCTAGGTGTCTAGGGCCTGTACAGCTCTTCTTCAGCAGTTAAGATCTGACCCTGATTCTGAGTTCTGAGAATAATTGAAAAAAAAAATGGAGATGAACATTGCAGCGATTACTGAAGTTGCTATTGATGGCTGTGGACCGGGATCTGAATGGCTAATTTATGCTTCTTTCCTCATTGTAAAGGTAAATGTCATGGGAATAGAAAGGAGGATTGGGGCTGTGAAAGAATTATGCAAGAACATGCGAGCTGCTAGTTTAATAAAAGGAACAGATGCAAAAGGATTTTTTCCCCTTCTTTTTAATAGCAAATTATTATGCTTTGGTTGATATTGTCCCTAATTGCTATGGATTTTAGAATTTAAAAGATGTCTGCCATCCTTATGAGGTCCCTTTGAGGCAAAAGGCATAGGTAGAATAGTCCCATGTAACAGGGCTAGTAAGAATCCGTCTAAAAAGAAATGAGTCTGGGTCTTCTGGATCCCCTGATTTTTGTCTGGTTGACTCTCATAGATTAAATATATGAATATTTAGGAACTTTTTGTATGTAGTGCGGGATTAACAATTTTATAGACGTTTAAAAAAATCTCTGGTGTTCTCATAAAACCGTATGTGGAGAGTGGCAGTGTATGGTAAAGGTGAATTGGTTGGGGGAAATTTGTCTTACCAGAAATTTTCATTATGGTCTGATTGGGCAGAGAGAAAGTTAAGATGCATAGTAAAACACCATGTGCTTTGATTTGAGCCCATAAGAGCCACTCAGTACATACTTGTCAAATTGCATACCTATTTGGAGAAATTGTGAGGTTTTAACTCGTTATATCAGTTTTATAGAATTTCTCAAGCATTTATTAACCACATGCTCACTCAAATGCTCTTTATATTTGCAACTTATGTAGCCACATTAAAGAGTCTTTTAAAATGTGAAGGAAAGAAAATAAATTTTCTGAGTGATGAAATGAATTAGGATTTAGTATGTATATAGCACCAAGCTAGGCTCTTAAAGTACACACTAGCATAAACACACACACACACACACACACACACACACACACACACACTCTGAAACTTTCCTAGACAGAATGTGAGTCATGCAAACCAAAGTATGGTCCATGGTGGGTGTTGGACAGGGGCATGTCAGTTTCAAATCGGTCTCCTGTTCATTAGGCCATTTCTCTTATA
Source organism: Mandrillus leucophaeus (assembly GCF_000951045.1). Taxonomy (NCBI): domain Eukaryota; kingdom Metazoa; phylum Chordata; class Mammalia; order Primates; family Cercopithecidae; genus Mandrillus; species Mandrillus leucophaeus. The sequence continues at coordinate 48,842 of NW_012107130.1, read as the reverse complement.
CTCCAAAGTAGCTATGTTATATATGGCTACATCCACCCACAAGCTCTTGACCTGAATGAGGAACTCCAAGATAGATAATATTTTACTTTTTCCATAAAGTGTTCAGTGATTTAGTGTTTGTTTGACTTGCGGCACTTTGTCAAAAGGCTAAACTTTGACATTTATTAGAAGTTTTAAATTAAAACTAAGCTTGAAATGTCACACTGCACCCCACCCCTAAAAACCAACATGACTCCAGGTGACATTCCTTAAAAATACAAGTGAGTTTTGGGAATTACTTACTAAATGAGTCTGAAAGCACAAGTCAAATAATTCTGAATGTCCAATCTCTGCTGATATGTGCCAATTTTATGAGCAATATAATAAAAATTCAATATAAGGAAGGACCTGTGGTTGCTGTTGGAATCCACTTTTTTTGGTCATGAAATATTAATAGCACTGGATTGACACAAGGCTTGCATATTATTCTCAATGATGACAAGGCTTTATTTTTCCACTATATAATAGCTATGTGTGCAACACACTGGTCATGTAATAACGCAACCTACATGTGCCTTTAATGCCCTCCATGAGCAATCACCACTTGGCAAGGCTGGTAGCAAAATTCAAGCATGGTGTGGGACATGGACCAGATGGTATTTAAGGTCCCTTCTCAACTTTGAACTCTAGAAAAGTACTGCGTACATTTAATCATCTATGTTAACACTTAGTTGAGAGAGTTCCACACAAGAAAATTTGTCCCCAAGACAATAAAAAAGTCATTCCTAGGAATGCGACAAATTTATTAAAAAACACAATTCATTGGAAAGACATTTTCTCTTAATTAAAACATTAATGCTTACCCTGACAGCTTCACACTCAACACAGCCCCTGAGTTGTTGGTGCTTGCAACTGATAGGTGAAATGGGAGAAGTTTCAGCAGCTAGAGCAGTTGTCCTCCAACTTTAGGGTATATCGGAATCACAGATAGCTGAAAATTTTGGCCTGTCCACCAAACCATTTGGCCTGGACAAGCCAGTTGCCTAGCTGCTGCTGAGAGTGCCCTTAGTAGAAATGGAATGATGCACAGCAAAAGGGACCCTCCAGGGTTTCTGATTCAGTAAGTCTGGGGTGGGGCCGAGAATTTGCATTTATAGCAAGTGCCCAGGTGATGCTGATCCTGCTGGTCCCAGGCCCACACTTTGAGAACCACTCAGGGGATTTTGGAGAGAATAAAAGGCCATCCCAGGTAGCTGATTGGTATGCTTCTTTTATTGTTCTCCTAACTCTTTGTGCAGTTTCTGCCCTCTCACTTTCAGGGAGAGAGCTTTGGTTAAAATGTCAGGCTGCACACTTGTAATGGGGATGAGTTGACCTGTCTATTTGTTTACTATGCAGAGGAAGTCTGTTTCCCTTTGTTTCTCTGAAGAAAACCCAGTAAATAAAAGGCAAGCAATAGTAGGGAAAAGAACCAGATGAAAGGGAGAGAAGCAAAGAAAAAACACACACACACACACACACACACAAATCATACCTACAATGTTTGAAAAGCTGGAACCAGGGAGGACTGTGGACTTTATCCTTAGGCCTCAAGGAACCACTAAGTGATGAGTTAGGGGCTGAGAGGCATAAGTATAGAATCTCTTGGCATGTCAGGAAAGTCACACACATACATCTCCCTGCAAAAATATTCAGTTTCCTCCATCCAGATTTTGAAAAGCTATTTGGAATTAGTGGCCAGTCTCTGAGTTGTCCACCCAACGTGAGAAGAGTGGTTTTGTAGGACTATTGCATTTTGATAAGCTCACCAATGTTCTGGCTTTGAAGTAGGTGTCATATTTTCTTTTCTGTTCCATATTTACTCAGAGGCAGTTTCTTATTTGATGTGGTCCTTATATTTTGCTTTGGTATTTGTTATATTTCCTGCTTATAAACTTGATATCATGAGGTGTTTATTTTTATACCAGGCAAGAGATTCTTTAAGAATGATTAATGTTACAGATACACTGTTGGCTTGTTTTTTCATTGAAGTTTCTGAGGAAAGCTTCAGGAGAGAACTAGTTTGCCATTTGTAGTTAAGAGATTAAAATATCTAACACTTAGTCTGTGGCTATATGGTGGCCAAAAAGTAAATCTGAAATAACCAGGTATTCTCATTTACATTTTTCAGTTTTTTCATGTTGTCTCATAAATATACTATATTTATTATTAAGTCCATTATGCATGCTCGCTCTCTCTCTCTCTCTCTCTCTCACACACACACACACACACACACATACACACACACACAGACACACACACACACAATCAGAAGGAACATTGAAAAGAGTCTCATGATGTTATTGTATAAATCCTTTAGAAACCCAGGATCAAGCTGGATACTCCCAATTTGTACTACTGTCACAGAGAAACACCCAGGAACTTATTTTCAGAAAACTTATGTGCTTGCTTGTAGGGGTGTTTGATGATGTTTTTTGGCCTCAAGCATTTTCCAGGCAGCTATAGTGCATGATCATATAGATAAGTAAAAAGGAGAAATGAAAAAAAATTCAGGCCCAAGTAAAATAACAACCTTTTGAAGACACCTGTCCTGCTCTTAGGTTACAATTAGAAGGCATGGTTAACTTTGGCTTAGATTCTTAAGTAAAAAGTTGAGGGAAATCTCATGTTTTAGACTTCATGTGCCCATTTTTTTCCAGTTTTTCTTTATCCACCTATGACAGAAAGTGAGAGAGAGAATGAGAGAATGTGTGTATTGTACTGACTCCTGAGAAATTGCTAGTTTAAATTTTCATTTTTTTCCTCTCTCAGACACCTATGTAAGTTACTTTGTGACATAGGTTTCCTTTCATTGGCAAAGGATCTGAGATGCCACATTCCCCAAAGGAAATTCACCCTATATACAAACATGTTTTCCAATTTAATTGTGGTTTTTTTTTTTTTCGTTTTCAAATTTACTGGAAAAGCAGTTATTTAAATACTGAAAACTCTTTCGTTTTTTGTTTTTTTTTTTTTTTTTT
>NW_012107130.1:42163-44488 GCF_000951045.1 Mandrillus leucophaeus | reverse complement strand
AGTGCTGGGATTACAAGTGAGAGCCACCACGCCTGGCCGATAGACTCTGTTCTTGAGCAGGATCTAGCTTTAGGGGATTCCTTGAGCAGAAGCAACGGAGAAAGAAGTCTTCTGTGGGTGAGACTGTGCAATTGTGCCTTTACCTCCCAGTTCCACCAGAGAGTCTTTGCTTTCTTTGACTTCACACAGTGGGGATCTGAGCAAGATTTCAAGGGGAAAAGGGTTCCGCTGCTCCTTCACTGCCACTCCCCTCCCCCAAATGAAATCTGAAAACTTCTTGAAGACCCTACCACCTCTACCTTTCCATAAGTTGATACCAGGGAAGAAACATAAATATACTGGGGCAAAGTGATCTTTGCAAGGCTGGTCTTAGTGCTGTCAACTTTAGGCCCTCAAAGAGAAAGCCAAATGTCAGCCTCTGCTAAAAAGCCTGGATGCACAACAGCATCAGATTCTGCCGAGGCCATTTGATTGTTTTGAGGACTGGAAGAATGGACAGCATAAAAACTGGACAGCACTACAAACATGAAAATAGACACCTGATTGCCTCTCACAGTTTATCTACAGTTAGGGTGACCATATAATTTATTGTCCAAACAGGACACTTACTGTCTAAATCAAGAGGTGCTTATTAGCAAATTATTCACAGACAACAGGTGTCACTTTTTTTGTTTTTTTTCACAGAGTCTCACTCTGTCACCCAGGCTTGAGTGCAGTGGTGAGATCTCCGCTCACTGCAACCTCCACTTCCCGGGCTCAGATGACAACAGGTGTCACCAATTTTTTTTTTTTCCCCGGACTCTTGTTCTGTCACCCAGGCTTGAATGCAGTGGCGAGATCTCTGCTCACTGCAACCTCCACCTCCCAGACTCAAACGATTCTCCTGCCTCAGCCTCCCTGGTAGCTGGAATTACAGGCATGTGCCACCACACTCAGCTAATTTTTGTATTTTTAGTAGAGATTGAGTTTCACCATGTTGGCCAGGCTGGTCTTGAACTCCTGACCTCAGGTGATCCGACTGCCTTGGCCTCCCAAAGTGCTGGGATTACAGGCATGAGCCACTGCGCTGGCCAAGTATCACTAATTGTTAATAAGCAACCAGGACTGTCGTGGACTGGCCAGGATACACGGGTCACTCTAGTTAGAAAACTTACATTCACCAGAGTGAAGATAAAGATTCTAAAGCATGGTTTATTAGGAAAAACAGGTGCTCATGGGATTTTTCATATTAGAATTGGGTGATAATAAGGATTAGTTGATTGATTGCATTCATTATGTTGTTTGTTCTCTCTCTCATCTCCAGGCCATAAACTGTCAGGAAACAATTCTTTCTAGTATGTTTTTGTTCACTCCTTCTTTGATATTTTCATCATAAATTGCAAATATTTATTGGGGCATATGAGGGTGGAGTTGAGGGTAAGTGGGGAGATGATTGTTATAAATTGAAGGAATAATATCTGATTCTTGAACTTCTGCCAACCCCAGCAACCATTATTAATCTTGGACATACTTTTGTCAGAGTCCCTAAAACAGTGCACAGTGAATCAGATCAAAGTTGTTTGCATTGTGGTGCACCCAGCACGTTTGCTCTCCTTCAACAATTCTTCATGTTCATCCTCTACTGAAAGGGCAGGAAGACACTGTCATGTGACTTGGACATCTGTGCATGCATGTGCATGTGCGTGTGCACTTGTGCCAAAGAGAAAGAGGGTCAAGAGCCCTTTGCTAGTGTTTGAAAAGTACTTTCTTTATGTTAACCCTCTCCCCTTCCTTTGAGTTTCAGTGTTGATTCTTGGAGAAAAAGGGCCAGACAGCAGACTCAAGCCTGCCTTGATGTTAGCCTCACTTTGCAAGGTTGGAGCATACTTTAGAGAACTGAACCTACAAACATGGATAGGGAGGGTAGCCAAACCAAGAAGTTTTAGAGACAAGTGATTGCAGGTTAGAGGATTGAAGGCTAGAAAAGGCTTGCCTTTGTTTTGCGTCTCCCTACCTCCCAGGTTACAGGGAAGTAAGCAGTTGTGCCTTCCCTGTGTTGCATTCTTCTGGACATCATTCTCAGAATTAACCGTGGGAAACCAAGAAGCTTGACTTTGATATTTAAGATGCAGACACCCTTACTTTTGCAACAAAGATATGTGACCCAATGTGAAATAGTCACAGTCACTTTTTCTTTCTCCTTTCTTTTTAAAAAGAGGCAGGATCTTGCTCTTTCACCCAGGCTGGAGCTCAGTGGCACGATCATAGCTCACTGCAGCCTCGATCTCCTGGGCTCCAGCAATCCTCCTGCCTCAGCCTCCTGAGTAGCTGGGACCACAGGCATGC
>NW_012107130.1:38783-39898 GCF_000951045.1 Mandrillus leucophaeus | reverse complement strand
TCGTTTTTTTTTTTTTTTTTTTTTTTTTTGGTGTTGGTTTTAGAATTCTTCAAAGAACTACTTGAAAATGCAGAGAAATCCCTGAATGATATGTTTGTGAAGACATATGGCCATTTATACATGCAAAATTCTGAGCTATTTAAAGATCTCTTCGTAGAGTTGAAGCGTTACTACGTGGTGGGAAATGTGAACCTGGAAGAAATGCTAAATGACTTCTGGGCTCGCCTCCTGGAGCGGATGTTCCGCTTGGTGAACTCCCAGTACCACTTTACAGATGAGTATCTGGAATGTGTGAGCAAGTATACGGAGCAGCTGAAGCCCTTCGGAGATGTCCCTCGCAAACTGAAGCTCCAGGTTACTCGTGCATTTGTAGCAGCCCGTACTTTTGCTCAAGGCTTAGCAGTTGCCGGAGATGTTGTGAGCAAGGTCTCCGTGGTAAGCACTCTTTGTCTTCTCTGTTTTTGTTTTTGTTTTGTTTTGTTTCATGTTAAAAGAACGTTTGGGAAAGGTAGAAAAATAAATCACCAGAATTCTGTTGGCTCAATAGCAGCCTTTTGTTCCTGTCTTACCTCTTCTGTCCCATACTTTGTCCTTACACATGTACATTTTAGAGTTACTAAACAATACTGTGATCAGAATCTTCACCTATCGTTATTATTGTGGTTTCTTTTGTAGCTATTCTTAGAAGGGGGAATATATGTTTACTCAGGAATCTTAATTTTAAAAGTGGGTTAATACTGCCATACCCCTTTTAGCTCTTATTCTACTTCCTTTCTATACAAACAAACATACACACACAGGCTCCACATTTGGTTGTTTTGTGTAACTATGAGCCTACTAGTTATAATCTAGAAAAGCATTTAATCTCTGTGAGCATATGTTTCCTTGTTAGAAGGTATACCCAGAGATCTTTGGAAGATAGGTTTCTATGACAATCAGTGTGGACCACACTGCTGTTGACTCATGCCTTTGTAGGATTACCAGTACAGAAAGTGAAATTGTAATATGTGATCAGGAGCTGATGAAATGAACCTGTTTCCTCATTGGGAAATTCAGCAAATTGAACTAGATAGACTCTGTTCTTTTTTTTTTTTTTTTTTTTTTTTTTTTTTTTT
>NW_012107130.1:27765-36128 GCF_000951045.1 Mandrillus leucophaeus | reverse complement strand
CACCGCAACCTCTACCTCCCGGGTTCAAGCAATTTTTCTGCCTCAGCCTCCCACGTAGCTGGGATTACAGGCATGCGCCCATACCCGACTAATTTTGTATTTTTAGTAGAGACAGGGTTTCTCCGTGTTGGTCAGACCGGTTGAACTCCCGACCTCAGGTGATTCGCCCGCCTCGGCCTCCCAAAGTGCTGGAATTATAGGCATGAGCCACCACGCCTGGCCTTGAGAAATTTACTTTCTAAATATAACCCTAACGAGTTTTGTTTTCAAACTTGATCTCTATTCTATAGTCATTGTATTCTCATGTCATCCTAAGAGATAATTATGTAGTTGTATGGGAATACAGTGAATAGGAGCAATATGGCTGAATTTACATAGAGTAAAACATAACTTGCCAATTGTTTAGTTGAAAATAATGTTTTGTGGCTACTTTAAGTATTGTGGTCACAATTGGGAATTTCTAAAAAAGACAATGTTTTTGCTTCACAACTGAGCTTCTAAACTTAAGGACTGACTTGAAATCAAACCCTTTAATTAAATTTTATTATCTAAATGAATAAGGCATATAGGCATCAAGTCAGTTTCTAAAGGTGCTGAAACAAGAATTCTATAAATATCTACCATCTGTGGAATGCATCTGTATACAAGCATGCAAGGCATACTTGCATACCTGAAAAAATATTTATTACATTAATTTTTGGAGTATGACAACCAGTTAAAAAATTTGAGATACAGTGGTATTGGAAAGACAATAAAGGATCTGGCTATCAAAAACATTTCAAAATGAACATGTTGAATAATTCACTTGATTAATTTATAAATAAGATTCTCTACCAGTTTGTATACCCAAGTAATGTTTTATATATATATGGGTTCCCACCTCTGCTAACCCCTGCCCAAGAAGCAGTTTGCAGGTGGATCTAGAACAACCCAAAAAACGAACGTTTCTTCTTTTGGTGCCCAATAATATTAATTGCTTCGGGCCTGAAAAAAGACCTTTCAAAGTAAGGGATGTGTTCCCTAATTGAAGAGAGCCACCTCATCAGCCACTTCGTCTACAAAGAGGTCTTTCTTTCTTCCTTTCTTTCTTTGTTTCTTCTTTGTTTCTTTTCTTTCTTTTCTTTTTTCCTTCCTTCCTTTCTTTTCTTTCTTTTCTTTCTTTCCATAGAGTCTTGCTCTGTCACCCAGGCTGGAGTGCAGTGGCATGATCACAGCTCACTGTAGCCTCAACCTCTGGGACTGGAGCAATCCTCCTGCCTCAGCCTCCCAAATAGCTAGCACTACAGGCACGTGCCACCACACCCAGCTAATTTTTTGTTTTTTGTAGAGATGGGGTTCTCGTTATGTTGCCCAGGCTGGTCTCGAATTCCTGGGCTCAAGTGATCCTCCCACCTTAGTCTCCCAAAGTCCTGGAATTACAGGCATAAGCCACTGCACCCAGCCTGCAAAGAGGTCTTTAAAGTGAAATACGAAAAGCATCATGGTCTTGTTTGCATACTTAGACATGTTCCCATTTTCTCTTCATGAGTGGATGCCCAGTTTACTTTTGTAGCAAAAGGGTTGTAGTTAGAAGTTGAGCAATGATTTGGTTATCACTGAACCTTTGCAAGACCATTAGCACTAGCAAGCTTAAGTTACTTCAAGAGAAAGGCACTTCGTAGTTGAAGTACACTTGCCTTGCTTTTGTTTTTTCTGGGCTCAAATCTCCAGTGATTTCAGCTCACTCCATTGAGCTTTACAATTCAAACTTCCTAAAAGCCCCTTAAATTAGTAACAGATGGTTCAAGAATACCCTTGTACTACATATCTTTATATTACTTCATCTTTATTTGTCGTGGTTCATGATACATTTCTTGTTCACCTGCTTGTATCAGCAGTTTTGCCTGGAAGGATGAAGTCTGTTTTGGTCTTTCAGAAATGCACAAGTGGTTACATGCACCATGAAAATTAATAGCTCCTATGCCAAAGAGAGTTGCATTCTCATGGTTTCATTTAACACTGACATAATGGGACTATGTCTACACCTCACCCCAAACTACAGAAGCTATAATTAGAAATCAGTGCCTCACCATTGGGATGTCTAAATGACTGTCCTGCCTTGAAAACAATTTTCATTGCTCCCTCTTTATTTCTATTTGCCTTTGTTTTGCATCTCCCCACATCCCAGGTTAGGGTGGGGAAAGTAAGCAGTTGTGCCTTCCCTGTGTTGCATTCTTCTGGACATCCTTCTCAGAATTAACTCTGGGAAACCAAGAAGCCTACAAGAGTACTAAACAAACTATTTTACCACTTCTCAAAATCATTATAAATATAAATTTTAAAAAATAGTCAATACAAAAAGCTCTTAAGCAAAGTGTAGACACATATTCAACTCTCAATATTCTTTTTCACTCACAATCTTAAGAATTGCAAAGAGGAAGATGGGACTCAAGCTATGGAAAAGGGTGAGGATGGTAGGTGTCAAATTGAATAAATTGAGTTTGCATACTCACAAAACAAAAATAGAGCCCTTTTCAAGGGGGTTGACTTGTAAGTGTTAGCTGAGTCTATTCATTTGAAACAAAGACAAGACACATTTCAAGTATTTATGAAGTTCCAGTTTTATCTACAACATCTCCAGAAATATTCCTGAATGAGTATTTTGTTATGCTTTTTAGATTTTATTATTAGAGGAATAATTAGGAAGTTTGAATTGTAATTGTAAATGTAAATCCTCCTTTCTTTGTGTATATGCATTGAATTCAAAACTGGTTAGGAAATTGTTGAAGAAACTCATCACATAACATGGCAAGTGTGGGTTCCCTATCACTCTTACCGTAATTTTGGGAATAGTTCTGTTATTCCTATTGGGTGCTTTTGTTACCAAGCAACAGATAAAATCTAGACCTTGGCCGAGCACGGTGGCTCATGCCTGTAATCCCAGCACTTTGGGAGGCCAAAGCGGGCAGATCACGAGGTCAGGAGATCGAGACCATCCTGGCGAACACGGTGAAACCCCGTCTCTACTAAAAATACAAACAAAATTAGCCGGGCGTGGTGGCGGGCACCTGTAGTCCCAGCTTCTAGGGAGGCGGAGGCAAGAGAATGTCGTGAACCTGGGAGGCAGCGGAGCTTGCAGTGAGCGGAGATCGCGCCACTGCACTCCAGCCTGGGCGACAGAGCGAGACTCTGTCTCAACAAAAAAAAAAAAAAAAAAAAAAAATCTAGACCTTTTCTGCTTGCTTGCTACTATTGGCTGTGCAAAAAACAAACAAAAAAATAGTACAATGAATGTATGTTAGGAGGTGAAATAAACTAAAAGGAAATGTATTTCTAGCTTCAGTACAGCGTGTTGACTATCCTCACTGTGTAATGTGGCTTAAGGCTCGTTCTGAATTACTGAAATGAAATCCAGGCTGTGTGAAGAGTTCTGTTCCAGCATTTTTTTTCAGGCTGCTTGCAGTAGTTTTTAATGTGGTGTTTGGAAAATGCAGGTTATTGGGTAGAAAGTCTCAATGTATATGAAAAGAGTCTTTGCAGAAAAGGCTTTTTATAGCAGATCATTATGGCATGCAGATGTCATGATAAATGTATATATCCTGAGGAAGGCAGGAATGAGTATTTTTAAAAGAGTTTTAATAAGTTGAGAAGGAAATGAGGCGTCTTCCCCCCACATACACACTGACTTTTGTCATGAAACATAGATTGACTCCTAAAATCTTAAATTTTAAGATACCGCCTATAATTACCTTATCATTAAGAAAGACCTTGGTCAGTCTTGAAGGATTTTATAGGCTTGAAAATTTGGTATCCATGTATTGTCATTATGGGTCAATAATTCAGATTGATTTTGATATATGAGTTAATATGGAAGTACTCAGTCCAGATGTTATTCCCTTTCTATCATACCACCCCACAAAAGTAAATGAATCAGACCTCATTCTTATGTAAATAATGTCAATCTTTTTATTTTTATGCAAAATATGTCCCATTTTATAGTAGGAATTGATCATCTCTGCTACATTAGCTATAGTTCTTTCAAAACGTTAAAACTTTGGTAAAACATGTAATTGATTTCTGGTTGGTTTTGTTCAAGTGAACTTTTTTCTCTCCACATCCGGCAGTGTTGTCTTGAGCCTTTGAATTATTTGTGAGCAGGGACTGATGAGTAATATATATATATTCATATCCTTTTTCTCACCCGTGGCACCTTGAATAGTTCTAAAGACATAGCACTGGCTCAGTAAGTCATTATTGTTTTACTAAACAATATGTCATCTCATCTAAGTATCTAGTGAGATATTGCTCCATGTAGAACGGTTGATCCTAAATTACCCTCCAACATAAAAATTGATTCATCTGGTCAATAAACATTGAAAACTGAAAATTGTCACTAGAAAACATCTAGCTCCGTAGTGGAGTGTACATTGTACATGGAGATACTGTACTAGGTCTAGGAGCTCTGGCAAAAGGATTAGGCTTATGTACTGCCATCAAGGTTCCTATAGTCTGTTACTCAAAAGAAGCCATTTAGGTACATATCATGGAAGTCAACTACACCTACTCTGCAGCCAAATTGCCTAGATTCAATTCCTGGTTTGGCCATTGACTGGAAGACCTTGTGTAAGTCCCTTAATCTCTTTGGGGCTCCACTTCCTCATCTGTGAAATGAGATAATACTCACATTGTATGATTATTTTGAGGCTTAAATGAGTTAATACATGTAGAGTACTTAGAACAAAACCTGGTACATACTAAATACTGTTTAAATGTATCATAGAAACCAATAAAATCCAGTAAAATCTATCAGTAGTAACTCTGCCATAGAACAGAAAAATTTTCTCTTGAATCTTGACCTCAAAACCCTCATGACCATGAAACCATAAAAGCTAAATAAGCATTTTCTTTAAGAGATCATTAAACCATTCTTTTTATTTGAAGGGGGAAGGGAGGAATGTACAGTTTTTCTTTTCCCATTTCTTCATATGATTTTAAGAAGTAACTATTAAATCACTAAGAGAGGTCTGAAAAATGTAACTTTAGTAAAAAGTAGTCATAACTCCTACCCCTGCTCTTAACCCAGCCCCAAGGATTCTGGAACTTACTAATATCTAGGCTCAACCAACCCTTCTAAATAAAAGAAAAAACATACTAAATGTTAGTCAAGAGCTGTGCCCCAAGGTAACAATCAAATTGAACAGTTTAAGTGGCACGCCATGCCATGCCATGCCATGGAGAATAAATACACAACTGAAGATTAAAGGAAGACCTTTTTGTTAATCCCTGTGTGGTATGATCTACTGCTTGGTTTCGGGTCTTACGGAATAAATCTACCTCAGCAAATAAGTTTTTGAAGACTCAAAAGAAGTAATTGATTTTGAGGGTTACCAGGGAGTAGAATGTGAATGAACTTGAATTTCTATTCAAAATGAATAAAGCCCCAGAACAAAGTCTGACTTACTCCACTGTTATATTTGCTTAAGGGTGAAAGGTTTGCCTCTAATAGTGTGGAGAGACAATTGAGAGCTAATGAAAGAGCCCCCAGCAGTGCCTGGTATATTACCATGTGACAGAAGTGCCACCACTGGATCCAGGAGATCTCTGACTTTCACCAGAAGCTCCACGAGAGAGCTTAAATTAAAGTTGCAGATTGAACATGCCAAATGTGAAAATTTAAGATCCGAAATGCTCTAAATCTGAAACTTTTTGAATACCAACCTGATGCTTAAAGAAATGCTCATTGGAGCATTTCAGATTTTGGGTGTTCGGTTTAGGGATGCTCAAACCATAAGTATAATGTGAATATTCAAAAAAAAAAAAAAAAAAAACCAAACCCTCCCTAACTCATTTTATGAGGCCAACATCATCCTGATACAATAGCCTGTCTCAAAAAAAAAAAAAAAAACCCAAACACTTCTTGTCCCAAGCATTTTTGATAAGGGCTACTCAACATGTGCCATATACTGTGTAGCTTTTTCTTCCATGGTGGTGGCACACTTTTGGCTCTTACACCAACTTACATTGCTTCTTACTAAGATGCCCCTAAAGACTCCAAAAGAGAGGCAGCCATTTTGTTTACCCATTAGGGTAGTCCAAAGTCCTTGACACTCTGGGCTCACCATTCTGAGCCTGGGCGGGTCGACAAGGGTGGGGCCCCAAGGCCTGGGTAGTGCTAGCATTATTGCTGTTTTTTCTAGGGGGATGAGGCTTTGCAGGCGAGACCTGTTTCTTTAGGTCTTGTGACTGTTTTAAAACTCTTCGCTTTATATTAGGGCCTCATCCCACTAAAACAGATTTGCTTTCCAGATTCTGAATTCCCTTCATGTGAAATAGTGCATGGTGGTCTGACTAGTGGTTATGAGACAAAAGACAGAGTTTTTTCTAACTTTAATATTTTATGTGTCTTTTCTCTTTCCATTTTTCTTATAACTTCCTCATCTCTCTTTTCAGTTCTGGTATTATTTAGTGTTTCTGTAGGACGTTACAGCTGAGTTCCCTGTGACCATTTTTAGTAGTTACACAACAAATCATGTACAGGGCATGAGCCAGCACTTAGCCAAATAATGAAACAGAAGAACTCTGCCAAACTCAGCATCATAATTTCCCTTAATACAACTCTACTGTATCATTTAGTTTGGTCTCTTTTTAAAACTTGAGCCTCCGTCAGTCTATTTTAGGGAAGGGTACTACAAGGTCTATTGCATAAATGATTTGACTTGCAATTGAACTAAGAATACAATGAACCATTTCTTAGAGTTATTTTTTAGAAGAATAAGAAAGGCTTATTTGAAAAAAAAAAGTGTTTTCTGAATATAACTATCTTGGGTCTAAAATTTTTGCTCATTTCCTAAAGTCCTTTACCACTTTGGAACTGCTTTGTATTTTGTAGAACAGGTTTTGTATTCTAATATAGAAATTCTTAACTTGCCTTGCTACCTAAATTCAAATGCATTCCAGAATAATCGCTGGCACATAGTAGGTGTTCAGTAACTATTTGTTGACCCCATAGCTTTCTACATTTCTTCTTACTAGGGCATTGTCTCCTGTTAAGCATAATATTCAACAAATGTCACATGCTATTCAGTGATTTTTCATTTCGTAGCCACTTGCATAACTTTTACCTCTTTAAAATCTAGCCATTTTGCAGTCTCATCAATGTGGAACCCAACTAAAACTAAAGTAGAAAATAACCAGTGCCTAAGATTACAGTTTCCTGTCATCTGGCAGGGAAACATGATACATCTGGGAAATCTTTTCATCACAAATGCTTGATAAGGTACAGTACTGGAATCCAATGTTGTGAGGTGACTGTCAGCAAGTTGCTTAATCTCTTTGGCTTTGGCTTTGGTTTTCTTATTTATCAAATGTGAGAGCAACACTCAGTGATCCTATGGTCCCTTCCAACTCTAAGACTTCTGTGAGCCTATGCTTCTCAAGCCACCTCTCCCCTCCAGTCCTGTTTGCTCCTTTATAAAAGGAGAGGGAGACATGTAGGGAAGCCTTAACAATCTGTGACTTTAAAGGAATGAACTTTTAGCTGTCCAGCAAATCTGGCTATCCAGAAAAGGCCATTCCTCCAGGGTATATTGGTTAGCCAAAATTTTACTGTACATTAATACATAGTTAGGACTAATTTAGTGCCTAGGAAAACATTTGGGAATGGTTAAAACTGTGGAAAAATCTTAATTCTTGGTAGGGAATGTTGACTTTAGTGTATACAATTACCATTTTATTGTTAACACGTATTCCCCCCTTTTAGGCTAGAGCCTTGTTTAGGATGAGGGGAATGGATGTGCGCATGCATCACGTAGGAGCCTGATTGTTTATTTTTTCTCCTGACACTACTAATCCCCTGTTCCTGTTCCTAAGGGTACTGCTGATAAGTGATATCCAAAGTAACACTCCAGAGCAGGTGAAGTGCATTGCCGGGCTGCCCTGCATCCCAGCATCTGTTCCCTGTTGTGGTATCTGCCTCCAAAAGTCTATGTTTGCAGAACTGGTGGGTACTTATACAGAAGAATGCACTAATCCTCTGATATTGACTCCAAAAGAGGAGGGTGGGGCAGAAAGAATGAGGAGACAGGAACTTTTAATTAGCTGCTAGAATGCTATGCCTAGCCCCAGTCCTTTCTAAGCATTGAAGAAAACAAGTGACCGGATGGAATCAGCTCTTCTATACCCCAAATAATTTCACCTTATAAAATTAGATGAAATGAAGTCCCATTTCTCTGGAGAGGACGGCCAGCCCAATCTGACTTGAGTAATGTTTCCGTCATTCTTCCTTTCCTTCCTCACGAACTTCCAGTCGTAGCCCCATGTGTACTGCCATATGGTGTCCCAATTTGTTTCCTTCCTTCCCTGCTTGCCTCCCTCCCTCCCTCCCT